>NC_141143.1:129659574-130031449 GCF_053477565.2 Lygodium microphyllum
TACTAGTTGTAAACAAACCTACTTACTTACTAATCAATAATTTAAATAATACAAATCTCTCTCTCTCTCTCTCTCTCTCTCTCCACTTGCATTAGGACTTAGGAGGGAGTTAGCCTAATCCTAAACTAATAACATAAGAAACTTACTAATTGTAAACAAACCTACTAACTTACTAATCCATACTTAAATAGATGACAATTTAAATAATACAAACCTCTCTCTCTCTCCTTGGATCACTTGCATTGGAGCTAGCAATGGATTCCTTCCCAGTTTATGTTTTATTGCAACCTACCGATCTACCTTTCATGATAGATCGTTGATGATAGAGCTGGGATCTAATCCGCCTTTCATGATACATCGCTGATGATAACCTACCATTGTATTGCTACTCAAGATCTAAGACACACCGAACTAAACCTCCCTCTTTGCTTGCCTGCCCTTCCTATGAACTCCAAACATCCCTCTCTGCCTGCGTGCATGCAAGCCTCCCTCTCTACCTACGTCCCCTACTTTGCAGGCAGACAATGACGTCAGACAACGACGACGATGATGATGACGTTAGACGTTCAGAGGATGACGTCACAAGGACGACGTCATAGAGGGACGACGTCAGAGAGAGGACGATGTGAGAGAAAGAGTCTTTTTGCATGAGAGAGAGAGAGAGAGAGAGAGAGAGAGAGAGAGAAACAATGGCCCCCTTGCAAACTACAACCCCCTGCATGCAAGAGACAGAGAGACATGATACACACACACACACAGACTCACTTGCTGTCGTGCCTGGAGTTGCCTGGAGCTGAGCTACCTTCAGGCGGGAGCGGGAGCAGTGGAGAGAGAGAGAGAGAGTGTGTGTGTGTGTGTGTGTGTGTGGAGGAGGAGGAGGAGGAGGAGGAGCAGCAGCAGCAGCAGCAGACCACGTACACAACCACAACTTCCCAATCATGAGCAATCAATGTGTGTGTTTGTGTGTGTGTGTGTGTGTGTGAGAGAGAGAGAGAGAGAGAGAGAGAGAGGCGGAGGAGGAGGAGGAGGAGGAAAGAGACCTCGAACAAAAGCACAACTTCACAATTATAGGCACAACTTCCCAATCATGAGCAATCAATGAGCTCCTTGCTTTGGTTAGGGAGGTAGGTTCGGGAGCTCCTTGGTGCTTTGACGACACCTCCCGAACCTGTAGCTCAAATAATAAAGTAGTATAGATATAGATGGAGAGACATGTAGTGTTTAAAAATA
Source organism: Lygodium microphyllum (assembly GCF_053477565.2). Taxonomy (NCBI): domain Eukaryota; kingdom Viridiplantae; phylum Streptophyta; class Polypodiopsida; order Schizaeales; family Lygodiaceae; genus Lygodium; species Lygodium microphyllum. The sequence goes on from NC_141143.1 coordinate 129,660,805, forward strand.
TGGTGTTTATATCACACAACTTGGGGATCAATGAGTGAAAAGTTGGTGCAGTGGCTCAAGGAAAATGAGTTCAATTTGGAAAATCCAAGTCCATACACAATAAGTTCATATCATATTATCTCTTAGATTTTTGGGAGATGTAACTATTGTGCACTTAAGTGACAAAGAACAAGAGTGCATCATGGATGTGTGAAGGCAATGGTAGGATTATAACTAAGAGCATGATGAAACTCCTTCACACAAGTTATCTTTCCTTGCATATGTGTAGGAAATGGCTACATGAGAAATTGACTTTACTAGGGGAAAATGTCAGAAAGATAAAGAGGCATGAATAGCAATTTAATGGAGGGTGTGATTATCACTATTGCAAGTTTTCAAATATATGGTCACATGATGGTTGATGTGTCACATTGGAGGTATTTATGACATTTGATTAGCATTCAATCATGGAGTGGGCTTAGGAAATGAATATCATGTGTCATTCCTCTGTTTTTTGGAGCAAGTTTTTGTCATGTAGAAGGAGGTTCCGACTTTGAAAATGTATGTGGCTAGGTTCAATGGATTGTTAGCACAGTGGAGTCAACGTCTCCTTTTTGCTAACGGTGCAAAGTGAAATCTCTACATTGTAGTGTGTAATGTTTTCACCATGAAACTTGGACAATTTGAGATTCTTCCATCTTGAAATTTAGTTGGTTTCCTAACTTATTAGTATATTAATATTATTAAGATATTAACATTCTCTACACCAACCTTGGTCTTTTTTGTTCCCTGGCAAATGCAGTTAATGTATCTTTTATGGATAAAATCTACATTAGCTTATGAGTTTTTTATGTGCAATGCTTACTCTTCCATATGCTTGAGTGTCCATTAGGGGACTCCCATTAATAAATAAGATTGAGGTATTTATTATCTCCACAATTTATTGTACATTAGCTTTTTCAATGAGGTGCATAATTTTAAATTTGTTTGGGAAATAATTTGCTTGCATTCTATTGTTCTCTTGTTGAAGACATTGCATATGTGTGGTGCATGAGCCTTATTTTGTTTGCTTCACTAACCTTTGTTCTTTATGTGTCCTTGCCAATACTCTCTATGTGTTCATTGGAGACATTGCACGTGTGTGGTTGCAACAGCATCATTTTTCCTAATGACCTTTGTCTTTTGTGTTTTCTTGCCTATGCAACGAAGTGAATATTTTTATAGAATCGATATTTCAAGATTTTGTTACATATAATGTTCCAAGTGCCTATCAGATGGCTCAGATGTCCACGCCAACCTATGGATACTATTCTGCTTTATTTACACAATTGCACTTACACAATTGTGCTTATAGGAGCAATTCACACCCCTTTTGTCAAATGCCATTATGTGTAGAACCCTAGCTCACGTTATTGAGTGACTTCCTAAATTGCTCGTATTTGGATCCATTGACAAATGCTTTTGTGGAGGTGCAATATGGGGGATATGTCTAATGTTTTCTTATTATGGCCCCGTGAGCAATTTCTTGGTCTATAAAACACATACTTCAAGGATCCCCTTCTCCTATCAACATCACAAGTTCTTTGACTTATCATGCTCGGTTGGAGTGCATCAATTGCACTTGTGTCCAATCAAGTCATCATGTGGCATAGAAGTTCACGTGCCTTTTTCAAATGTTGGTGAGTAATATTGTTGTATGTTGGACATTCCATTATAGTTTTTTGTCCTTTCTCCTTGTAAGTGTAGTTTGGCAAGGGTGCAAAATTTGAACATTTCAACCATTCTTGTACGAGTTGCGGTGCTTCTCCGATACATACATAATGTTGTAGAGGCACCATTGGTCTCATAGAAAATATGCTCCACAAAAAGAAAGCTCTTTTGAGCATATTTACATTTCATGCACTTATATGGTGTTCCTTTCTGCCTCCTTTCCTATGTCGGGTGCTTGGCATTGTACTGCTTTTCTATGGATATTTAGCTTCTGATGGTTCTCTTTCATTGCTTTGAATCATATACGTCTACATTATGGATCCTGGTGCACTTTTTGTTAACTTCTGTATCGTTTGATTGTCAAATGACATTTTATGAGTCTAAACATTGAATTAGCTTGTGCAATATGTGTGCTAGACATTGAGAGTCCCTTGCTTTGTCAAACTTTTTTTCATTCTTTGTAAGTCTTTACTGAACAATGAATGCAAAAATATATAGCCATGTTCCCTGCATGTATTAATTGAATAGATATGAACTAACTTTACTTATGTGATATACACAACTACATTGTGTGAGCGCTCCACAAAGCATGTCTTTAATATATTATTCATCTCCAAGCTCAAAAAATAGCCCAAATTTACAATTAGCATGCTTTAGCTTTTGTGTTTACTTTTGTCCAAATAAAGAATCAAGCGGTTGGGTGCCCAAAGAGTCGGGTTGTGTCCAAATACAATGTCCAATAATAAATATTTAAATCGTGCGCCCTTACACATACAAAATAATAAACATATATCAAGCGCTTTAATAAATAAATGCATCAAAATAAATATTGGCACCACGCCTAAGATGCACGCCCATCAACAATGATAATTTATTCTAAATAACTTGAATACACGCTATCGCCTTAGTGCTTCCCCAACGCCACCGCCACTTGCTCTACACATCAACTGAAGCATTCACAATTGTTAGAAAATAATAAAATTAAATCGACAAAAGTGAATATCTAGCAGTCTTCAGCTACAAAATAAATAAATTGTTTAGAACTCAGTCCTAACCTTAATTTATTACGAGTGTGCACTCTAAACTCATAAACGTCCATTAATTTAAATATGTATTTTGCAGAATCACCCGCTATGGAATCACCCACTTGCACATTAAATTAACAAAATGCCTGAAAAGGACAGGCGTCCCCATCGACTTTTCACACAAGGAATCCACCTTGTGTACGAGCCCCGACAATAGATATAATTTTACCGAATCCACCGCAAAACCTCATGGAATCCACCGTGGAATATGCCTCCTGGCATCATACCCCCGGGGTGGGATAGCAATTGTCCTCAATTGCTATTAGCTCAATGTGGAGCGAGCAGTGAGGGATAAGCAATTAGGTCACGAGCATGCATCCATTGGGCCTCTTCAATGGGATGATTTTTAAATTTCACCAAATATCTAGAATATCTATGGCCGGTTCTAGTGGTCATAAAGTCGGTATCTAGAATAGTCTCAGGTTCAAGGATTTTAGTTTCTTCTTCTAACAAAGGGGGAGTTTCATAAACGGGATGGACAGGTAATTCGCCTTTGAAAGGTCATAACAAACTAATATGAAAAGTGTTGTGGATTTTCCAGTGTTGGGGTAGTTCTAGTTTAAAGGCATTATCATTGATTTTGTGAATGATTTTTGAAAGGTTTATAAAATCTAGGAGCTAACTTTACAACAAGGTGTTTCTCAACACTTTATAGTCTTTGCTTTTCAATTTGTAACTAGACATAATCATCAATTGTAAAATTCATAGCTTTTTTTTTCTTATTTGCTTGTTTAGTATATGATTGTTGGGCTTTCGCAATTATACCTTTAACTTCATCGAAAATAGTAGCATGCATGTGGGCAATATCATTAGCAACTTTAACTTTGTTTGACAATGAAGTAAGAGATGTAGGCAATCTATATCCATAAATGATTTCAAAATATGCTTTTCATGTAGCTGTATGGGGTGTGTTATTGTATGCAAACTGAAGTAAATGCAAGTGTGTATCCCAGATTTGTGGTTTTGAAATTGTGTATGCACGTAAAAGATCTAAGATTGTGTTGTTTGTAGCTTCTGTTTGGTCGTTTGTTTCAGGACGAAATGTAGATGAAAAATTAATCTTTGTTCCTAAGTTAGCAAACAAAGTAATCCAAAAATTATTGCAGAATCTAGAATCTCGATCAGAAATATTAACTTTTGGTAAACCATGGTTAGTAAAAATAATTTTCAGAAACAATTGAGCAGCTCGAGATGCAATTAATGTTTTCTTGCATGGAATAAAATATGCATATTTGCTAAATCGATCTACAATAGTCCATATCATATCATGATTAGCTTAAGTGTTAGGCAGACCAGTAATAAAATCCATTGAAATATGTTCCTATGGTCTTTCAGGGATTGGTAAAGGCATTAGCAAACCATACTACTTACCATGGTGTCGCTTAACTCTTTGACAAATTAAACACTCAGATACAAAGTTAGAAATATAATATTCCATCTATGACCAATAAAAATCTTCAATCAAAGTACGTAAACTAGAAGTAATACCTCTATGGCCTTGATATGGGGGGCAATGAATTTCGTGCAACACAAAATATCTAAATGGAACAGTTACACATAACCTTTTGTCATAAAACATAAATCTATCAGCGTAAGACAATGAATCAATTGGAATCTAGTTATTGGTAATCAATTTATTCCAATTTGCTTGAAAACTAGGGTCTTGGTCATAGGTATCTTTCATAGGGATAAGAGAATCAAAAGATATCACAAAGATATTATGAATAGTCAGTCTTCTACTTAAGGCATCAGCAATAAAATTTTCTTTTCTGGGTTGATATTGGATAAGTGGATGAAAACTTTGAATAAAAGCAGCCCATTTAATATGACAGTCAGATATTTGTGGCTGACTAAGGAGATGTTTGATACTTTTTTGGTCAGTTTTAATCATGATTTCAGATCCCATTAAATAGTGTTTCCATTGACATAAAGCTTGTACTACATCTAACAATTCCTTATCATAAGAAGAGAACTTGAGTTCAGAGGGTTTAAGTTTGCAGCTGGAGTAAGCTATGGGATGATAATCTTGCATAAGGACAGCTCCTATTCCAGATCCACTAGCGTCAGTGACTACTAGGAAAAATGGTCTAGTAAAGTTAAAAAGTTGCAATACAGGAGCATGAGTTAAAGCATGTTTCAGTAAATCAAAGGACTATTGCTGATTATCGGACCAATGATACACAATACCTTTCTTTAATAATTTTGTCAAAGGTAATGCAAGCAATGAAAAAATTCTCACAAATTTTCTGTAAAAGCTAGCAAGTCCTAAGAAAGAACGTAATTCATACACATTTTTAGGTATCGGCCAATTAAAAATTGCTTCTATCTTTTTAGAATCAACTTTAATACCTTCAGATGAAACAATATGTCCTAAGTATCCAATTTGTGTTTGGAAAATTTCACTCTTTTCAAGGTTAGCAAATTAATTGATTCTCTTTCAGTAATTTGAAAACCAAAGATAAATCTTCATAATGCTCATTTTCATTCTTACTGAAAACTAATATGTCATCAAAGAAAACGATGACACAATGTTGATGCTTTAAAAAGATGTGATTCATCATATGACTAAATGTAGCTGGTGTGTTCATTAATCCAAAAGGCATAACTAGAAATTCATAATGTCCAAATTGAGTTCTAAATGTAGTTTTGAAAACGTCAGATGTGTCCAGTCATACTTGATGGTATCCAGATTTAAGATCTATTTTGTTGAATATTGCAGCCCCCTTGTAGTTTGTCCATAAGATCATCTACCCTAGGAATGGGATATCTATTTTTCACAGTGATTTTATTTAGGGCACGATAATCAATGCACATCCTATAAGTGTTGTTTTTTCTTTTTAACTAATAAGACAGGTGCACCAAATGGAGAACTACTGGATCTAGAGTCCTCAAGTTAACAATTCTTTAACTTGAGTTTGAAATTCTTTCTGTTCAATTTGATTATGTCGATAAGGTGCTTTACATGGTGGTTGAGAACGTAGAATTAGGTCTATTTTATGATCTTCAGGACGTGTGGGTGGTAAACCAGGTGGTAAGTCAACAGCAAAACAATCTTGAAATTGTGAAAGAAATTGTGTGTGCCTGGGATGCATCTTATTTTACTTAACTTCAATTTCATTCACCCAGATTAAATAAGATTTGCTACCTTTTCTTAATGCACATTTAGCCTGTGTATGACTAAGCAATGGAAAATTATCAAAGGTGTGCATACCATGCAATGTAATTTGTTTTCCATGAGAATGAATCTTCATTGAATGCGTAGAATAATTGATATCAGAATTATACTGATGACACCAAGGCATGCCTAGAATAATGTCATTGGATTGCAAAGGCACAACTAGGAAATTTCTGCGTTCAACATAATCACCAATTTTAATTTCTAAGTCGTGCACTTCTTGTGTTCCATTGTATCTAGTGCCTAAGAATGCAGCCTTGATGCAATAATGAGTAGAAACAGTATGTAATTTCAATTCTTTGACCAATTTTACAGAAATAAAGTCGTGTATACTCCCATCATCATGTAAAACAATCTTTTCTTTACCATGCACAAAACATTTCATCATTAATAAAGAATGGGGAGTTGGTATACCTGGTAAAGTATCTAAAGTAGTGCTGTTATGGTCATTATCTTTCGTGAAATCTGGCATTCCTTCATGGTCTTCATCTTTAGTCGCTCCCAAATAGTTGATGTGAACAGTTGACTTTTTGGATTAACAATTCGCTGCTAGATGTCCAGGTTGATGGCATTTGTAACAGACTATGGATTTGGCTTTAGATACATTATTGGTAATAGCGGGAAGTTTAGGAATGGCTGAAGAGATGGCTTAGGATTTGGATTTGTGTTTGATGGTAAAGCAGGGGGTTGTGTCCAAGATCTACGGAATGAAGATGGAAGGAAACGGTTTTGATTGAATCTTCGAAAATTAGAATTGAATTGTTTTGTACCGAAGTTACCATTGTTTGAAAATTGTTGTGGTCGCTTCTCTCGTCCTCGAATCTTATCTTCAGTATCATGAGCCAATGAAATTGCATCTTCGAGAGTCGTGGGCTTAAACATGTTCACTTCTGCATAGAAGTGACCAAGTAACCCAGACATAAACTTCCACTTATGAGTCGCCTCAAGTACATCTTCGAGCATTCGTACTTACAATAAAGCATTCCAAAAACGCTTGGTATCGCGATCTCTTTGTTTCAAAAGATCCCACTGTCTAATTACTTTTTCGTGGAATTGGGATGGAAGAAAATTCTACAAAAATTTCTTTTGAAAAGTGCCCAAATTTACAATTAGCACGCTTTAGCTTTTGTGTTTATTTTTGTCCAAATAAAGAATAAATCGGTTGAGTGCCCAAAGAGTCGGGTTGTGCCCAAATACAATGTCCAATAATGAGTATTTAAATTGTACACCCTTGCGCATACAAAGTAATAAATATATGTCAAGTACTTTAATAAATAAGCGCATCAAAATAAATATTGGTGCCATGCCTAAGATGCGCGCCCATCAAAAATGATAATTTTTCTAAATAACTTGAATACACAGTATCACCCATTGCTTCCCAGTGCCACCACCACACTTGCTCTACACATCAACTGAAGCATTCACAATTGTTAGAAAATAATAAAATTAAATCAACAAAAGTGAATACCTAGCAGTCTTCAACTACAAAATAAATAAATTGGTTAGAACTTAGTCCTAACCTTAATTTATTACGAGTGTGCACTCTAAACTCATAAACGTCCATTAATTTAAATATATATTTTGTGAAATCACCCACTTGCACATTAAATTAACGAAACGCTCGAAAAGGACAGGCGTCCCCATCGACTTTTCGCACAAGGAATCCACCTTGTGTACGAGCCCATGCAATAAATATAATTTTACGGAATCCACCATGGAATATGCCTCCTAGCATCAATACTGGTGAGAAAAGAGAAAGAAAGATAAAGAGAGGAGACAAAAGATAGAAGAAAGATAAAAATATATCAAGAACCCCTAGGAAACATTATCATGCTTTTGATATTCCATTGGGGGAAGGGAAAAGTGATTATGACCTAAAAAGAGATATGATGGGGAAGAAGGCTGATATATCTTTTGCTCAACTAATGGAGTTATGCCCTAAGATGAGAGGAAAATGGAAGGAATTAGTGAATCTGAAGTTCAAGGAAACAAAGAAAGGAGTTTTGAGTATAGAGGAGTTCCTTAACATTTTTCATATTGTTCATGCTTAGTATAAGAATCAGAACATAGGTGAAGCATATTTTGATGGATGAGCACAAGTGAGTGTGATTACTTAGGCTTGTGTAGAGTAGTTTGGACTTCAAATTGTCGAGGGATCAAAGTTTGGAATCAAGATTGCTAATCATGCTAAAGTGAGGTGCTTACATATCATTCAGAATTTGGAGGTCAAAGTTTATGGTGTGTCCATGAAAATTGATTGCCATGTTATGCCAGCACAGTAGGGTTGGGAGCTTTTTCACTTTTTTTGGGTAGATCTTGGCTTAGGAAAGAATATGCAATACAAGATTGGAAAAAAGGAATCATAATGATTAATGATCATAGAGGAGTAGCAAAGAAGAAGAAGAGGAGAAGGAAAGTGATAGTTCATAGGAAGAGGATAGTGAGTATGAGAGATTTGAAAGAGATTCTGATTTGGGAGGTGTCATCTATTGCAGTAGAGTTAGTAAATCTTGAGAGAGATGGGGAGAGAAAAGAGGATCGAGAATGTCTTGATGATAGATATGATTGTTTGGGAGATGAAGTGAAAATTGAGGAGGATTTTTTGAAGTTTTTAGAAGACCATGAGGGGAAGGGGGGGCTTAGAAAATAAAAGATGTAAAGATGAAGTTGAGGATTCACATTTGTTGCCTGATAAGGTTGATGTGGTTGAGTTTGGTAATGAGTTTCTGGATGTAGGAGCTGATCAAGAGAGTATTGAGGTTATGGGTTCTAACTCTTATTGTGATGGTGTCGTTGTCTGTGACTGTAGTGAGTTTTGTGAGTTGGTTGATGATGGTGTGAGTAGCCCTAGAGAGTCTTTTGTTTGTGAATTTGTTGATGTTTTTTTTAGTAGACTTAACCTCATGCTTCTTGATAGTTGTGTGGATGATTATATTGTTGATTTAGGCAACAATGAAGAAGAAAAAACTTCATCTAATAGTCTTTCAGTTTCTTTAAGTTCTCCTAGAGATTTTGAGGATCTTGAGAGTGACACCGATGAGGATGTGAAAGGAAATTTGAGTAAGGTCATGAAAAGAATTGAAATGCTAAGGGAAGAGCAATCTAAAATTAGGGAAAAAGAGTTTAAAAAAGATTGTGAGGTAGAAGTTCAAGAGAACTACACAGTTGGATATTTGGATGAGGATTATCATTCTAATGTGTTGCCTAGTGCTTTTGTTCGTGATTCTTGTGAGAATTCTCCTGATATTGTTTGTGAGGATATAATGGAAAGGGTTGACCATTGTGTTTATGGAGTAGAAGAGTTGGAGTCTTGTTTTTTTGAAGAAGAGATGAATAGTTTGAATGGGTGATTTAGAGAGGCCCCATGTTTTTATGATTTTGGTTAGGAGATGATTCAGTTTAATGATGATGTGTTTGGATGTTTTGTAGTGATGGAAGATTTTTTTCTAGAATTTTCTAAGATTTTTTTTAATTGGTTGGATGTCTTTGTGGATGGAATTGAGTTTGGTAACATAGAAAGGGGTAAAACCTTGTATTAATAAAGGTAGATCTTGGTATAATAATACTATAATAAAGCACACGTAGAGAGAGAGAGAGGGAGGGGCATTCACAAAATCACCTTCTTACAAATGAATGGATTGTAGCATGTAAACAAACATTTATTGATTGTTCTTTGTAAAGAGCAAAGATATAACATTTATTACATACTTTTTTGAGCGGTTTCAACAAATAGCGTTTTCTAACTTGTGAGATTTTATAGATTTGGCATGGAGTGCTTATTGTGTTACGTGTGAAGCACGCTATTTTTCATGTGATAGCAGAGCCGCATCCCTTTGCTCACAAAAATTCAAAGCAAACAAGGCGAAGCCTCGTGAGCTTTCGTAGGAAACAAACCACGCAAAATGTGTGGTACTGAGTTTGTTGGGCTGGCCAGACCAACTAGTATTCCTCCTTATTTTAATATAAGATACACTGGTATTGGTTAAAAAAACTCTCTTCCTTTGAAAGAGATTAGAAGGGCATATATGTATTTTCTTAAATTTACTACTATTCATTAGAATTTCCGGTATTTGTACTATCTATACTATTAGTTAAGGAAAGGTGGGGGGTTGCCACCCGCCCCCCACTTCCCCCACAAAAAACAAAGAGAACGCGGGGGCGGATGCCACGCATCCAGCACCCGCCCCCCAGCAAAAATCGCACCCACCCCCGCGCGAAGTGCCGGGGCGAGCCTAGGCATGCCTAGTTCTTTTGAAGGGTAGCCGTTCTCTCGTAGGCAAAAACCCCGTGGGAAGGGTGTTTGTTAAAACCATGATATTTTGAGCCTCTTTAAGCATTCGCTTAGTTATCGAGTCGTGTTTTGAAGGTGAAGCGTGTTAATGTAAGGAGGGGGGACAGGTGGCGAGGCTAGGGAGGGCCACGTAGGATAGGAGATGGGCAACACGTGGAGGGGAGGCGAGATAGGGGGAGCGCCATAGTCTACGATGTGAGCTGTTGCGTCTTGGTAGCGGGAGGGGCTTGAGCAGGAGAGAGAGAGAGAGAGTGTGTGTGTGTGTGTGTGTGTCTCTCCGCCATGTCGGGTCTGTCGCTGGCAGCAGGGCCCGTAGGAGGGAAGAAGAGTAGCAGTGGGCGGAGGATGGGGATGGAGGAGGAGGAGGAGGTGGACGAAGGGGGCCTCGTGAGAGGCCTGATGGGCTCCCTCAGAACCATAGAGCTCCAGCTGGTGGCCTTCATCGTGGTGTTCTCCGCCAGCGGCCTGGTGCCCATCCTGGATCTGCTCTTCCCGCTCCTCCTCACAGCCTACATCCTGGCGCTCGCCCGCTTCGTCTTCCCCGCCCCTCCCTCCCACGGCCGCCGCCAGGTCTTCCACGGCAGCCGCATGTTCCAGCTCTACGTCGCCCTCGGCACCGTCCTGGGCCTCTTCCTCCCCCTCGCATACGTCCTCGGCGCCTTCGCCCGCGGCGACCAGGCCGCTGTTCGCGCCGCCACCCCCCACCTCTTCCTGCTCTCCGTGCAGATCCTCAGCGAGAACATCATCAGCCGCCTCGGCCTCTTCTCGCCGCCTGTGCGCGTCATCCTCACCCTCATCTACACCGCGCGCCGCCTCTTCGCCCTCTACGCCTGGGTCCTCCTGGCATTCGCTTCTCCTCCTCCTCCTCCTCCGCCGCCCCATGATCATCTTCCTCCCCCTCATCTGCATCACGACCTCCCCCCCCATGAAGAGTTTCCTGTTCATCCTCCTCACCTCGATCATCATCATCACCATCATCATAACACACTCAAGGTACAATGGTATGACGCTTTTTTGGGAAAAGGTCCTAGGCAAGTGTAGATGTGAGCTTGGGAATTATCTATGGTATGATGGTATGATGGGAATTATCTATGGTATGAAGATTTGAACTACATCTTTATTTATCCTTGAAGCATAAAATTTTCATCTGCATATTCTTCTAGTGTAACAAGAAAATAGTACACTTCAAATATTATATAACTATGCAAGTGTATTATGACAATCTATTAGGTTGAAATATGGTTGCATAACTAGTGAATGCTCCATAACTAGTGAATGCTCCATAACTAGTGCAATATGGTTGCATTCTCCTAGAGAAATAGTTTTTTAATAAGGTAAATTCATGTGTTTTTGCAATGATGGCATTTTTAAAGTCTCAAACAATCTGAAATTTGTGCACTTTAGTCTTGCTGTCTGGGTGTCTTTCTTGATTATTTCTTAGAGAATTTGTGGTGGCATTACTTTCGTCAAGGACTTGGAATAACATGTGTACATGAATAACTCTCTTTGTGTGTTTTCTATATCTATATACTCGATTATTTTTTAGGCTCATCAAAGTTTGAGATGGTTGAATTTTGTCCATCATTCTCTTACACATTCTTTTGCAGGTCATGTGGATGGGTTTTGGAAGGTGGTTGGCCATTGCTAACCTTATCTACTTCAGCATAAACACTTTTTGCTTTCTTATTCCAAGGTTTTTGCCAAGAGCATTTGAGAGGTATTTGATCGATAAGAAAGCTGGCTTTCCTAGTGGGGACAATCAAGCATCTAATGCTAAACAACAAGAGGAAATTGAATCGGAACATACTCCTTTCCAAGGGAAAGTAAAAGTGCCATCTCCTTCAAAACAAGTAAAGGAGAGTAGTAGAAAGGAGTTGGAGGAAAAGAAAAGTGCTTAAGATATTTGCGAGTAATAGCTCCATGTCACATTGTTTATACATTATGAAGTGTAATTCGTGTTTCAAAACCTATGGTTTTTCTTTTGCTCTCAAAAATCTCTCCTTTTTGTTGGTACACTAGGAATAGTAAAGTGTGGTGAGTTCACTAAAGCTTAGATATTGAAATTCGACTTTTGAAGGAGAGAAAATGACATTTTGCAGTGTGAAATGATTTTTTCAATGTTGAGGCAATTTTATAGTTTAAAAGTGATTAGAGAATGACATTTCCTTAATAAAAGGGATAAAGGGGATTGTTTGAGGAAGAAATGATAACTTTGAGGGTAGGTAATTTTGTTAATACTATGTAATAAGTGGTTATTTTGTAACATCAGTTCCTTGCATTTGATCTCAAATTAGGGAGATCAAGTAGCTTGGGATGCTTGAAATGGTATTAGTGCTTGAATCCTAAATATTCAAGCAACGATGCGAGAATAACACATGTAGATTGAGATGGAGAGTAGGATTTTAGCAGGCTATGAAGAAAGGATCATGTTGTGTGCATCTCTCTCAAAGATGGTTGGATCTATGAAAATAGTGTTACATTAATGGAGAAGCAAAGGCAGAGGGCTCTCAAGTTAATTTATGCCATGGGTTTGATCACATAGAGGTGGTTGCTTGTCTTGGGCCTTGTGATAAACCAACCACCTCTGAGTGAACTACTTTTTTCATTATGCAATATAGTACTATATAAAGGTAAAGATATTTGTAACATTTGACAGTTACTTGACTAGAGCAAAAAGCATAGGTTTTATCAAGTTGTATTGATTAGCTTGTATGCCATGTTAAACTCGTTCATTTTTCTTCTTCTTGAACAATTGCTCCCTCAAGCTTCAAATCTAGACTAGGTCTTTACCAACCAAACCCTTATGGAGTAGTTGAATCTCTCTTGTAACGCTTTGGGCTTTTGATATTGTCTCATGGTTTGGCTTTATTCTCAACTTCTTTATGGCAAAGCTCTTTGTTCAAACAGATTCATATCATTGAATTGAACTCTTCATAAAAGAAAATCTAACCAAAGAGAGTGATCTCGTTAGCTTATGAAAGCTTGACTCTACGAACTTTAAAATTTCACATTTTGCAAGCCTTTTTAAACATTCTTTTCTGTAAGACGCATAGCAATATCATTGTTTACATGTCATTTTGAAGTCCTTTATTTTTATCCATTCATTACAAGAGAGAGAGCAATATGATTTGTTGGGAATTAGCTAGGGTGACCTTTGGGTTTAATAAAGTGATTGTAGGCCATTCATTCTTCTTTTACAGAACCACTTGCATCATCCATTTAGCATATGTCATTAAATCTAATAACCAATAACAAAGTTGGGAAAATGTTAGTTATTGAAATAATACTTGCTAGAAATCACCATCGAACCATGCTAAAATTAAGTAGAGAAGACTAGCGTAGAAACTAACAAATATAAGAATTGTAATGCTATTAAAAATATAATTAAGCAATTAATTCTCATGTTTTATAAACCAAGGTGGCAACTTAATGGATTGCATAGTATGTAGATAATTCAAATTTTAAGTAACTGCATGAAACTCCCTCTCATAAAAGTAAGTTTAGAATATTTGAGTAAAATGAAATCTTATATGGGTGAATTGGAAGTCTCATGTAATCTTCATGACTTTGCTACTCATTAAAAGTTTCTTGTATATCCGCCTTACCTTGGTCATTATAATATAGTCAAGGTACATCCATACCATTGAACTCTTCATAAAAGCATATCCATACCAAAGAAGGTGATCTCTTTAGCTTATGAAAACCCTACATCTCTTCAATCTTCAAACTAGAAGGGAACCTTTAACCCTTCCTCCTTTTGTGAGCCTTTTTGAACATATCATTGTTTACAAGAGAGGTATAGAAATAACAATTTTTACATATCATTTCAAATTCCTTTCTCTTCATTCATTGTTGCAAGAAAGCTATGCCTATATGATTTGTGAATGTGTGAGACCTTTGCTCACTACAATTATAAGAGGTCATTCATTTCCTTTTGAGAACCACCTCCATCATCCATTCAACATGTGTGTCATTTAAGCCGAATAACCAAAGAAAAAAGCTACAAAACGGTAGTTGTCAAAAATAGTATCTGTTATGAATCTTGCTAAAAATAAGTAGACAAGACTAAGGTAGAAACTAAAAAATATAAGAATGAAGTTTGGAATTGTTTTAGGCTACAATGGTACTAAAATAGAGTTTTGCAATAATTTCTCATTCACCATAAACTATGGCGGAAATTTAAATAACTTAATAGCATGCGGATGATTTCAATTTTAAAATGGAGCTTTAAACTTATTGTAAAAGTTATTTTAAATCTTCGAGTAAAATCGATTCTCACGGGTAAACTGGAAGTCTCATACAAGCTTCATCAAGACCTCCTCTTCGTTAGGAGTTTTGCATCTATCCTCCTCACTTCAATCATCATTACATAGTCAAGATAAATTCATTACCATTGAACTCTTCATAAAAGTAGATCCATAACAAAGAAGGTGATGCCTTTAGCTTATGAAAGCTCTGCATCTATATGACCTTCATATTACAAGGGAACTTTTAACCCTTCCTACTTTTGCAATCCTTTTTGAATCTATCATTGTTTACGAGAGAGAGAGAGAGAGAGAGAGAGAGAGAGAGAGAGAGAAAGCAACATCATTGTTTACATATCATTTGAAAGTCATTTCTCTTCATTCATTGCATGAAAGGTATAGCAATATGATTTGTTGGGAGCTTGCTATGATGACTTTTGGTCAATATATTGGGCACATCAAATTTCGACCAAGAGAGGATACATTAGGGGAGTTTTGAAGTCTCAAAAAAGCCCAATAAGAGATCCTAGAGAGAAAAATATTTGGGGGTAAAAAAATATTTTTATGTTTTTTTTACAACTTTTTTTTAAAATCAATAGACATATCTGAAATCGTAAAATTTCATTATCATAACATTCTCGTGGCTTATATCAAATTTAGAAATCTCAACCTCCATAAAGGTGACAATTGTTGGTCCAAACCTTTTATCATAAAAGTGAATAATCCTCAATTTGATTTTTTTAAAACTTTTGCTTGTCCCTCTCTATTCTCAGTTCCTTGTTCCTTTCTTGTCCTTCTTGCTAGTTTATGCCTCATTCTTCTTCTTTTTCGAATTCACAGAGTTTTCTGTTATTAATCTTCAAATCATGCCCTTAAGTATAGATCCATCATCCAATAATCTTTACATCGCAAGTAAAAAACTATTTATCATCTTCGTATTCAACTAGAATATGAGTATGAATCGATCATAAGAAGAGCAAAACTTGATACTATTTCGCAATCCATGACACGTGTGTGGAGATTTGAATGAAAGAAAAAACTTGATATTTGGTTCGATGGAAGGTTATATTGTGAACTCCCACAAAGAATACCATATCTCCTTTCTTCAATAGCTCTTTATTGATGAGATTTCTTGGAGATAGTTATAATTGTTTTTCAAGGATATAACTCTTGTTGTAGAGAATGATGTTCTAAGATTGAAGCACTTATTAACAAAATATAGGAATGAGTTAGACTGTTGTAAGGGATGTGAATTTCTTAGAGATAGACTACAGAGTCATGAACTAAAATCATATCTCATAAGACAGGGGAGAAAAACTAGATTTCAAGTACTAAATGGACCAAATCTTGTTATAAGACATGCAAAATATAAATCTACACAATCTATTGGGGCAATTATACTTTGTATTTCATAAAATAATCAAGTTTTCATTTAAATCTAAAGATTTCAAAAAATATTAGTATAAGAAGTTTTTCGGCATAAGTTTCAAATACACATTGTAACAAGATACATTTTTTTGTAGTTTAATATGTAAATATTGATCATAATCTAGCTAGAAAATAAGTAAAGTTTATTTCTTGATATCTCAAACGAGTAAATAAGCATGTTTGAGAGGATATCTTACTTGTAGATCGAAGGTCTTAAGTGTGCGTATATGGTTATATTGCTTGAGTGTTTGGAAAAATGAGCTAAGAATGAAATATGAGGGTTTATAAAGGGACTCCAAAACAGTCAAAAAGAGAAGCTATTTTGCCCATGAAAAGTGTGTACCTTTTTTAGAAAGTGATATTTTTTAATTAAAAATCTAGGTCTAAGGACCACCTTTTGAGAAGTTTTATATAAAAGAGCTCTCTATTTCAAAAAAGACTTTCATAAGCTCTTAGTTCATCTAATTTCAAATCTACTTTTCACCATGAGAAGAAGTCTAGTTTTGGCAAGTGTTACTTTTCCTTCTTAGTATTTGACTTTTCATAAGATTGAAGCATGTAACTTTGTGTCTTTCTTCACCATTGTCTTATGAAGCAAATTTTCATTTTGAAAACAACAATATGGATGTGATCTAAGATCTTTAGCACGTTGTTGAATCTCGAATTTCTATATCTTTGGCATCTTCTATCATTTTAAAAACAATAGTATGGATTTCTATATCCATGGTTGAAAGGGGGGGGAGGGGTGTGATAAACCTGCACTCGTTACGCACTCAACACAGCACAGAAAGGTAACACGATATATGAGCTCAAGGTATACTCTTGTATTATTCAATCCAAAAAGCGGGACAACATAGACACATCCCAAGACTACACCCTCGTGACACCACACATAAGAGGGTTCACCACTGGGTATAGGGAATCACACATAGTGTGGAAACAAGGCAGGGCTTTGAGTCACTACTACTCCCTATATAGGTGCATTCGGTAGCAACTGCATGGTATAGCTACAAAGCCCTTACACTCACCCCCGTTTACTAGATTGATGTCCTCAGCAATCTAAGGGTAGCGTTTGTTATTGACACATTCCGGGTCTTAACACAGCTTTTCCTATCAAGCTGGTCAGTGTTTGCCAGTCTAAGGGACCGTGGGGTCTTAACACAGTCTATACTATCAGACTGGCCAATGTCTGCTACACTAGGACTTGGGGGTCTTAACATAGCCTTTTCTAGCAAGCTGGTCACTATCTGCCCATCTAGACTGGATTATTGGGGCTTTGTGTTTGGAGTTATTGATGATTATCACCATGCGACCCCCTCGACTCAATTACATTTGAGGAGTGGAGGCATGTCGGGGTCTATGATTGAGAACCACTTTGTTTTGTTTTGTTTTTTTTTTTTTGGAGAGGCTCAAAGGTCGTTGGAAGGGGCAGAGGGGTTCTCCTCGAGCCAAAGGGCGAAGGCATCTTTGCCACGTTCGCAAGCCTCCACTTCTGAGATCCAAGTGGCCTCCTTGAGTGGACGCCCGCGCCACTTGGTGAGGTATTCGGGGAAGCATCTTTGTTCCCGGCATCAGAGGAATGCTTCTACTTCGAAGGGACTATTTGAATGGAGCATTGGTACGTGCCATCCCCATTGGTTGTCTGGATAGAACCTGCGCAGAAGACAAGCATGAAACGCATTATGCACACAAACACTGTCTGGCGGCAAGTCTAGTTTGTAGGTGACTTCGTTCAGCACTTGAGTGATTCGATAGGGTCCATAGTAGCGGTGATTGAACTTGGGAGTCATGTTCTTGGGAAGTGACATATTCTTAGAGCTGACTAGGACCATGTCTCCTTTGGCGAATAGTACGGCCTTTCTTTTCTTGTTGGCTTGCTCGGTCATGGTGATCTTGCTCTGCTCGAGGCTTTGCTTAGTTGCTGCATTTCGGTCTCTCCATTTCTTCAAGAACTCTTCTGCATCTTGATCTTCCGCTTTGGCTGCTCCGAATGCTAAGGCCAGTGGAGTGATGACTTCTTTTCCTGTGGCTAACTCAAAGGGGGTGTACCCCGTTGCCGAATGGATAGAGCTATTGTAGTGGAATTCCAACACATCAAGGTACATGGCCCAAACTTTTTGGTCCACTCGGGCATAGCTTCGGAGATAGTCTTCGATGCCTTGGTTGACTCGTTCTGTCTGTCCATCTATCTCCGGGTGGAAGGATGATGAGAATCTCAATTGTGTTTCTAGGGTCTTAAAAAGTTCCTTCCACATGTCGCTCATGAATCTTCCATCTCTATCTAATACTATGGCCAGTGGTAAGCTATGCAGTTTGAATACATGTGTGAAGAAGAGGCGTGCTACCTCCTCTTGGCATTTAGTGGTGGTTTGGCCGGGATGAAGTGGGCCTGTTTGGAAAAATAGTCCACCACTACAAACATGATTGTGTACCCATGGGACTCGGGTAGTTCCACAATGAAATCCATGTTGATGACATCCCATGGGCGATTGGGTATCAGTAGTGGTTGTAGTAATCCAGCTAGTCTTGATCGTGGTGCTTTGACCAGTTGGCAAGTGGGGCAAGTTTTGATGTAGTTTATTACTTCTTCCTTCATATTTGGCCAAAAGAACTGCTTCCTAAGGGCCTCCAAGGTTTTGCTTTGCCCTTTGTGGCCTCCAAGTTTGCCATCATGTATCTCATGCAGGATGAGTTTCTTCAACTCCAAATTGTTGGGGATATACAATCTCTTGCCTACAAATAGGATACCCTCCTCTAGGGTGTACATTTCATGCGGTGTCTTATCTGCTTCCACATCTCTGATTATGTTGTGCATCTCTTGGTCTTGCTTTAGGGCCTCCTTGACTAGTTCTATGAAGTTTCTGCTGACCACACTGACAGTTTTCAAGTCAGCTTTCTGGCTCAAGGCATTTGCTATCTTGTTAGTGGAGTCGGGCTTGTGTTTAATCTCCAGATCGAATTCTGCTAGGAAGTCTAGTCAGCGGGCTTGCTTTGCCGATAACTTGGGTTGAGATTGGAAGTATTTGAGGGAGATATTGTCGGTGAAGACTATTGTCTGCTTGTCTTGAACATAATGCTTCCATTTTCTGAGGCGGTGGATGACTGCCAACATTTCCTTCTCATGTGTACTCCACCTTGTTTCAGCATTGGTAAATTTCTTGGACTCATAAGCAATGGGGTGACCTTCTTGTACTAGTACACCTCCTATGCCGTAGTTGGATGCATCTGTAGAAATTTCAAAGGGTTTGGTGAAATTCGGCACCCTTAGAACGGGAGTTTGGCTCATGCACTCCTTCATCTGCTCAAAAGCTTCCTATTGCATGCTCCCCCATGTAAAAGAGTGACCTTCTTTGGTGAGGTGGGAGAGGGGGGCTGTGATGAGGCTATAATCTTTGATGAATCTCCAGCAAAATACTGTGAAGCTGAGGAACTCCCGAACTTCTCTTACAGTTTTCAGTACAAGCCATCTTTGGGCAGCTTCCACTTTCTTAGGATCCACTTTGATTCCATTTGCTCCTACAATAAAGCCTAAGAACTCCAACTCTTTCACTGCGAACTCACATTTTTCAGGCTTGGGCATATAACTGATGTTGCCACAGTTTCTCAAAAACTCGACATAAGTGTTGCTTGTGCTCTTCTAAGGTTTTGCTATAGACTAGGAGGTCATCTATGTAGATAATGACAAAGATATCTATCTCAGGTCTAAAGACTCCATCCATGAGGCCACAAAATGTGCCTGGCTCGTTGCTTAGGCTGAATCCTAATACTAACCACTCAAAACTACCATATCGGGTGCGAAAGGCTATTTTTGGGATATCTTCTTCTGTTGTGTGGATTTGATGGTAACCTGATCTAAGATCAATACGACTAAAGTACTTAGCCTCATGCAATCTATCTAAGAGATCTTCCACTATGGGCATTGGGTATTTGTTTTTAATGGTGATTTTGTTAAGGACCCTATAATCTACACAAAGTCTAAGTCCCCCATCCTTCTTCTTTACAAATAACACTGGGGCACCAAAGGGGGATTTACTAGGGTGAATGAACCCTTGTTCTTCTAGTTCATGTAGTTGCGTCTTCAATTCTATGAGCTCGGTGTGGTACATGCGATAGGGAGCTCGGGCCAGTGGGGCAGACCTTGGGATCAACTCAATCTTGTGATCCACATCTTGTCTGGGTGGTAAACCCTTGGGTAGCTTGGTTGGCATTACATCTTTGAATTCTTCAAGTATTTCTGCCACTTCTGTGTTCTTGCTTTGTTGGTTGGGCTTCTTGCCATCTTCTTCTTCTTCAATTGGTCGGATCATACATAGGTAGACCATATCTCCTTGTTTGACTAATTTTTCTACCTGCTTGGCACTGCATGTCATGATACACGGCCTGATAATGGTCTCTTGGACCGGTGCATTTTGGGTTTGGCCCTTTGGTTGGGTTGTAGTTGGCTTCACTGTTTGGCATGATACTCTTGGCTTATTCTCCTTTATTTGCACCTTGATCGGGGTTCTGCCAAGCAATTGCATTCTTTCACAGGGTACTCTGATGCCTTCTCCTTGCATATCTAGCATCATTTCATTTACACCTTTACCGAACATTGCAATGACATACTTGTCATAGAATTCCAAGCCCAATAACTTCAAAATCATCCATGGGGATTACTAAGAAGTTGAGTTTTGCTTTCCACTTGTCAGCTTCTACTTGGACTGCAAAGACTTGTTTCACTTCCTTGGCTTCTCCTTGTGCGAATGTTATTGTTAATCCTTCTGGGGCCTTAGATAATTTTAATCCATGTTTTGCTGTGCACTCTGGTGTCATGAAGTTGTGTGTTGCCCATGTGTCCACCATGATGGGTTGGTTTCCTACGCTCACTCGGTCTTTGATGTATAGATGGTGGATTGTCGCTACTCTTGCTGCCATGCATTGGGGTCAGGTGCTAACTGTCCCTACCCTTGGCTGATCCATGCTTTCCTCACTTCCACTTGGGATTTCTTGGATGTGTGGTGGTTGTGGTTCTTCTCCTCCATATGTGCTAGTCACATTCACCCTTGACCCACTTGATGACGCTGTGTCTTCTATCGGGCATCTGTTTTGGTAGTGTGGGCCCCCACATCTGAAGCATCTGATCCCGACGAATGGGCCTGGGGGTCTCCACCATGATGTATTTGATCATGCAGGTCCATACGATGTGCTAGGAGTTGGCCTGTAGTGATTGTTTCCCCATCTTCCTGCTGCTCCTCTTGGTACTAATGCGGTTTGTGACACGGCCATGGTGGTGGTGGTGTTTTGGCTCCTTGTATCTGTGAATGCCCCTCTAGGGGTATTGGGCCTTTGGTTCCATGAGTTGTTGTTGAAGTTGTTGTTGAACCTACTTTGGTTCCCCTGTGCTATTCTTTTGCCTTCCAAGTCCACTAGTCTTTCGGCCATTCTCATGGCTTCTGCTAAGCTTGTTGGCTCCTATCTCTCCACATCTCTTCTAGCCCATTCTTGCATCCCAAACAAAAATCCATGTAATTTAGTGTCTATATCCATGTTTGGTAGCTGCAACATAATCTACCTATATTTGTTGATGTATTCTTTCATCTTTCCTTGTGTTTGCTTGAGGTTCCTCCATTCATCTCTCACTTTGAATTTTTCCATCTTTGGAATGAAGTAGTCCTTCAGTTCTTCCTGGAGTTCTTCCCACGAAAAGATGGTGTGGCCCTACTCTTGCTCCAGCAGGTACCAACTGGCAACATCCTCCTCCAAGTAAATGGCTGCCACCTCCGCCTTCATGTCTTCAGTTATTCGTGAATACTTCAAGTACCTATCCACCTCTGTGATCCATTTCTTCAAGACCAACCCATCTCTCTCTCCTTTGTACTTGGTTGGTTGGGGCATCTTGAATTTTCCATAGTCGTCTTCTGAACTGTCACTATCTTCCTCCTCTCTACGGTGGTGCTTATTCTCCTTCTTCTTGTATTTCTTCTTACTTCCTGCTTCTACTACCTTCTCCTTCTCTTTCCTTGTATCTTGCGCCCTCCTAGATGTCTCCTCTCTACCCATTCTATCCATCTCCTCTTGCATTCTGTGTCTTTTCTCCTCCTCTTGCTGTTGTATCACCCATTCTCTATAGCCCTGCTCCGCTTCTACTTTTTTCTTCCTTTCCTCCTCCTCTTCCTTCATCTGCATGTTCCTCCATATTGACTCCAGCATGCTTGACATGACATCTAATTGCCTTTCCAGTCCAACCACCTTCTCCTCTTGGGCCACTCTCCATTCTTGCCCTCTACTCTTCTTGCTCTCCTCCATTGTTGGGAGGGTGACATTCTCCCTTTCATCCTCCATGTGGTTGGTGGTGATGTTGGTGCGGGAAAGCCGCGTCTCACCTGTGGTGGCATGAGTCATGCCGCGGGGAAGCCGCGCCACGTCTTCAGATGGTGGGGTGCCAGGTTGGGGCGTCACACCAGGGGCCGATGCGTCGGGGGGCATCGCGATGTGGGGCGGCGCGACGGGAGTCAATGTGACATGGGGCGACACGACGTGTGGCATCGCGCTGTGGGTCGTTACGGCTTTGTTCTCTTCGGGGCACTGGATCTTCTCTCCTGCTTCCGTGAGCACTCCTTCACTCCGAGCAAGAGTCGCTCTGATACCAAGTGTGATAAACCTACACTCGTTACGCACTCAACACGGCACAGAAAGGTAACATGATATATGAGCTCAAGGTATACTCTTGTATTATTCAATCCAAAAAGCGGGACAACATAGACACATCCCAGGACTACACCCTCGTGACGCCGCACATAAGAGGGTTCATCATTGGGTATAGAGAATCACACGTAGTGTGGAAACAAAGCAGGGCTTTGAGTCACTACTACTCCCTATATAGGTGCATTTGGTAGCAACGACATGGTATAGCTACAAAGCCCTTACAGGGGGGGCGCAAATAAGAAGGGAAAAATACGAGAGAGAGGTTTGAATCACCCAACTTTTTTGTGATTTGAATTTAGATTCATTATGATTAAGCATGCAATCATAATCATGGCATATAATCGTAATCATGATTAAGCATGCAACCATAATCATGGCATTAATGTAAAGTGGGCAAGACCCTATAACATTAATATAAAGACTATCATAATTACAATACACATGATAGGGTAAATAAAAAATACTCAAAGCAAAAATTCATAATTAAAAATATTTATATCCTTTAAAAATTATTTTTAAATTTATTAAAATAATTTTTTTGTTATGGTAGCTTTACACCTACTCTCTCTCTCTCTCTCTCTCTCTCTCTCTCTCTCTCTCTCTCTCTCTCTCTCTCTCCATCTTAAATGCATTTTCAAGAGCTCAAAACTCCCCTAATGAAAGGAAGGGTAGGGCCGAATCCGAATCAAACACCTCCTTGACATTTTGGCTACAATTGAGTGTAGTATGAAGTCAAATTGAGCATATGTATAAACATAAATTTAATACTTACACTATATATATATATATATATATATATATATATATATATATATATATATATATATATATATATGGATAATATGATATTTATATATACAAATATATAATAAATATATAAATAAATGGATTAATAATACCACACACAAAATATATATCATAATACTATATTATGAATGTGTGTGTGTGTGTGTATAGAATATTAATATATATAATACATACATATATTATAATGATGCATTATTCTGTATACATGTTATAATAATCTATATAAATATTGTATGTGTTTGTGCGCACATGTGTAACCCCCACCACCAAGCTTAACTCGTGACCTAAAAAGACTAATCTCCCTAAGCTTTGATGCCCTCTCACCTATGCCACCAAAACTCAAGCCATGACCCCCTAGCCCCCAAAATGCAAATCCAAATCTGAACCCTTGCTCTTTGCAAAATGGTAATCCCTCTGTCACACCTACCTATCCCATCCAACAACCCTAACTTCTAAAATGCTAGATCATCTGACTTGACCTCTACGTGAACCGTAATCACCTACCAATTACTTAATGCTCTCCCCTCTAAACAAATATAAAACATATAAAATGTGATGATGGTATTTAGTTATTGTCATGGTAGAAATATCTAAGTAGACAAACACATTGCAATAAAATATCATAGAGAATTATTGCTAAATTTAAAAATTTCTATGGTTTTGTTTCTTATGGTGGCTAATGGCTAAATGTGCGTGTGTGAGGAGAAGGAAAAATGAGTAAGTTTGTATATACTTTATGGGTCATCAAATTCATGTAATGTTGTAAGTTCAATGTGTGTGGATAATAAGCATGCCATGAAAGGCTCCATGTGAATAGAAATAACCATTAAATGTGTTTGCCTGTGAGGAACTTTGAGAAATAGTCATAAGGGTTCTCTAGAGATATAGTTAAGGCTTGATTTTGTTGATGTTGATCTTCCATTCCCTATATATCAATGAGTGTTGAATCCTCATATATTTCATTTTCATGCATTCAACATTGCATTAATCCAAGCTACCAAAGCTTTCAAAGCTTAGATTATGTTACTTTTATCAACCTCTCATGAACCCTCTTGCCACATGAAACATGTGCCTTTGAACTCAAGGGCGAAGCACTACCAAAACACTGGTGCAAGACATCTGGAGGATCTGGATGTGGAGCACCTAGTTGTTGTTCATACAAGAGGTATAGCAATATTAAGTTTTACAATCAATTTCCATTTTCTATGAACTATAGTGGCAACTTAATGAACTTCGCAATATGTGGATAATTTTAATTTTAAATTGGAGCTTCAAACTCCTTCTCATAAAGTTAGTTTTAATCTTTGAGTAAAATAAATTCTCACGGAGATAAATTGAGAGTCTTGTATAATCTTCATCATGAATTCCCTACTCATTTAGAAGTTTCTTGTACATCCTCCTTACCTCAAACAATATAATATAGTCAAGGTAGATCCATACAATTGAACTCTTCATAAAAGTAGATCCATACCAAAGAAGGTGACCTCTTTAGCTTATGAAATCCCTACATCTCTTCGACCTTCAAACTAGAAGGGAACCTTTGACTCTTCCTCCTTTTGCAATCCTTTTTAAAAATATCTTTGTTCACAAGAGAGGTATAGTAATATCATTGTTTTCATATCATTTCAAAGTCCTTTCTCTTCATTCATTGCAAGAAAGGTATAACAATATGATATGCTAGGAACTTGCTAGGGTGACCTTTGGTCACTTAGTGATAGGAGGTAATTCATTCTTGTTTTTGAGAACCTCCATCATCCATTCAATGTGTGTGCCATTAAGCCTAATAAACAAAGATAGAAGTTGCAAAATATTAGTCATTGAAATAGTATCTACTAGCCAAAAATAGCCACTGAACCTACCAAAAATCAGTAGAGAAGACTTAGGTACAAACTTAAAAAATATAAGAACAAATTCAGGAACTATTTTAGGTTATGATGCTTCTAAATATAGAATTTTGCAATTAATTTCCATGCTCTATAAACCATATCATATATTTAAAGAACTTCACATCATGTGGATAATTTCAATTTTGAATTAGAGCTTCAAAATCCCTCTCATACAAGTTATTTTAAATATTTTGTGGTATGGTGGGATTAGTCTCATATCCTTGCACTACATGAGTTGTGTGGTTGTTGTTGTTACTAGTGTCGCAACCAGTTTATAAGATATAGTAAGATATAATACTATACATGAAAGTATAATGGTGTAATGTTACCCTTGAAAAGTTTTTTTAATGCATGCACAAATGTAAAGATGAGCATCTCTATAAAGTTTTGGGAAAAAGTCCTTACATCAGAAAATTTCCAAAAGAGCCCTTATGCAAGTGGAGATGTGAACCTTAGAACTACCCAACTAAATATTGTACCCATCTAGAGTTGCAGAAGGCATGCCTTAGTTTATCCTAGTTGTAGAAACGTGATGATATATGTAGACAATTTATGTTAAATATAGATCAATGCCCTTTCATGGAACAAGCTTTTAGTTGGTTTAGATTAGGGGAATTCAACTATGTCCATGGTACTTGATTAATACATTGAGTTTATTAAACAAAAAATAAGTGACTTTGATCATTAACTTAGAGGTCATTATGGAGCTTATCCTTAGTTGCTTGGATTTAGTGCATTAAGCTAACATTTTACTAATAGTTCTAATGGTAGTTTCCTATTTGTATAAGCTATGCCTTGCATAAGGATCTTGTACTATGAGCAAGACATGTACGTTAGTTCTTCAGAATCATGTTGTACAAAAATATATCATATGCTTTTGACAATGAAATAAGCAAGTATATAAGTAAAGTATAATATGACTTGCATTCCTGCATTCTTGTAAAGAAGAGAAACACTCTCACATCCTCATATGGCTAGGAGGAAGATGAACATGTTACTTATCCTTGAAATGTAACAAGAAAATGTTATAAGTCAAATATTACCTAACTTTGTTAATTTAGTAAGTCAAATGCTACACAAGCAGTGCATTGTTGCATTGGCCTAAAGAAGAGACAAAATAAGTATGACATCCTTGGATGATTGACAAAAGGAAGATGAAGTGCATTTCAATTATCCCCAACTTAGATTACTATGTTGTATTTTGAAAAGAGGTTCTTTGCATTGGCTACTCGATTGGTTCTTAGTTTTAACCGCCTCCTTGATAATGCATAAGCTGAAAAGACAAGGTGAAATTGAGTCTTTGAGTGGGCAAGAGCTCTAACTTACATTGACACACCATATGGACATAGGTGTCCAATGAAGTACCCACCTAGTAATAGTTAAAGCAATAACCTTATGATTGTGAACACAAGTGCTAACCATTAGCCCCTACCTTTGGGACATAGTGATGCTATTTCCAAACTCTAGAAAAGTTTAAAATTTATTCACTTTACTCTTCCTCTCTAGATATATTTTCTAGTGTGTTACTAAAGAACTTGTAGTGACATACCTTTCATTAGTTTCCCTAGCTTTTCCTTCAAGAACTTGTACTACCATCCTTACATGAACAACTCACTATGTACTTGAATGATTCTTTTGGTACATCCAAGCTCGAGATGGTTAAGTTTTTTCAATAAAACATGTTTTGCTTTCTTATTCAAAATTTTTTGCCAACAACATTAGAGAGGTACTTGATCATTATGAGACAATCAACCATCTAATGCACAACAATAAACTGTTGAGATATCGAGCTCCACTCGTGATACGCCAGGGTGACTGTTGTGTATTTATGTCACCGACTTGTCAGTTGCAGACGCGGTTGGTACACCGCCCATGAATAATAGCTACATGATAGCTATCCTTATCTACTCTAGTTTGTGGCTCAGTTAGTATGCCACCTTAGTTAGTTGAGTTTGGTTTGAGACCCATATATAGGGTTCTTCTATTTCTTTGTACTTGAGTTCTTTTGGCTTACACAACTAAGAAGAGGAAAACTGTTTTCAGCCTCCACCCTTGTGTGTCTTCCCCCATTGTGCAAGCAAGAAAGCTTCAAGCGAGACTCCTTCCTTCTCTCCCACAATCTTGACATGGTATCAGAGCCTT
Organism: Lygodium microphyllum; assembly: GCF_053477565.2. Lineage (NCBI taxonomy): Eukaryota > Viridiplantae > Streptophyta > Polypodiopsida > Schizaeales > Lygodiaceae > Lygodium > Lygodium microphyllum. The sequence continues at coordinate 129,688,236 of NC_141143.1, forward strand.
GTTCGTGGTAAGGAGCTCAAGAAAGCAAGCCAAGCTCGCGGTGTTATGGTAAGAGGTGCAGTGTTGCTTTCATTTTCTGTTTTGGGAGCAGATCTCTGCAGGTAGCACAGCCGGAAAGTGCAGGAGTGCATTGTCTCAGGTTGAGACGCCCTTCGCAGTGAAGCAAGAGGGCAGTTTTTTTTATTTGAGGCCATTTCGGGGCCTGTTTTGGAGGCGGAAGTTTTATGCGCGCACTCAGGAAAAGGCCCAGTTTTATGCTATGCAGCCACTGTTCTACAGGTCAGTGAATAATTACTGTAAAAATTGCATTGTATGCTTGTGCGCAGAGACATTGGGAGTTACAGAATCATCCCTGTTGCCTGTTGATGCAAAATCGTCACTAGGAAGTGACTGTGTGGTCAAATACCACTTTTGCAAGTTTTGCAGATTTTCCCTTGTGAGGGTGAAGCTGTGGTTTTTGCAGTGACAGAATTTTTTGCAGTCTTCTGTAATGGCATCTGATTCTCTTTCACAGATTGTCACTGAAAAGCTTGACAAGAACAACTTCCAAGCATGGAAGTTTAGAATGACGAATTTCCTTATGGGAAAAGGATATTGGGAATTTGTTGCAGGAAATGAAGAAGAACCAGTTCTTCCTGATGTTCCCAATCAACAGCAAATGCAGGCATTTAAAGCATGGCATGAGAGAGCCAGGAAAGTTATGTATTGGCTGTCTATCAGCATTTCAGACTCTATGATTGTGCATATTCAAGATGCAAGTACGCCAAAGGAGGCATGGGATACTTTGTCAAAAATGTATAGCACAAATACGCAAGCCAGGAAAATGCAGCTCAAGCAAGGGTTGCACAATGTGCAAAGAGAAAATATGAGTATCAACGACTACCACATGAAGGTGAAGAAGATTGCAGATGCACTTGCTTCCATTGGGTCACCAGTGGAAGATGATGATTTAGTTTCTGTGACCTTGAATGGTCTAGGAAAGGATTATGCACAGTTTCGGACATCCATTTCAGTTCGTGAAAGATTTCCTGATTTTGAGGAGCTGATTGCTCTTCTAATTTCTGAGGAGCAAAGAAATGGTGGTGCATCTTCTTCAGGAGGAACTTCAAAAGAACCTGTCTTCTACTCAAATGCTGGAAGAGGTAGAGGCAGAGGTAGAGGAGGCCAATATGGAGGCCGTGGTAGAAATCAGAATATGCAGCAAACTCAAGAAAACCAGTCCTATGGAGGAGGACGTGGTAACTCTAGAGGCAGGGGGAGCCAAAGAGGTCGTGGTGGATGGCAAAGAGGCCAAAATGCAAACAGTAATGTTGAATGCTACTATTGTGGTAAAATGGGTCATATGGCTAAAGACTGCTATAAAAAGCAGAATGACATCATGAATGAAAAACTGCAACAAGGAAATTATGCATCCTCTAGTAGACAGGGTGATGACAGAAATGAGCATCTGTTTATGGTGCAGCACATGAACAATTCTGTGACAAGTGCAGAAGAAAGCAACGATGTATGGTATGTTGACTCAGGTGCATCAAACCATATGACAGGTCATGCAGAATGGATGGAGGATGCAAGGAAAATGGAAAAACCAGGATTTGTGGAGACTGGTGATGATACTGCACATCCTATTGTGCAGATTGGAAAAATTCCTTTGTCTATGCAGGATGGGAAAAAGAAATACCTGTCCGATGTATTTCATGTCCCGAATATCACCAAGAATCTGGTTTCTGTTGGTCAAATGGTTGAGCAGGGCTTGCAGGTCATATTTAATCCTCATGGATGCTTTGTTGAGGATATGAAAAATAAAGGCCGCTTGATAGCAAAAGGAAAGAAGAAGGGCAGAATGTATACATTGGATGCAGACATGTCTGAATTGAGTGCAGCAATGTTTGCAAATGGGACCGGTGTAGTTGCAGATATTGATATCTGGCATAAACGCATTGGTCATGTTAATGTACAGCGACTTAAATCAATGCAGGCCCAAAATATTGTTGCAGGTTTGCCGAAATTCAAGGTTGCAGAAATGCATAAGGTATGTGAAGCCTGTCAGTTTGGAAAACAGGTAAGGAAACCATTTCCTAGACATGTTCAAGAGAGTAAGAAGCCATTGGAATTAATCCACTCTGATGTGTGGACAACTAAAGCTGCATCTCTTGGAGGCTGTCATTATTTTGTCAGTTTTATTGATGACTATAGCAGAAAAGTTTGGGTGTATTTTATGAAAAAGAAAAGTGAAGTTTTTGGGCATTTCAAAACTCTTAAAGCTATGGTTGAAAAAGAAACAGGCTTGCAGATAAAATGCCTAAGGTTAGATGGAGGGGGAGAGTACCTCTCAAATGAGTTTGCAAGGTTCCTGCAGGAGCATGGCATAAAGCAGCAATATTCATGCAGTCATACCCCACAACAAAATGGAGTTGCAGAAAGGAAAAACAAGCATATTGGAGAGGTATCTCGTGCCATGCTCAATGAAAAAGACCTGCCAGATTTTTATTGGGCTGAAGCAGTTGCTATAGCAGTCTACATAATGAACAGGACTCTCACTGCAACAATACATGGAATGACTCCAGAGGAGAGGTATACTGGTAGGAAACCAGATATTTCTCATTTGAAAATTTTTGGTTGCATTGCCTATGTACATGTGCCAGATGAGTTGAGATCCAAGTTGGATCCAAAAGCTGAGAAGTGCATCTTTATTGGTTACTCTTTACAGCAAAAAGGGTATAGATGCTATAACCCTTCTACTCGTAAGTTTACAGTGAGCAGAGATGTTGTTTTTGATGAGATGAGTAGCTGGTATAAACTAGTAAATGTGATTGATGATGTAGATGCATAAAATGGTAATGCTGCACAGAATTCACAGCAGCAATCACAAAATATTAGTGGACCTGGAGCGTCCTCTAGCAGTGGTTCACATTCTTCGCCATGGACAGGCAGATTGAGATCAGGAGAATCTTCTCAAAGCAATGCAGATAGTGGTATGCAAGTATCACGAAAAGGAAAAGAGAAGGTTGATCAGCCCATGTTTCATGTGAATGTACGTCACTCTTATGTGGATGGTGAATCCAATGGCTCAGAACAGAGCATTGATGATGAGTTGGGTATTCCTTCTATTGTTACACCTGGAGTAAGGAATACCAGGGATGTTTTGAGAGTGCCAGGGAGTGAACCTACTTTGCGCAGGTCTACAAGAGCTAGGTATCCTGTGGATAGGCTGAAATATGATGGATTTACAGCCATTCACTATGCATATATGGTTAAAGTGATACAGGAACCAGAACCCACTTCTTTTGAGGAAGCCATGGGAAAAGAAAAATGGGAGAAAGCCATGGATGAAGAAATGGATGCCTTGGAAGCTAATGCTACATGGGAATTGGTACCTTTGCCTAAAGGTAAAAATGTAATTGGCTGTAAGTGGGTTTATAAGGTGAAGCACAATGTAGATGGTTCTGTGAACAAATACAAGGCAAGATTAGTAGTCAAGGGGTATGCACAAACATATGGTATTGACTATGAAGAAACATTCAGTCCGGTTGCAAGGATGGCAACCGTAAGAGCGGTCATTGCTATGGCTGCATCAAAGGGATGGTCTTTACATCAGATGGATGTAAAGAATGCCTTCTTGCATGGTGATTTGCAAGAAGAGGTCTATATGGAGCAGCCACCAGGTTATGTGCATGTTGTTCATCCTGAGTTTGTTTGCAGGTTGAAGAAAGCCTTGTATGGCTTAAAGCAAGCACCTAGAGCATGGTCTGACAAGATAGGACAGTATCTTGTCACTATTGGCTTTCAGATTTCCAAGGCAGATTTCTCACTTTATGTGAGAAAAATAGAGAAAGGTATTATGCTACTTGTCATTTATGTTGATGATTTGATTATGACAGGTGACAGTGATGAAGATATCCTTCATGTGAAAATGCTATTGAAGCAGAAGTTTGAGATGAAGGATTTGGAAGAGCTGCGTTATTTCTTGGGCATTGAGGTGATTAGATCACCAAGTGGGATACAGCTCTTGCAGAGGCAGTATGGATTGGACATGCTGTCCAAATATGGGATGACAGGCTGTAAGCCTATTTCAGTTCCTTTGGAGCAGAATGTGAAGCTGAGTACAGATGCAGGTGGGCTTCTAGAAGACCCTACTATGTACAGACGCATAGTAGGAAGTTTGATTTATATGACTATTACCAGGCCAGATTTGAGCTATGCTGTTGGATTGGTAAGTCAGTTTATGCAGGCTCCAAGGAAACCACATTTGGATGCGGCTAGACGCATACTCAGGTATGTGAAGTCCACATTGCAGTATGGACTATTTTATGAGACTGGGGTTCAGATACAGTTGCATGGATACACTGATGCTGATTGGGCTGGTAGTATTTCTGATAGACGATCTACCAGTGGATATGTGTTCTCTTTTGGGAGTACTGTAGTCACTTGGAGCAACAAGAAACAGCCTACAGTTGCCTTGTCGAGCATAGAGGCTGAGTACAGGGGTGCAGCAATGGCTGCATGTGAGGTAGCTTGGTTGCATAAGCTACTTTATGATATGCATCAGTCTACAGATGGACCAATTGTCATTTATTGTGACAACATGAGTAGTATACACTTGGCAAATAACCCAGTCTATCATGCTAGAACAAAGCACATTGAGGTGCATTATCACTATGTGCGAGAGAGGGTTTTACTAGGTCTTATTGATCTAGTTTATGTCAGCACAGAGGATCAGGTAGCTGACATATTCACGAAGGCATTGGGCACAGAGAAGCTGTGCAAGTTCAGAGACCTGCTTGGTGTGCAGGAATTGGGATTGAGCTCGAGGGGGAGTGTTGAGATATCGAGCTCCACTCGTGATACGCCAAGGTGACCGTTGTGTATTTATGTCACTGACTTGTCAGTTGCAGACGCGGTTGGTACACTGCCCATGAATAATAGCTACATGATAGCTATCCTTATCTACTCTAGTTTGTGGCTCAGTTAGTATGCCACCTTAGTTAGTTGAGTTTGGTTTGAGACCCATATATAGGGTTCTTCTATTTCTTTGTACTTGAGTTCTTTTGGCTTACACAACTAAGAAGAGGAAAATTGTTTTCAGCCTCCACCCTTGTGTGTCTTCCCCCATTGTGAAAGCAAGAAAGCTTCAAGCGAGACTCCTTCCTTCTCTCCCACAATCTTGACATAAACTAGCACATGCTTTTTTCCAAGGGAAAATAGAAGTGTCATCCCCTTCAAGAAAAATAAAAGAGACAAATAGAAAGAAGGTGGAGGAAAAGAAAAGTACTTAGCATATTTGTGAGTAAAAATAGCTCTATGTTACATTGTTTATATACTATTAAATGTAACATTTATTTCAAAACTTACCATTTTTCTTCCTTTCTCACAAATCTCTCCTTTTCATTGGTAGACTAGGGATAGTAAAGTGTAGTAAGTTCACTAAATTTTAAAGCCTTCATGATGTTTGAACTTATTTTGCCACACCCAATTGAAAGCCTCTCATAAACACAACATCTGGACATGTGCAACACACAATAACAAGTATACCATTCTTTCAACTTTTGACAAAAGTACCACTTCAATGCCTCAAAGCATCTAAGAGACAACTACAGTGTATGATTAGTTTGCTTATACTTTTGTACAATTCAACCTACGACATGAAAAAAACTTCGAGGAAAATGTCATTTTGTAAAATTCTTTAAATTTGATCCTCAAATAGTGTGGCATGCTTGAAGCGATGTCAAGTATCAAATAGGTATGCATGATGTATTGATAATGCAATGAGCGTTAGCTCATTAGAGAATGATATTTCCTCAATAAAATAGATTTTTGGGGGCAGGAGGAGTAGGTCAAAATGTACAATTTTGAGGGTGGGTATTTTCGTTATACGTTGTATTATATTGGTCATTTTGTATAATTGGGAATTTGAATTTGATCCTCCAATTAAGAAGATGAAGTACCTTGGGATACATCAGTTGTTGCCCTCCCCCCTTCTACCATCTTTTCCAATATTTCATACACCCTTTCTACACCATCACAAACCCCTATGCTCCACCCACGAGTCACCACCTTTTTCATAAACACCTCTCTCTCTCTCTCCATCACAGCCACATCTCAACCCCCACCATCTATCCACCATATTGTGGAAAAGGAAGGCCAAGACAGCCACTATCATCAAGTTGCTCAAGGAGAGAAAAGTGGCCATCAAGGAGCAATAACCACCATCGAATCATCGTGTACAAGGAAGAACTACCAAGAAGAGTAGGTGCAGCCACCATCAGTGATAGCAAGAACAATAAGCAACTTGTGTCACACCCTCCAAGGCAAAGTTTATAGCTTTCTCATGCACACGGGTAGCTCCACAATTCGTGATGCGAGCTCGATCAACCTCAATCCCTATCCTTTAAGTTCCATCCTTCATAGCCGCGTGAGACAAGAGAAGAGAAGACAAGACAAGAAGAAGAGAGGAGATGGTGGGAGTTTCTCAACCCCAATCCCTCACCCTCACACACTCACTCCCTTACTCACTCACTCACACTCCCTCACTCAAGCACAAGCAAGAAGGCAAGAAGAAGAAGAAGAAGAGCTTTTGCCACACACCAAAGAATGAGCTTCTCATTCACTTTTTGAGTTTATATACAAAACCCTTATCCCTTTTGGGCGGTCATCCCCTTTTTTACATGGTGGCCCAGGCCTTCTTTCCTATTGTCCTCCTATCTTCCTAGCTTCCTTTCTACCGCCCATCTATCTTTACAATTTGCACAAGAGGGAGCTTGGCACTCTTTTACAAGGATTTTGGTTGTGCCTTCACATTCAAAGGTGCGCCTTCTCTTTTTTAAGACTTTTTGGGCTCTTGTGGCTATGCCTTGGACTTCTTGTGACTATGCTTGCGCTTTTGGGCTCTTCCAGGTCTGATTTCCTTTTGGGCTACCTCTTTAGCTCCCGACTTGTGCTTTTTCACTTTTTTCGCTTTTTCTTGTGTTGAGGTTTACATGTATAAGTTGTGGATGGAGGACGTGCTTGAATACATTTCTCCTCCTGAAGGTTATATACAATCTTCCAAATGCAAGTGATTTCTATGACGTAAGCTTGTTTTGCAAATCAAAGCAGCTCGCAATTTGTAATTTCTTCTTTGGCATAGGATATTGATATAGGCAGCTACTCAAAGTTTCAAGTGAAGAAATTCAAAGTCAGCGTCGTTTAATTTTTTGCATCTGCAATTTTCAAGTACCACAGAGAGCAAAAAGCAAGAGCCTCAAAGTTTGCACACACATGAATAGCTTGTTCCATTAGTTTTCATCACTTTAGGGTTTTCACTATCTTGGGTATCCTACCCTTTTGATGGTCCCATGACTGATCCTTTCCCATTTGCATGCTTCTTATAAGGTCTATGGAACTTCTCTAAGATGTGGATTACTAGTGCACCTTATCTTGACCTTGTAGATTTATGAAATCAATTGCAAATTGCACGAGAGAGGGCCTAGATTGAAGGGAATGAGCCTGGGGTGGAAGCACAAGAGCTATGGTGGAAGGAGCAAGAGTAAGAGAGACACACACACAAGATGTGGGAACTCCAATAGTCACAATGTGTGACCGGCCTTCCCTTTATTTAAATATCACTAAAAGAATAAAGAATGAAGTGATAGTGATGGGCACTAGCCACTTGTAATGTACATGTGCATGGATACTATCAGTGTAGTAATACACGAGTGGGTACGCACATCACTTTTACCCCCAACATAGATCTCATTAATTGCAACTCAATTATATTGTCCTATGAAAAAATACAAGTATTCCTAGAATGATTTATGTGTCCTTTAGTGGCCTTTAACACTTGTATGTTGTCTCTTGATGGTTGCCATTTCCAATTATGGACCTTTGAAAATTAGGTTAACATTTACCCCCCTCCTAGACAACTGCCACTTCCTTTGCACTCAGTGCCAAAGATGGTGTTTCATGATAGGGATGATCGCAAAGTAGCAATCCTTTGTTTCATTTTAATTCGAACTTGGGGAGGTTTGGGCATAGGTATAGGTACATGTCCTCTAGAGGTTTGGGACCTTTTAAAGCCATTTGATTTTATGGTTGTGAAAGTCTCCAACTTTGAGTTTGTCTAGAAGTTGCTTTATTGACTTGCCAAAAAGAAAGAGCAACAATAAGACATGCCCCTTATTTAGTTAAAGGCATTAATGCTAATAAACATAAGTCTTTCAACTCTTACATAGAAATATTTGTTTCGTTAGATGTAAACCTTCAAGATGTTTATGATTTTTGGGTATGCCTTTTGTAGCATTTTCCTTGAAATTACTCGTTCATCTCTCTAATATCATTTCTTTTCACACAATATACTCCTATATGTACCATACTAGCCACTTAAGTTTCTTTCATGAGAGAGTCTATTCATTTAATATCCTTTTACATGACCATCTTATTTTGTCCTCTCAATCACCTCCTTTTTAATCTATACTTTCACTCTCTTACTTAAAGTTCTTTTAACTCTTGTTTTTAAATATTATTATATTATGTCTACAACCTAACCTCTTATTCGAGAAAAGGATGGTTGTTAGAATAAGAGTTAAATGTACGTACTATTACATGTGTCGACACAAAAGAGTTGGGTTAAAAGTAGTAGAGAAAGTGCTTTGTAATTCAGTTGCAACTAACAATAAAATTGATAGCACAATTTGTTTGTCTATTTCCCTGACATTTTCTTGTGAATTTTGAGTTTTATAGCCTCACATGATAAGTTGTACCATAAAATTGATAGTACAATTTGTTTGTCTATTTCCCTAACATTTTCTTGTGAATTTTGAGTTTTACAACTTCACATATGATAAGTTGTTTAACAGTAAGCAGCTTCAGGCGCAAAGTAGCATTGAGGGAACAGCAGTTGCCTTGCTACCATATGACTACTTCTCTTCCTCGTGGTAATCATGAAATGCACCTAACTAAGGATGAAATTTGAAATACATTTTGCTAATAAAACGTTCTAGTATACAACATTTCAACTATCTTTTTTAGTCAAGAAAACAAACAAACAATTGTCATTAAAATGCTACTCAATATATATGCATTTAAAATGTGTTATTTTGTCATTTCATCTTGTGTTTCACTCAGAGCCTACCCAAGGGTAAATTGTTTTATGTTGAAACATTTTGCAATTACCTTGCTCTTCCCTCAATCATTCTTTCCTCGTGCATTGAAGTTAGGAGACATTTAGATTTTCTCTCCCCCCTCTTTTCATTATCCCTCACCATTTAATCTCTCTCTCTCTCTCTCTCTCTCTCTCTCTCTCTCTCTCTCTCTCTCTCTCTCTCTCTCATGGTAAATAGGACACACGTACAAGCACACACACATACAGACTCTCTCTCTCTCTCTCTCTCTCTCTCTCTCTCTCTCTCTCTCTCTCTCTCTCTCTCTCTCTCTCTCTCTCTCTCTCTCATGGTAAATAGGACACACGTACAAGCACACACACATACAGACTCTCTCTCTCTCTCTCTCTCTCTCTCTCTCTCTCTCTCTCTCTCTCTCTCTCTCTCTCTCTCTCTCTCTCTCTCTCTCTCTCTCTCTCTCTCTCTCTCTCTCTCTCATGGTAAATAGGACACACGTACAAGCACACACACATACAGACTCTCTCTCTCTCTCTCTCTCTCTCTCTCTCTCTCTCTCTCTCTCTCTCTCTCTCTCTCTCTCTCTCTCTCTCTCTCTCTCTCATGGTAAATAGGACACACGTACAAGCACACACACATACAGACTCTCTCTCTCTCTCTCTCTCTCTCTCTCTCTCTCTCTCTCTCTCTCTCTCTCTCTCTCTCTCTCTCATGGTAAATAGGACACACGTACAAGCACACACACATACAGACTCTCTCTCTCTCTCTCTCTCTCTCTCTCTCTCTCTCTCTCTCTCTCTCTCTCTCTCTCTCTCTCTCTCTCTCTCTCTCCATGTAATAAGTGATTATATCATATCAAATGAGTACAAATGTCAATGATTAAAATAGCACAAACAAGTGCAAAAGTCACAATTGGGTCATTGAAGAGACTACCCAATATTAAATTACTAAATGATCTCTAATCAAGATATTCGCATACTGAATAAGATCTTGTTATCCCTGGACAGGTCCTTTAAGCTTCGCAACATGACTTTGGATGGCCAAGATGTTATTAAAAATGAATGCATTGTGAGTGACCCAAATATGCCAACAACCCTAAAATTGAGAAAGTGAAATAAAATCTTTATACGGGGTTGCACTGGACCATGATGTTTAGCCTTTCCAAAGACTCGATCAAATGGATGCATCCTCATCCCCACCATAGCATACCAAATGTCAAAAAGAAGGAACCAAATTTTACAAGCAAAAGGACATGAGATTAATATGTGATGAGAAGATTCAACTACAGTGGTATAGAATAAAAAATTTCCATTGAAAATTCATCTATGGTGAAGAGCAAATGTAAGGGGAAGGTCAACCATTAGCATTCTCCAAATGGATACCTTACATTTGAATGGCGTCTTGTTGAGCCATCCCTCCATCACAATCAATGTCCACAATGCTTTAGATTTGCACAATCCCTAAAGTGCATTAGCTTTGATGATCAACCATGAGTGATCTTTGAGCACCAAGTGATAAATCTGATTAATCGAGGAAGATTGGAGACTCAAATGCCCTACAAGGTCCCATTCCTACTGGGGGACAATTAGAATCTAGGACATGAAAGAATTCGCAGTCTTGTAAAAGTCTAGAGACCTTGTCCTTGCGATTGCCAGTTTCTTCTTTAGGCCTTCTACGTCATCCTCATCTCTTGCTTGAGCTACATGAACCATAGTACCTCTAGCCCCACAAGATTCTTCTTCAATCTTCTTTAATCGCTCATTCTCTTCCTCCTGCTTCTTCCTTCATTCATCCTCCAGCTTTTTCTATTCCTTTGCAGCTACTATGTCTTTGTCTTTAGTTCCTATTGTCTCCTTCTTCTTCTATGGAATTTCCAACTTCATCTTTCCTTTTCCTTGGCTTGATAGAGTTAAACCCTCCTCTCCATGCCCTGTGGTAGTCCTTTCACTTGAGACCTATTGTTGTCATTGGGCCTGGAGCAATGCTTCTCTCTTTCTTGTAGCTTGCTCAACTTCTTCTCTTTGAACCCTTGCTGCTTCTTCGTCTCCTAGGTTTCCTGTGAAGAAGGAGATTGGAGTTTTCATCTATAGTGGTGATTGTGCTAGTGATTCATGGGAAAGGAAGTGCTCTGGAGTCTCTTCCACTACTTCAGTTTTTTCTAGATCTCCAATGGCCTCACATATAATTGTTGTGAGCACACCTCCAAATCCTATGCTTGAGGCCTTGGCTGATGGTTTCTTCCAAGCCTTCCCCGCTATGGAAGCTAGAGACTCCTCGCTTGCTAGTCATGCATCTGTGGCTAGCCCCTTTGTTGAAGCTTCAATGGTTTTCTACACATAGCCATTCCAATTCACTTCGTCTAAGGACTTGGCCGTGAGGCTCTCTAGCAATGGCACTCTAATCATGCTCATTAAAGCATTGTACCTTTAACGAGAGAACAGAGTATGGATTGCCTTCGTTTGTAGCTTGACCTCAGGGTCTGGAATGTCAGCTAGAGACTAACTCCGTCATTGGTGTGGACTAGGGCTTTGTCTATTCCTAGCATGCTGTAGACATCTCTTTTAGGCCGCCTCTCAACTTTGTTGACCAAGCCCAACACTCTTTCTACCATTTTGAGGCTCAATTCAACTTTGACCCTATGGGTTTCTTATCCTTGTCTCACAGTTTATAGTGTCGCGATTCTTGTTGGCATCAAAATTTCATAGGAATTCCATGCACTTGCTGTAATCCACAGCTTGTATGACCTTCTCTACATACTTGCTCAAGTTGCATTGGTCGACAAACTACTTCATAGCTTGTTCTTCCATGGCCACGTCTTCCAAGTTCAGGATGTTCCTGAACTAAAACTAGTTGAAGGTCATTATTTCTACTGTTAGGTCATACTTCCCATGATCTTATTCCGTGAATAGAAGCTTGTTGCCTTTGTCTTCACCTGCAGCCATGTCGAATTCCTATCATGTCATCACATCTCACCATTAGTTTTCTTGAGACAACTCTTTTGCTTCAAGCAGTCCACACATTCCAACAAAAATTCTTGAATTTTTCCTTGATCATAATTTGACCTTCATTCATCTTTTTAGCTTTTAAATTTGGTTGCGATTTTAAGACATGTCTTCTTTCCCACCTTACCCCCTCCTCCACCAGAATGATGTGAATCCTTCTAGGATTGGAGGATGAAGGGTTAAGGGCATTAAGCACATGTTATGGTGCTTCACTTTTGCATGAGCCAAGAGTAGAAGTGTGGGTTATACTCCAAGTGAGTGTGTCAATCCATTTCATGAGATCGAAGGCCTACGTGTGTAATGTAGGTTAGGACATCTGTTAAGGAAGTCGTCAGAGTTGATCCTACTAGTGATGGGTAGCCCTTCCTCATGATAAGGATTCAATCTAAATAGGGGTGGGCCATGACATGATCTACTAAGGGTCGATTGCGAGTGATGGTCAATATTCTCAAGGAGATAGGAGCTACATAAGTGGGGTCATACTCAAAGGTTTTGATGGCGTGTCTTTGCTAGGCATTGGTCATAATTGGGAAGTCCTCTTATTCCCATTGGAGATGGAGAGCATGCCATTTACGTAGAAAGGAAGAGTTAGAAGTTCTTCTAGCTCTTGGCTTGTGGTAGAGACTTTGATCTTGTTGTAGGAGGTGATTAGTCTCCATTTATAAGCTGTCTCTTGAGAAATGTCATTCGCGAATCAATTCCTCAGCTACCATGGGGACTTTAATGAACATGAATTCAGATTTTTTCCAAGGGCATGGTGGTGTGCATACATTAGTTGCTAAAGGATCTTCTAGGAGACCTAAGTCCAACTGTTCTTGTAGCTTTTAGCAAACATAGTGAAGGTGGTATCCAAATGTCTAATGCAAGTGATTAAGTCATCCCCCGTGTTCTCAGATAAATCTAAGGCCAAAGTAAGAATAGATCAGCGCTCCATAAGAGGGTCTAAGGCATGCGAAAGGTTGGGGTTTGACTAGGCTAGACAACTCAGCAATTGATGCCTAGTATGTGGATTGGTCAATAGAGTGCTCATCAGTGACTTGTGTGAGGGGCTTGTCTTGGGGCTTCGAGCTTGGACTCCTTCCTGCTTATGGAACAATAGGGACACAAGGAGTGTCGAGATGCATCAATTTAGGGATAGCACACTCTGCGGTTTTGGTCAATAGACCCGTTGAGGCTCTATGGGTTTGGTGGCTTTTAGTTCATGAAACTTCTCAGTTCTACGTAGCTTGGAAGATTTTGGAGATGGGCTAAGAGTTGGCAGTTGAGGGGCATGCATGCCACTCATAATCTTAGGCAACCAAATCCAATTATTGCCTTCATAATACCCATGAGCACGCAACAGGGCTTTAGGCACCCATCACAGCTTGGCCATTCGTTTGGTTCTATACCACCGACTTTATCTCCTAGGCTAAGGGCATGATGTTTGGGAATTATGGGTCCATGCAGGTTGGCTTTAAGGTGACTGTGATTGTCATTTAGGTACCCACTTGAGCCGTGGCTCAGTGGTTTAGGCCATGTCCTCTTTGGGTTGTGGTCGGTTTGTCCTGGTGGGCTGGGACGAGTCATGACCCCCCTCCTTATACTTTGCACTAGGTTCCCCTACCAGTGGCTCTGCAAGCTTAAATGGAGCCATGCTCCTCTTGCTGAAAGCTGTCACCATGCAAATGCTACCAATAGCAAGGTGAATGCGTTGCGAGTCGTAGTCAACATTGCAATGGGCTTGCTTCTTGAACGCATGACCCAGTAGCGATTCCCTACCAACAATGGCCTTAGTGTTAGGTAACACATAGAAGATCATAGGAAGGCTTTTAGTCTCAATAGAGATTGCTACTTTGCACTTTCCCAGTAGTGGGTAGTAGGACTACCCCCCAAATAGGTTGAGCTTAGTATTCGTGGGGGGCTACAATTGGGGCTAACTAATGAGAGTTCAATGCTAATGGGTCAAGATGTTGAAGTCATCTCCCTCATTGATAATCACATCAAAGGTATGTATTTTTTGAGAAATGATTGTTATTCGCAAGTAAGCAAGTTCTATTGCTTCCTCGTGCGTGTCCTCGATCTCCGTGATAGTGGCCACTCCCACATTAACAGGCGGTTGCAGCATTGGCAGCTCATGCAACAAATAGGTTAGAGGGTAGTACTTCTTGAGGTGACTATCATTGAATAAGCCTTTGCCCTCGCCCTCTAAAGTCTCAAGCTCGACATTGTTGGTCAACTAATGTTGCGGACTTTGAAAGGCCCTAATCCTTTGAACTTCATTTTCTACTTATGGCCCTTCACAAAGTACAGCAACACACGAGGTTGCCTTGCTCAAAGTCATGTTGTTTGACATGCTTGCCAAACCAACGCTTTCATTGTGCTTTTTCATAAATTAGCACATGGGTAGTTGAGAGTCGTGCCTCAAAAAGACGTTTTAGATTTATTAGGCATTCGGTCTATGCCTCCTTTCCATCCCATCTCTCTTATATTGCTACTCTCAAGCTTGGAACGAAAAACTCTACTAGCAGGATCACTTGTGAGCCTTGATATCTCTACTGAAGTGTCCTCTAGCAATTCTAGTATGCGCTTCAATCAACACATCATGCATTTAATACTCACATACATATCTCCGCAATAAGCTATCCTATCCCAATCTATAGAGCTAGCTGGCAATTAAAACATAGGGTTGAATCTTAAGAATAAGGCACTTTAGCCTGGCCTTTTTGATAGGTCTCTCAAATAATCCATGCCCTAAGATATGGACTATGTGATCTACCCAATATGGCATTAAGTCTTCCCTGAACAATTCTTTTTTGCTAGACATGCTAAATAGGTGTGTATTGGGTAGGTCATCTACAATCCCCTGTCCAACAGCTTCTCATGTGGGTATGTGGGACATGTGATTGGCCGTGTAATGTTGCTTGCCCTTGCGTACAACTACAAAGAAGTCAAACTCTAAATGTAGAAGCAGCCATTTAGCTATGCCTCCTGTAACGCAGGGTTTATTTACAAGATAAAGCAAATCTTAATGATCCACAAAGAAGGTGAAAGACTAGCCAAAAGATAATGTCAAAACTTCTTTACAGAAAATCCTATGGCTAGGCCCTCCCTCTCCATTGTGGAGTAGTTCATCTCCATATCCATGAGGTGTCTGCTAGCAAAGCTCACCGAATAATCAAGATTATGTTCCCTAGGTTGGCACAAAACATCTCCCACGATAAACTCTGATGCATCAATGTGCACGTGGAATGTTATGCTCCAATCTGGGGCTTGTAAAATTGGTGTAGTAGGCACTTCTCGATCCACTCAAATCCGATCATCAACTTGTAAAATGGTCTAGCAATCAATGCATAGTTCAAGACGAAGCATCAATAGTACCCTATGTATCCCAGGAAGCACTGAACTCCCTTATAGTTTGTTGGTGGTGGCAAGTCGACAATAACCCTGATTTTGGAGAAGTCCATGGCAATGCCGTTCTTGGACACCACATGCCCTAGGATACATTTGTGTTTTACCCATAACTGGCACTTTAAGAGGTTTAAAAAGAGACTATACAATCTACACCATTCAAAGACTGCACGAAGCATATCTAGGTGTTCTGCCCAATTAGAGTATACACATAGGTCGTCAAGGAATATCTCTAATTCTCACGTAGGCATGTCCTTGAAGATGGCACACATTAGACGCTAAAAGGTTGTAGGTGTATTAGTAAGCCCAAATGGTATGATTATGTAAGTAAATATGCCCCATTGCGTGGTAAATGTCATCTTGTGTCTATCATCAAACTTGGTTATAGCCTAAGAAGCCGTCCAAGAAACTATAGGCTTATTTTTCCCCTACTCTCTCGAGCATGTGCTCTATGTAGGGCAATGGATAATTGTCTCTCTGAGTTGTGGCATTGACCTTTTTGTAGTTTACGCACACTCAAATTTTTTTGTTCTTTTTTAGAACAATCATGATGGGTGATACCCAGTCCATGTGCTCAATCTCATAGATAAATCTGGACTTCAATAGTTTATCAATATCTTCCTTGATGGCATGAGTATGCTTTGGATTCATCGGGTAATGTCGTTGCTTTACTGGTGTTGTATCAAGAGTCATTGGAATGTTATGCATTACGACTCTCAGATCAACTTCTTTGAGTTCATCTAAGGACCAGGAAAACACATCTATGTACTCTTGCAAGAGAGCAACAAGATCAACCTCCTCTTGCTCGATCAGGTCATCAACTATAAACATGGGTTGAGGCTTCTCCCCTTCCCTTGCTAAGTTGACTTCCTTGACTTTGGCAAGCCCTTCTATCGGTTCACTTGCCTATCCCTATCTCTTTTCTCCCAACAAGATCACGCATGAGGGTTAGTACATATCAGTGGTAGTTATTCTAAGTGCAACATAGCAAGGTACTCCAACAAGGTATTCAAAGTGTAGTGCAACAACCTAAGGTGCAATTGTGCACTATTGTAGTTCACTAGGGTGGATAGTGCATGGTGGTGCACACTTGTGTGTACACCTCCCCCCACCCCTTTGCAAATAAGGTAGGTGTGTTAGAGAGAGAGAGAGAGAGAGAGAGAGAGAGAGAGAGAAAGAAAGAAAGAAAGTTATATTAACGTCTTCTAAAGACCAAAACTAGCCTATGAGACAAACTGTGATACAACTGATGAGGTCCAGCTATCCAAAATAAAAGTGCTGAATGAAAAGCTAAAAACTGGAAACTGAAAATACGGTGCTGTGAGTGTGATAGGTGTCGTGTATGTGTAGGTGCGTATGTAGCTCTGGTACTCCAGATAATGGCTACAAAAGGGGAACAAATGTCAGCTGTGATAGGGGAACAACTGTCAGCTGTGATAAAGTGGTGCGATGTGTATATGTAACAGATGCAGGGAGATATACTATCCTGGGATGTAGTAGTAGTCGTCGAAGTCGCTAATAGCCGGTGATCTCTCCTGGATGCAGGACGTGGTACATCGGCGGTGGAGAAAGAGCAAACTGGAGGTCTGAGATCCAATGTCTCGAGTGTCGTCAGATCTCAATCTGTTGTCGATGTAGATCAAGAATCCTTCGGATCTCTTGTCGGTGTGGCTGTGGGGTCCGAAACCCACGGATCCTCGTGCGGCGTCGGGTACGCTGGTCCTCAGCCTGCTGTAGTGTGAGCCCGGAGGTCTAGCTGGAGGCTGATACAGTAGCTCTCACTCTGTTTGTCTGAAAGAACTGTGTAATAGTCGTCTGGGTGGACCCCTCTCTGACTGGGACCCGCTGTGTGCTCTGCTCTCTGATGTGCCATGCCTCTCCCAGAAAACGGCCAAATGATCTCTGATCCATATCAGTCATACATCCCTGATGTGAGCTGCTCAATGTGTATCTAGATCTCAACTCTGAGTATGCCGGGCATCTGAGAACAAAATGCTCCTCACTCTCCACCTCTGATCTGCAAAGGGGGCATATCCTCTCCTCCCGTGGGATGCCACTGGCTCTGCCACTCTCAATCATAAGCTGATGTGATGATACCCTGAGCTGTCCAATAAGAACTCTCAATCGATGTGGCATATATATCTGCATATATCTCAGAATCTCTATGAATCCCTGCTCTGATATGCTCAAGAATTGTGTATAATAATGTGCCATCTTCGATGGCAGTGGCTGTGCAGGGCTGACCCATGTCCTCTGTATATAAATATGCCATATCTCCTGTCTGATGACTCTGTTCCTCTCAGAGAGAGAGAGGGTGTAAGTGGGAGCCTGAGTATCATATAGAAGAGGTGGGAGTCTATCAATGTCCAGCCCATGTCTGTCAAACCAAGCTCTAGTCTGTGCATACCATGATGTGGTATCCCCTGCTCGAGCCATCTCCTGAGATGCCATATATGCTCTGTATGCAATGCGATCTCTGAGAGAGAGAGAGAGAGAGAGAGAGAGAGAGAGAGAGAGAGAGAGAGAGAGGACCCAAAAAGTGCATAAGCACATTGCTACTCTAGGTGCATGAAGGTATGTGCACATGTGTGTGCTCTAGTGTAGTATGCTAATGTAGTGTACTTATACGAGTGTCCATGCACTAGTGTAGTATGCTAGTTCAAGTGCATGCAAGTGCAAGTTTCAAGTGCACACAAGTGAGTCAGTGGGTACAGGAATCAAAAGGGGATTTTATTGATGGCATGATCAAAGTTTTGAATGCAATCACAACAATATATCAAACAAAGGTCATTGATGGTAGTAAAGGTGCCACCTCTCTCTTTCCCACTACCCTTTGACACTCTCTTGTGAACAAGGTGGGTGTTAGGGGAATTAGAGAGAAAAAAGGGACTTCCTAATCACATGATCTAGAATATCCAACAACCTTTTGATTCATAGAATCCGCTTGTTTTCAAGAAACCCACATGAAGCAAGTGAATGTAGCATACTTGACTTGAGGTGTATTTTAGCATTTCCTTTCTTCTCCTCTTTGTGTTTCCCAAGGGCAACTTCTTCCTTTATGATGGCTTTCTTCCTCCTCATAATGAGGGTGGCTCCTCCCTCCTATTGGCGGCATCCTTTCTCTCCTTGTGGTGGTGGGCAGTGATTGATTATTAATATGGGGTATTGAAAGAGTAGTAATGATAGGGGGCAAAGGAGAGGTTTATGGTGGAGAAGGAACAAGTGTTGGGGTGGACTAGCCTAGAGGTGGAGAGAAAGAGAGGTGATGGATAGGAGCTCTATTCACAAAAAGAGGATAACTCTTCCTTTCCTAGATGAATCCTTGCAATCCTAGAGAGGTCATTTGCTACCTTGCTATCCTTGAAGTAGAATGCTTGTTGCTCATGCATGATTTGGAATGAGCAAATAAAGAATATGATGATGTTGAGTGCTTCAAGATGTGCATTGTGCCTATGGTGAAAAAAAGCATTTAGCATTAGCCTGATAGTTTTTGCATTCCATTCCTTTAACGATTGAGTCTATAATGAATCAATGCACCCATAGTGAATATCTTGTGGAATGGATTGACCAAGATGGAAGCATCAATTTTGTAGTGGTGGCCTGCCAAAAATGGAAACAATGGCCTCTATGATGATTTGCACCCTTTATAAGCATGGCCGAGGACAAATCTGAATTGGCTAATAAATTGCAACCCCTATCAAGCAGAGTAATGATGACTCTCTATGTAGGTTGATGAATAAGAAGATGATCGTCGTCAACAAGGCAAAGGTAACAACATCAAGAGGATAGTAGTGATTAGCAAGAGGACGATCTTTGAATGTGGTGTGTTGCAGGAGACAATCATTGGCTTAGCATTGTTGATTACAGCATGAGAGATCACACAACTACCCTCTTTCTACATGCAATGGAAGAGATGTTCAGCACAGTGTCGCGGTCGAACGATATCATTCACTTTGCTAATCACCATAAGACCTCTTGCAGTTGCATTTGGTAAGAGGAGGCAAGATAATATTGGAAAACTAATTGGGTCATCTAACAAAACACATTTTTAAAAACCCCCAAAAGTAGTATTTGTTATCAATTTTTTAATAATATGAGAATAACTTTTATGATAGTGAAATTGAAAGAATACTTAATGTAGAGAATTCAAGTTCAAGTGACTCTCTATTGAAGAAGAGAACGAGAGTTTATAATGCTTTGTATATACTTTGTATATGTGTAAGCAAATAATTAAAGAAATTAATTTTGGTAATGGTAAAGTCAAAAATTACATGTGAATATATGTAGTGACAAATAAGTATATAGAGTAAGAAAAGAAATATTACACCGCCTAATAGAGAAGGAGAGATTATAATACTTTCTTTAAAACTTCTTTGTCCATATGTAAACAAGTAAGCAAGAAAAATAAATTTAATGGTGAGGAAACTTTTGTTTATACATATTTTGAACAAAAATAAGTAGTTAGACCAAGAAAGAAAGACAACACCAAGTGATTGACAATTGAAATAACCTCTTATTGAAGAAGAGAACGAGAGGCTATAAGACCTTTGTAAAACTTCATTGTACACAATATTGATGGTTGCACTTACCATATTCTCTTTATCATAAAGCAAAAATTTTACTTTTTTTGGTGACTTTACTCTCAAAATGCAATATAGAGTTATCCATGAGTAAAGACTAGAGTTTTTAAATATAACATAAAATATGATAATATTTACCCTTGAGATTTGAAATTTGTCAATGCAATTGCTAAATGGAAAGGGAATTTCAAGCATATAATAGAGAAAGGGAGTTGTAATGTAGTTGAGATGAAAGTTATTCTCAAAATAAATACTCTTTCCCAATATTGGTCCTTGGTATTATCTCTACTTCAATGACCTTGTTGTTAAATGCCTTGCATATAAGGTTGATATCATTGCATAGAGCTTTCAAAGGATTCCTGAGAAGTATTATTGGAGCATTTGTCTTTAGTAGTAAGATATTGTAAAAATTACACGACGTAACAAACAGAATCTGAGAAAGAGATAGAGAGTATACAACAAATAAGAGGAGTTTTTTTTTTTTAAATCTTTAGCTCTAAACAACTAATACAAAGATGGCTCTGTCCACCCATGCGCTTCCACTGTGAAGCTTAGATGGTGATTTAGACAGAAGATAGGTGAAAAGCTTAAGGCTAGCTGGAACAACTCTGACTGGGTGAAAGATAGATGATGGATGGTTGTGAAGGGGTTTAGCTTTTATAGCCTGCGAAGGCGGTTAGGTAGGTCAGCCTAACCTACCTACCATATGAGCCTCCACTAGTCGACCAGGGAATATTTCCTTTATCGTCAGGTGTTGCCCTCGAACCCAAAAATAGGGGCTCCTGATAACCCCCTTACCCCACAACTCGATGCAATGTGTCTCGAGTTGCTCTCGAGTTGCTACCATCTAACTACTTTGTCTAACCCAAAGATTAGATCCACAACGTGTTGGGGTAAAGGCACCTCTGCCTAGCCGCCCGTGTATTACTACACTGATAGTACCCGCCACTGCACACTGTAGGTGTGTGGCGGGTGCCCATCACAGTCACTTATTCTTTATTCTTTTAGTGACAGTTTGAATAAAGGAAGACCCGACCACACATTGTAATTGTTGAAGTTTCCATTTCTTGTCTCTCTTTTTCTTACTCTTGCTCTCTCGCCATATCTCTCACATGCAAGCTTCGATCCTTCTCTCCTTTCAATTGGTATCAGAGCTCAACTTCCCGACTCTTGAGCTTGGTTCGTGGCATTCTCAGCTTCCCATCGACTCCCTACTTGCATTGGGTCTCCATCTCAGCAACCATAGCCAACTCCCTTGAGCTCCCGTCACTTCCTGGCTTCCCGAGCTTCCTCCCAGCCTATTGAGGCACCCTCAAGGCATTCACACAAAGGTATTGCTTCATTCTTTACTAGGTTTTATTCAGTCCACAGGGCAACAGGTCAGCCATATCCAAGGTTCATGGAGCTCATATCTTGCTCCCTCTTCATGGTGGCTTGTTGAAGCCTCTTCCTAGGCTTCATTGGTGCCTACCCTACCCCCCACACTTGCCATTTAGGCCACGTGGCATTGTAGCAACCCCAGATCAGATTGCACCAATTTTTTAGCCTATTTCCAGTAGCTACAGCTTGGTCTTCCTCATCTCCAGCTTCCCAGGAATTGGGCACTTGCAAAGGCTCCATTTCGGGCATATGAACATGCTTTGATGCTTGACATTGAAGATTTGAGCACTGGCATTGATTTGGGACTAATTTGGCATTGTTTTGGAACTATCATAATAGTCCATAGGTAGTTTATAATAGTGCTACAGTGACATTTGATGTTTATGCTTGCCCGACATTGCTATTTGATGCTTGATTGGTCCTAATTGATGCCTATTGATTCGGGGATGCATGCCTATTGATTTGCCACCATTTTGGAGCTGATTTTGATGCTGAAATATTCAGTTTTGCACAATGAATCATTGCTGTAATACAGTGGATTTAAGCTATTTAACTCATGCTTGGTTATGCCTATGTTGTTTGGGCTATGTTTCGAGCATACATAGTGATGTATTGACATTTGGGGACCAACTTCGAGCTTGGCTTACACTCCAGATCATTGATTGAGCTTGAGCTCGACTTTGGAAAGCATTTGGATGCTCCATCTTTGATGCAAGATGGCATGCTTTGGTCTATGCTTGACCACCTTGACCGCCATTACGGGTTATGTAACCTACGCATGCTAATTACATTGTTTGGAGCCTTTTGCTACTGGAGCTTTGTCTTCGCTTGACTTTGGATTCCCGGAGCTTACTTGCTAGAGTTACATTTGGGATGTAGTACATGATGTCTATAGATGCTCTACCACCTACATGTTCGGGATGTATCATTGATGCTTGATCTTGGACACTTGTCATTGGTGCTTGTACATGCTTTGTTCGAGCTTCATTGCTTGGTATTTACGGCTTTTGTGCCAGTGGGAGCGTCTTTGGATGCTTGACAGACATTGAGCAGGTGGTCTATGCTATTTGAGCTTTTTGAGACTATTTGGGATTTCTTACCCTTTGGGATGATGCATAGTTCATATGCTTTGATTCCTTCTGATGCTTATGAGCTGACTCTTTGACTTGGGTCCCTTTCCTTGTGAGCTGACCTACTTGTGTCAAGTCTTGGTAGTGGCAGGCACACTTTGCTCCATTGACTGGGGGGTGTCCCTACTCACTGGTAGATATTTCATGACATGTTTGGGTGTTGGATTCATGCTTATCGATTGTCATATGCATATGTTATACCCGCATGATGATGGTTATGGTCTTGGTAGTATATGATTGACTTGGGATCCACCTCTGGCACAGTTAGCTCTCATTTGACTCCTATATGATTGACTTGGGATCCACTTCTAGGAGGGTAATGCTTACTATTTGATGTTATCTTGGTCATATTTGGTGGACAGGTCCATCTCTTGGTGAAATCCACCCTTTCAGCCAGTTTTAGCAATAGTTTTAGTGCATTTTCTGCTAATTATAGCAACCTGCAATTTTACCTTTTTTGCTTTGATTTGGGACAATATGGCTGGTCATTTGAAAGACACTGCTCTCTTTAACATTGCCAAGTTGGATGATACCAACTATGGGAATTGGAAGTCCCAAATATGGCAGGTTTTGGTGCAGAAGTTGCATATTATACCCTTGCATTTCAAATGTGTCAAACCTGAGGATATGGATGATTATGTTTGGATGGAAGTTGATGAGCTATGCAAGTCTATCATTATTTTGTTACTCTCAGAAGAGGTCCATCATAATATTATTGAATATGAGAATCAGAGTGCATGCGATTTATGGGAGAAGATTCAAGAGCTTTATGCGCAACAGAGTCCTGCGTCACATATGTATTGGCTGAAGCAATTAATGGACCTTCGCATGAAGGAGGGGACCTCCCTTTCATCTCATTTCAGTCAATTTCATGCTATCATGAAGAGTATGTTATCATAGGGTATTGAGTTCAAAGACAACTCGCACCCGTTGTTTCTGCTTTTGGCACCTTGCTTGATTCATGGGATGTCTTCCATACTGCCATATGCACGAACAAGCTTGATGGACTGAAAATCAAAGATATTAAGAGTGCCTTATTGACTAAGGAAATCAACAGGAGAAACAATGATGCTTCCCGCTCTTCACATGCATTGACGGTTAGAGGTGGCAGACATGGCAGGCATGATAATGATCATAAGGGCAGGGACTCTCAGAAGTCTAGGTCCAAGTCACATGATCTCAGTAAGTCCCGTGGACAAAAGCCTGATCTTACCTGTCATTATTATGGGAAAGCAGGACATATTAGGCTGCAGTGCCATAAAATGCGCAATGGTAAGCACAAGGAAAAGGAAAAAGAAAAAGTGCATGAAAAGTCTTCTGAGCGTGCAGTATTGTGCCTGTAAAGTCCAATGTGAAGATAGAAGAGGTTAATGTCATGCAAGCCACTGATTCAGATTATGATTACATACTTGCAGCTTCTTCATGTGATGCCTTACAGACTTTTGAGATACATTCTATGTATGCGCAGTGTTTGCTCTTGGATTCAGGTGCATCCTTTTATGTGACACCCTGTCGAGATTGGTTTCATACCTATCATGCCATGTTTGGTTCTATGCATCTTGGTGATGGCAGGCCTCTTGACATTGTGGACATTAGAGATGTTTGGCTGCAATTTCCTTCTGGTAGTTATTTTGTTTTGCATGATGTGCGCCATGTACTTGCATTGACTTGCAGCATTATGACATCTAGACAGCTTGATGATACAGGGTATTTTCTTTCTTTTGGAGACTCTGCATGGAAATTACTCGTGGCAGGCTTGTACTTGTAAGAGGTGCCAAGTCTGGCAACCTCTATCCCTTACTTGTATCTAGAGCTACATTGGATCATGTTTTGTTTGTGGGTTCTATTCCCCATGTATCCCTTTGGCATGCTCGTTTGGGGCATATGTCTCTTAAATGAATGAAAATGCTCCATGCTTTGCAGTATCTTCCGCCTTTTGACTCTTTGCATTTTGATTCTTGTGATCATTGTTTGTATGGCAAACAGACATGGGTAAGCCCTTGGCTCTTGTGCACTTAGATGTATGTGGGCCCATGCCGTGTCAGTCACTTGGTGGAGCAAAGTACTTTGTTACTTTCATAGATGATTACTCACATAAGGTTTGGGCTTATCCCATAAAGAGAAAATCTAGTGTCTTAGACACATTTCAGCATTGGCTTGCATTGGCAGAGAACCAGTCTGGGAAAAGGCTCAAATGCCCAAGGTCAAATAATGGGGGTATGCTTTTGAGCAGTTTTGTGATGAGCAGAGTATTAAGCATCAATTGACTGCCCCTTACACCCCATCCCAGAATGGTATGGCTGAACACATGAATAGGACCATTCAGGAAAGGGTCCGTAGCATGCTTAGCCAGGCTCGCTTACCGTGACACTTTTGGACTGAGGCAGTTACTACTACAGTGCATCTCATTAACAGGTTGCCTAGCAATGGCATTAATTTTCAGGTTGTAGAGGAGGTATGGGCAGGCAAGCCCCCCTCTTATGATCATTTGCGTGTCTTGGGCTGTAAGGCATTCTGCCATGTGCCCAAGGACAAATGCAATAAGCTGGATCCTGAGAGTGTCAAATGCATTTTCATTGGCTATGGAGATGCAGGAGAGATGGGTTACCATCTATGGGATCCGCAGGCATGGAAAGTGATCCGCAGCCATGATGTCATCTTTCATGAGAACAAAATGCATATGTAGCCTAAGAAAGTGGTTGAGGTATGCAGAGTTATCTTTCAGAAGGAGCCACCTGCTCCCGTTCAGCCCGCTCCATGGCCAACTAGACAACGTACAGCATCACCTGATGCTCATGGCCCAGATGTTAGACATGTCGATGTTAGACAAGATGTTGGTCAGGCAGCAAAACAGAGCCTGGGTTGAGGCATTCTACTAGAGATAGACGACCTCCTGACTGTTTTGCACCCTCTATGGATTATGTACTGGTTACAGATGCAAAAGAGCCTCTCACTTATGATGAGGCTATGCGCCGAGGTGATTGTCACTCTTGGGAGAGGGCTATGCAGTCTAAGCTTGACTCATTACATAAGAATCAGACTTGGGATTTGGTTTCCTTGCCTCAAGATAAGAAGGCTTTGCCATGCAAGTGGGTGTATAAACTGAAAAGTACCCCTGGCCACCCCAAGCTGGCATACAAGGCTCAATTGGTTGCTAAGGGTTTTAAGTAGGAGCATGGTGTTGACTTTGATGAAGTCTTTTCTCCTGTGGTCAAGATGACCACCCTACGCTTAGTCTTGGCCTTGGTTGCACAGCTTGACCTGGACTTGTACCAAATGGATGTCAAGACGGCTTTTCTACATGGGGACTTACATGATGAGATTTACATGGAGCAGCCTAAGGGCTTTGCAGACCCTGGCAGGGAACACTTAGTATGCAAGCTAAAGAAGAGCCTATATGGCTTAAAGAAAGCACCTAGGGAATGGTACCATAAGTTTGATGCATTCATGTAGTCACAGGGCTACAACCATAATGCTATGGATCTGTGCTTATACACGAACAAAGCCCGTGACGATTCTTTACTGATTTTGGTACTCTATGTGGATGACATGCTTTTAGCGAGGACAGCTCATCAGGAGCTTGATGCTCTTAAGGCTCAGCTCAAGAAGATCTTTGAGATGAAAGATCTGGGATAGGCCTCTCATATACTTGATATGTGCATCACGTGTGATAGATCTCAAGGAATCCTCTATCTGTCACAGAGGGAGTACGTACATAAAGTCCTTGAATGCTTTTGCATGTAGTATGTTAAGCCTATTGGCTATCCATTCCCTTCTCATGTGAAGGTTTCACATGTTGATTGTCCGCAGACAGATGAGCAGAGGGCCGAGATGGCCAAGATTCCCTATGCATCAACCGTGTGCAGTCTTATGTATGCTATGATACCCACCCGTCCAGATATTGCTTTTACACAGTGGAATTGTGGCACATTATATGGCTACACGTGGCAAGAAACATTGGAATGTCGTTGCTAGATTTGGGGTGGAAATGTGTGGTTGTTCCACAAGGAGACATTGTAAGGCATCTGGGCTATCCCTTGGGTATTGATGTGTAGTAGAAACTCTTGCTCAAATGGATATCACAAAAATTGGAAACCAAGTTTGTTTTTTGGAAATCTCAAGTTTGGCCATTTCATGTGCATCTTAAAGTGGGTTAGACCATTATGCTCCCCATATTGACTTACTTTTTGCCTTTGTTGCCTTGGACTAATGTTGCCTTGAAGGATCTCACTTGGCACTTTTGTTTCATGCTACAGAAGAAAGATTCTGTGCATGTTGGTATATCTTTGATATTTTAGAGTCATATTTGCACATTGAAATCCATGGGGGTGGGGTGGAGCTATTTTTTATGCTCAAACAAATATGGCAACCCTTCATTGGTCTCTTTTGAAGGTCATGTGTGCTGCTCAACAACCATGGACAGTTATTGCCCATTTTTTCTCTTGAGGATCAAGGTCTTTGGTATGGTAATACAAAGATTTTGGTTCATGGTGGCATGTTCATAATGCTAAAATTCAATTCTCTACATCTACTTCAATTCTTCTCAACCATTTGGTGTGCTTGTTGAAAATGGTGCTTTGCAAGGTTCAATGGCATCCCCAATAGAGGACAAATTGGCTACCAATTCATTGCAAATCAAAATTCTCATGGTATCTCATTTGCTTTCTTAGGATGAAAATTTGGAGAGACTAAGTTTAATCGCATGGCTTGTCTTGGATTGGTCTCAATGGTGGCTAATACCACTCTCTTGCCTCAAGGCACACTGATGTATTTTCGCACCATTGGATGGGTCATCCAAGTTCTTTGTGGCTACTGTTCTCTTTAAGAGCCATAAAGTATGGCCTCCAAGAACACATCCCCAAAACCAGCTCAAGCCCAAGTTTAGAGCAACAAAGATAGATTCTACTGTAAGCAGGGCTCTCTAAAGAACACTTAGAGCAGTTGGGAATTGGAGGCCAAGGACAATAGGAAAATAGCCGACCACAACCACCCAAGCTGAACCAACAATGGACGAAGGCCTTGATTTGGAGCCGCTTGACAACCCTAAAGGGTAGTTTGCTTAACAGAACCCACCCCTGGCTCCATCAACAAAAGCAAAAGTCTAAGAAGAAGACCCGATTGCCATGGAAAGAATAATTGAGGCAAAATGAAAACCTAGGGAATTAGATGATCTCACAAGGAGAAAATTTAGTGTCAGCAGGCCATAAGTAACACCCGATGTCCAAATGCTACAAATTGAGAAACAACTGCCAATCAATTGGGCACGGGAGTTGAATCACTAGGAGCAGTGGGAGAAGAAATGCACACCGTTCGAATTTGAATTCTTCTACCCTGATGCTCTGAATAAGATGCTACCTCCATAAGTGGTTGAAGGGGCCATACAACTCTCCAAGAGGCTAGAAAAGCAGTGGCAAGATAAGAGAGTCAAAAATCCCACATTGTGGAGGAGAGAACCTACCTGATAGTGGGAGGATAAGGTGATGGAGGAGCCAAGAAAAGTCAAAGGCTACGAGTCCTAGCCTACATGGCACCGGAAGATCTAGGACAACAATTTTGAGGCATGGATAGCCTTTTGTAATATTCTCCCATATGAAAGGAATGACCCCATACACAGCTCACTGGAGGCACTGTAGTGTGGATTTTGACTGGGAACAACATGGCAGGTACGACTTTCCTATGATCTATAATGTCAACATCTCCAATCTTGAAGAGTGCCTCGTTTTTGGAGCTCAAGACCTGTGACCTTCCATCACTCACTTCCTAGATGAGTTCACACGACCTTGCCTTCCTTACCATATGTAATTACCTCCCTCTCTTGCGAATCCTATTAAAACAAAAGCCAATACCATAGGAAGATCACCTGCTACCTCTCTACTTTGATGTTAATGCCAGAATAGATAGTTGTGCAATGACTCGCCTCATGTTGAGGGCTACTCTCTTGCTAGCATTTTGCATGAGTCTCTTAGAAGATTTGAGTGATAGTAGGTTCTCAAAATGTAACCATCCTTTCCTCTCTACTACCCCACTCTATGTAAGGATTAATTAGAATAAGGGATACATGCTAAGCCATGCATTCCTTAGCAAATCCCTTAAGTCCCCTCGTGAAGCTCCTAAAGAGGATGAGGATGACATCTAGCTTATCCCCTCCTACTTGTACCAAAAAGAAAAAGAAAAGAATGGAAAAGGAAAAAGAAAACAAAGAAAACAAAGAAAAAAGAAGAAAATAAAAGAAAATAAATAGAAAAGAGAAAATGAGGAAAAAGGAAAAGAATAAATGAAGTCCACTATAAGATCAGAGTTCCACAACCACCGCACATAGGGGTTCTCAAGTTAGGTGTAGCATCCGATTGCCTCAGTCGAGACCGGCTCCATGCCTTACCCCCTAGCCCCTTTTGTTCCCCCACTTCACACTTAAGGCTCATTGAGGGAAGAACACACCTAAGGAGGTCACACTCGAGACCTATCTCCCTAAGCTACACCCATTGCACCTTCCCTTTACACGAACTGGGTCCTCAAGTGTGGGACAACACCCTAGGCCTGCGATTCGTGCCTACGGTTTGACCCAACTCCTAGTTCCATTGGCATGGACACAATGCACTGCACTACAAGGTAGACACACCCCCTAAGCAGTGTACTTTCTTTACCTTTTCACGTGAATTCGACCAACCACGACAACCCTTCGACTTCGGAGGCCCTGTCACCCACTCAATCCACTCTCGGCCTCCACAACCTCAACCATTTTGATATGCTTCTTCTCCACATCCAAACCCTGTAAGGCCCCATCATTGACCTCCATGACAACCCTTCAACCATCCAAGCCCTCATCAACAAAGCCCATAAGTGCCATGGGACTGGCACTCCACTAGAAGGGGGGTAATCTTTGTAAAAGAGCACCAAGCTCCCTCCTGTGCAATTTGTAAAGAGTAGATGGGCATGGGTGAAGCCACAATGTAAATAGAATGAAATAGGAAAAGATAGCCTATTCTAAAATGACCAGTCATGTAAAAAAGGGGTGAGTGCCCAAAGGGATTAGGGCATGTATATAAGCCAAAAAGTGAATGAAGAAGCTCATTGTTGTGTGTAGCCAAAAGTATCTCTCCTCTTCTTCTTCTTCTTCTTCTTCTTCTTCTTCTTGCTCTTGCTTGCATGTGCTTATGCTTGAGAGAGGGAGTGTGAGAGTGAGTGTGTGAGGGACTGTGGTGGAGAAGTTCTCCATCTTCTCCTCTCTTATTCTCTTATCTTGTCGTGCGTGCGCTCAGCTATGGAGTATGGATCTTAAAGCTTGAGGATCAATCTCACTTGAATCTTATACTTGGATCGTAGAGCTATCGGAGTGCTTGAGGGAGGAGGCAACTTGATTGGGCATGGAGGTAAGCTCACTATAACCATAGGCTTGAGAGCGTGCACGGCTAGGTGAGAGGTAGCCATTAGCATTCGACTTGAAATGCTTGAATCAATAAGCGGTCCATGGGTCTTGGCAATCAAGTGTGAACTCCACACACCTACACTTGGTAGCCAATCTATTACCTACTCAAAGTGCCCCACCCTGGCTAGCAATCATATCCCACTTTGGGAGGAATGGAGAGAGAGAGAGAGAGAGAGAGAGAGAGAGAGAGAGAGAGAGAGGCCATGGTACACATGGACATAGTAAAACAATTAAGGTTTGACCTTTGCAACAAGTGAGAGAAAGAAAGAGAGGGATGAAGAAGAGAAGAAGAAGAGGAGAGACCCATGAGAGAGAGAAATATATATCAAGGATCGAAGCTTCGCATGATGATTCCATGTTATTGCTCATGTATGGCATTGTATAAAGTATGTAAAGCTCTTTATGTACATGTTACCATGATTCCATACTTGGCACATGATAGACCCTTGGGCTATCATGTTATGCCCAATATGCAATCCATAAACTTAACCTAGTCGTTTTAGAACAACTTATGTAGTCATGATCTTTTAACATGTTTGTTGCATGTCCCCATGATCTTACTAATCTTGCTTGAACCTTTGTAGTCATGATCTCTCTCTCTCTCTCTCTCTCTCTCTCTCTCTCTCTCTCTCTCTCTCTCTCTCTCTCTCTCTCTCTCTCTCTCTCTCTCTCTCTCTCTCTCTCTCTCTCTCTCTCTCTCTCTCTCTCTCTCTCTCTCTCTCTCTCTCTCTCTCTCTCTCTACACATACTCACATGCATATATTTATGTCTATGTATAGACATATACCCACACACATATGCACACAAAGATATATAAACGGCTCTTGCCAGGTGGCATTATTTTGTCTATATAGGAGGATGATCGCTTTGAATGGTTCTTCCTTGATGTCATAGTGGTATGATGGCCTTAGATTGTTCTCCTTTGAGTGGAGGAGGGGTCCGCTTGTCCTTTCCAATTCTTACTTATTAGTGTGCATGTAGTGGAAACATCTTATAGGTAAATCTTGTTACGATAGTTGCTATCAAACCAAATGAAAAAGTATCTATATACAAGAGACCAAGTTAACAAGATGAAATTGTACAAGAACCAAAAAAAAAAAAAAATGGAAGCCTATGAGAAACTACCACATGTATAAACAAATAAGTTAAAGTATCCATAAAATTGATAATGTAATCAAAATACTCACAAGATCAATATGAACATTGTGATGGGTACCAATATTGGCTATGGCACGTCCCCCATGCATTCTTGTTACAATTATGCATGGGTTTGTATCCTAGGTGGGCATGCAAATTTTACACTAAAGAATACAAGTCAAAGAAGAAGAAGAAGAAGAAGAAGAAGAAGAAAAAGAAGAAGAAGTGTGCTCCTAAAGCACAAATACAATATGGAATTAAAATTAGGAATTTTAGAAAAGCTATGGTTTTGCTTTAAAATATAGGCTTTTAAAGAATAAGGATTCACTGGTTAACAAAAATGGTCTTGAGAAATATGTGACTTGCAAAGTAGTCAAGGTTTTCTTGCAAGGGGAAAGTAAGCTTGCTCAATGAAGCAATATAAAATGGTTTAGGTCATTTTTGTGGAGAAGAAGTGGAAGGAAAATCAATAATAAAGTTGACATAATAAAAAGAGGCATAAGTAGTTGAAGCAAGGTAGGGATAGAAAGAGAAATAAGTAGAGAATAAGTTCTGTCATAATGTTTTCCATGGTACCTTTTCACATGTTGACACACCATGTTTAGTTATCAAGGTGGCTACATCTTGTTCCATTCTAGGCCAATAAGAAATCTTCAACTAAGTTGCAAATGGCAGAATTCATGCCTCTATGGACTTGATAGGAAGGATTATGAATTGGAAGACAAATTTAGGATAGAGAAGACATAAAGATTTTTTATTAAAAAAATAAGGAAATTTTGACAAAGAATAACAATCAATGTTGTGCCTTGCATGCAACATGTGGGGCTTAGGATATACTCTTATTATTTCAAGAGCTTTGCCACATGTGCATCATATGAAATATGTCTCACATAACCACAACAAGTATCACCTCTAAATGTATCTATCACCCACCATTCTTATCCAAGGACAAAAGATGCAAACAATACTCAAGTTGTAATAGTGAGCAATGAATTATCTTTTTCATGTAGTTGTGTCCCAAGGTTGGTGGCTTGCTCTACGATCCATGTGAGGCTCCTTGCAACAACCAAGAACTTGTTACCACCTCATGTGCATATAAACATGAGAGAAGAGAAGAATGGATATGGATAGTAAGAAAAGCTTCACACTTCTACTTCACTCTCTCTCACATAACCTCAAACACTCTCATTCACTTCTCACCAACATAGGATGGATAGAAGAAAGCGAAGAGAAGAGGTTTCACTTCCCAAGTCCCTCACTATGTCTCACTCTGACTCTCTTCCTCTTCTATGCTCTCTCACAAACTATGGAAGAGGACAACAAAAAGCAAGAGACTCAAAGTTTGCACATACATGAAAAGCTTGTTCCATTAGTTTTCATCACTTTTATAATATAAATGACTTTTAAGGTTTTGCACCTCCTTGGGCATCCTACCCTTTTGATAATCCCATGACACATCCTTTTCCATTTTCATGCTTCCTATAAGGTCTATGATACTTTCCTAAGATGTGGATTACTGGTCCACTTTGTCTTTAACTTGTTGACCTACAAAATTATTTACAATTTGCACAAGAGAGAACCCAGATCTCATCAATTGCAAGTCAATAATATTATCATTTGAGAAAAATACAAGTGTTTCTAAAATAATTTATGTCTCCTTAAGTTCCCTTAGACACTTGCATGTTGTCTCCTCATGGTTGACTTTTCCAAAATTTGTGGACCTTCAAAAATTTAACTAATTATTATCCCCCTCCTAAACGAGTGTTAGTCCCTTAGCACTCACTACCAAAGATGGTGCTTCATATTGGGGATAGTCACACGAAGTAGCAGTCCAATGGAGGAGTGGTGGGCATCCTTGATAAAGAGGTAATGGTTCTTGGTAGGGTTGACTGATAGATGAGGTTGGTAGCTCTATGGGCAAGTTGGAGTTATAGAAGAGGTGAGGGATATAGGACTAGTGGCCACTCATATTGTTGGGTTGGGTTCATGGTCCTCAACATCCCTGTAATTAGTGTGTGCTCCTTAGGAGTGTGGTTACCTTATTGTGTAGTGAAGTGCATGTGCCAATATAATTGGGAGGAGATGGGTCGAATTCCAAGCAAGCCTAGAATGTTGCCCTGCACTTGAGAACCCTATTTGTACAAGTTTTATTATGTGATTGCAAATAGAGCCAATCAACCAAGGCCATTGAGCACATCTAGCTTGAGGACCTCTAGGTGTAGCAAATGTTCATTGCACTTATGTCTAGTAGAATTTGTCCTCCCTTTTATTATTGGTTTCTTTTTTTCCCATTTCTTCTTTTTTTTTCCCCCTTAGTCTTTAGGGAATGATTGTAGGGTGTGGGTTAGGCACTCCTTGCTAAGCATGTAATCCTTAACTAATTTCCACATCTCAATGGGGATTATTTTGAATGGAATAGATGTGTATAAAAAGCAAAGCAATTAACACCATGTCTTTCAATAAGGCTATCTAGTATGATGGGAGAAGTGCTATGCATAAGTGTAGCCTAATCATAGAAACTCTATCAATCAAAGTATTTATATCAAAAAAGGGGTGGTAGACCATCTTCATATGTCATTAGTGCTTCTTGCAATAGCTTCACAAGAAGGAAAAATTAATTGGACGTGGTGATGAAAGCGGGCTTTTGATAAAGTTATTAAGGAAGGTCCAAGACCCCTAGACTAGAAGAGATAAATCTTATCTTGTAATGGTGCATTTACATTTGGGATCCTTGGAAAATTGGATAGGCAAATGGTGCTCTAGGTTGTAGTTTCTATGTCTCACGGGGTAAGAATAATAAATCACATTGGTCCATCCTTGAGGTTGTGAATAGTAGAAGGCTAATCAAGCTAGATCGTCTACCTCTAAGATGGTATATTGCAATTTTGTTGGCCATTTCCAAGTGTCTCAAGTCCTTGTTGATAGTCACTTCAGATTTTGTCATTCTAAGCCTAACATGCTTTCCATAATGCACCTTAGTTTTATCAGTCCATCTTTGAGATATACTCTCCCCAACTTAATTAATGTTTGCATTTACCAAAATATGTTCTCCTGAGAAATGTCAAAATCAAATCCAATTTTGCTTTTTTTTTTGCTAGATATCTCTACATTGGCTCCTCTAGGTTTTCTCATTGTTCTTCATGTCCTTGGAAATCTAGAGAGCGGTCAAGCACCTTTTGTGTATCCTTGAACGCTTGGATCATTCAATTGGCTCATCAAACTCAAGGGTATTTGTATTATTTGAAATTTTTGCTAGGACTTGTGGTGGCTCTACTATTGTTGATATCATTTCCTCAAGAGACTTTGCGTGCCATAGCTGTCGAATTTGCCTCTAGCTCTTAGTCACCATAACCAATACTCCATAAATGGTATATTAGGACTTCTTTTGTTGGCTCCACAGTTAAGAGATTGAGCTCTCGATCATGGTCTATGCTTTTTAGTGCAGTGGGGTCCAAACCTAACTAAGCCTTAAGTTCTACTATGTCCTCCATGCTAAGCAAGAAAGCTAATATGATGACCTTGTGGTAGAGCTGTTATTGTTATGTAGTCTCATATGTACAAATATATGCATGAGCATTGAATAAACTCTTTTTGTGGAGTAATGTCACCAAGTTAGCCAACTTTATTAGCATTTCATTAAACCCTTTGAGTTTTGCTTTTCATTTAATTTGATGGCTCTTGTCAGGCTTCCTATGAAAATTTGATATAGCCCTATGCAAACTGACTTCAACTATCATTGAATCTACTTGCTTTCCTAAAATTCCCTCGCTTTTGGAGGGTTATTTTGGCCCTTTCCTACTCTAGCTGAATCATGAAGCCTACTAGTTGAGCTTTAAGTTTTCCATGTTGCTTTTGTATTTCTATTGCTTCTTACTCACTTGGGTCTCATCCAATCACATCTGAGTTCTAACTTATCTTGAATAGCTTCAACATTGTCCCTACAAAGCTTTGCATATAACTATTCCAAGGTTCTCAAGATATCTATTGTACTTGGCACTAACCAACGCTCCTATGAGCCGTTGGTGCTAGACTCCACAAGGCATTGCTTTCTCCTTTGGATGTGATTGTAACCTCTTTTTGTGGCCTTTGCTTTTACTAGCTAGGTCATTTGGGCTTGCATATTTCCATTGGTTGCCATCAGCTTGTTGAAAGCTTCTTAGGTCAAGCCCTCAACTGCTTTCTCTTTCCCTTTGCTAGAGCTACCCTCCCCTCTCTTGGCTAATATTTATCCTCCTCGTTGTGGAAGAGCTACCTCTTTTTGTCACCTATCTTCTTCATAAGACTCCGAGAGACATTCTCAAGGTCCTCCTATTTATTTATGAATTTTTCTTCTAGCCATTCCAAGTCCTTTTTCGACATTTTCTTGGTAGCATGAATTTTTTCTTGCTATTCTTTTGTCTCCCCTTCATTACACATCTCAAAAGGTGAGCTCCTCTTTTTTTCCTCTCTTCAATACTTCTATTGGCTGCCTTGTTCTCCACTCAGGAATGGGCTTTATGTTCCTTCTACCTTTTCTCTTTCTCTTCCATTGATTATTCCCTCCTTATGCTCTCTCAAACCCTTCCTAAGTATACTTTCCCCTGCCAAACTTCCTTATCATGGTGGATTGGGATATTTTGATGAAAGAATGTCTTGTATGGGGACTCCTACATTTATAGGTTTGACCCTTAAAAGAGTGTCGTCGTAATTGTAGGACCTTATGGGCTCATGAGAGGGATAAGTAGATACACTCTAGCCACCACCACATGTCATTCAAGTCTTGATTCACTATGTTTCTTATTCTTATGTCCTCCATTAGCCACTTTGATAGTCTTGCCGCAATGGAGTTGGAATTATTATACATGAACAAGTGGTGGAAGACTTGAGTTGAGACTCTCAACTCCTCCTTTGATATGGATTTCAACAAGATACCATCATTAGTTATATCTAGTGCATCCCTCCATCTTTGCAAGAATCCTTAAGGCCCTATAAAACCAATATATTATTTATTCTAATTCTCATCCCTCATTTGGTTTCTAGGATTTCAATTTTTTGTTTATTAAAAAAATATTTTTCTAACAAAACATTGACAATCTATAGCAAACTATCTCAAAATTTGCATGAAATGTTAGACTTTGAGAGCTTCAACACGCAAAACATCATCAACCCATACCAAATTGTCTCAAATATTGCATGAAATGTCAAGCTTACAAAACTTTAACATGCAAAACACATAGGATTAGTCCAACCAATAAAAGTTTCAAAACCATTCAAGTTAGTAGCTTAGGCCATCATTTGCTCATTGCCTAAAATAATTAAAGGAGATAAAGACTTCATAATTTTAATGATTCATCTAATTTACCAGTGTGAAGCCAAAGAACACCTTAACACAACTCCTATTTCCATAGGGAAATTCTTATTTGAAGATGTGATAATTAGCTATG
This sequence comes from Lygodium microphyllum, assembly GCF_053477565.2. Lineage (NCBI taxonomy): Eukaryota > Viridiplantae > Streptophyta > Polypodiopsida > Schizaeales > Lygodiaceae > Lygodium > Lygodium microphyllum. The sequence goes on from NC_141143.1 coordinate 129,724,793, forward strand.
CTTGCCTTAGCAACTACATTGTTACATGAAGGATAAAATTCAAATCATTACTCAAAATAGTATAAAAATGTCTAGGAGTAAAATAAATTTTAGCATCCCCTTATCATCCTCAAACTGATGGAGTAACAAAATGTGGTAAATAGATTTATTAAGATAATTATTTTTATGCATGTATGACCCTCTACAACTAAATTGAGATGAGTTTCCTCCTTATGTGGTTCATGCATATAGATGCATAGTCCAAGCTTTGTCCAAACTTAGATCTTTCAAGGGACACTATAGATGAGACCTAATTCTTCTTTCAAAAATCCCACTATTATAAGTACCTAATAAATACAAACATCCAGTTGATTGGTACTTAGGATTACAATAACCATAACCATTTATGATAATAGCAATTTCTAATAACTTAATCAAAGCACTAGCACAAGAAAAATGATGTCATGATGGTAATAGAGTACACAAAGAGTATGAAATTGGAGTGGCCATTTGCGTAAAAGGCCATTTGTTGCCCATGTAAGAGGCATGCCCAACACACATATAGGGTGCTCACTTAGAGGCTACCCACTTGGGAAAGACCTACCAATATAACAAACTAAGAGCTATATATATAGCTCCCCTCTTCCTCCCATTTTCTCCCCCTTCTCCCTTCCCTTCCCTCCCTCCTCTCTTTCTTCTTATCCTTTCCCCCGCTTCTTACCATGTCATCGTACCATTGTCGTGTCTCCCATCATTGTTGTTGTGCTCCCTCATCACCCACTCCTTCTACCCTTGCCCCCCACTACTAAAAAGAAACCCCCCCCCCCCCCCAACACACACACACACACTTGGGAAAGACCTACCAATATAACAAACTAAGACCTATATATATAGCTCCCCTCTTCCTCCCATTTTCTCCCCCTTCTACCTTCCCTCCCTCCTTTCTTTCTTCTTGTCATTCCCCCTGCTTCTTACCATGTCATTGTGCCATTGTCGTGTCTCCCATCATTGTTGTTGTGCTCCCTTATCCCCCACTACTAAAAAGAAACCCCCCCCCCCCCCCAACACACACACACACACACAAGTGAAAACTTTCAAGAAATTTTGAAAATAATCGTTTTAATAAAAACAAATCCCCTACAACATAGTCTCCATTTCCACCCCAAATCATAGACCTGTGCATCCCCCATCCACCCACCCCAATTGGCACAACTCTTCACACCCACTTTCTACCACTATCAAGCAGCTGCTCCTTGGTGTCAATTCATGCAATGTCCATTCCTTGGAAGGAATACCTACATGTAAACACTTAAATGATATTTTTACTTTATATCACACCATACATAAATTTTAAAAATGGAACAATCAACTCTCCTCAAAATCTTAATTGATCCATGTATGGAATCATTACACTTATTTATATCAATGAATGTGCTACATGAATGGTGTTAGTTTTGGTTAGTTGTCCAATCATCCAACACTATTGTATGATACAATGCAAATTTCTCATCCTAATAGAGTGAATTTGACAAACAAAAGACAATGATACATTTTTTGTGGAATGGACTAAGCTTGGATATAGTAGTTGACGAAAGGGTAAACAACACATTACCACATTGTTACGACACACGAATTACAAAAACAACATGGGTGGTTAGAGTGTTCAGAATTGTAAAGTTTACATAAAATAAGATGTCATATATATGATGTTCTTATCTATGCAAGTGCCAATTAACATTGGTGGAGAGGTGCATATATCTATCTAGTTCTCTCTGTCTTTGTTTCATGAAATATTTATATTCTCACAAATGCTATGGAGTGATAGTTTACATCTTTATGAAATGCTCAAAGTGTCTTCCACATTTCTTATGGTGAATGAAATTATAAAGGATCATTGATGGGATAGTTGATTGGTAGCTCATTTACAAGAGAAGAGTAGGAAACCACTCCATCCCATGCATCAACAAAATGTTTAATGGCAACCTACCAAGCCACTTCAACAAAACTTGGGCCTTGTAGAAATGGTCAACTTGTAGCATGTGGCCCCCAAGGTGCACAAAAACATCATTCCAAAAAGTCATGACAACCCTTGACTCACTCCTAAAAGACCTTTGACCTCAACTTCTATCAAATGCCCAATAGCTACCTTATGCATCAATTGGCTTGCAAATATAGATGCACTATAGCGCTAGTCTTTGAAGAAGTCTACAGGCAAAGTAAGGACTACGGAGGAAAGTGCCATTCCATTTTTATAAAGGTAATTTGTAACATCTACTTTGGACTCATATCTTTCCAATATAAGGTGGATTGATTTGCCATTACATAGATCTTCTTGGTTAGCAAATGCATCTCGAGAACACTTCAAGATCATGACATGATTTGGGTCATAGTTAGTAAGTAGACATATTTTACTCCATATATTAGAATGCTAACATCCTCACAAGATGCATGACCCTACAATCAACACATCGCTAAATTACATGGTCCTAAGATTATCTTTCATAGAGATTCTATATACAAAAGTAATCTTATTTGAATGCTTAATTCGAAAATGCTCTTCATTTTCTAGTCATCAAGTTGATGGAAAATACACGTTATGAATCTCACTCTTCTCAATATGTTAAAAGTTATGTTAGGGAACATTAGATACACGATAACAATTATTTACTTTTGTTTGAGTTCACCTACATGTCTATTGTTTATAAGAAAAGCTTCAAATGACATCATGTAAAATGATCCATTCTTCTTTTCTTTTTCTAAGAAAGGGTTGAAATTGGAAAGATGCCTCAGAGACACGTGTGTCCAAGGTTTGAACTCACACACCCATATACACACCCACATACTCAAACCACTTGACTTGTTGGAAAATGGTTCCTCCTTCAGTCATCCCCATTACAGTGCTTCAAATTTTCAGATAACAATGCACAAAGCACTAGATACCATCAAAGCAACTCACCGAAAAGAAAAGAAATCAATTAGTAGGTACTGAAGACTTTGGCATTTGTTTAAGGTTAATAAGTTTGTCAAAATTTCTTTAGAACAAGTAGAGTAAAATACGGTCAATCATACCTCTTGTAAAGTTGTTTGATAGTTACTTTAGATTATTCAAAGTGATTGAGTTTACTCCATGCTTAAGCACTCAACTCACTAAGCAAAAATAGTACACACTTCTACCTTCATAACTTGATTTGATGTTCATGATTGGTACTCAAGCATATTATGACCATGCTTTGCATAAAGAAATAATTAATGCAAGCAATGGCAAATTTTGTCATAAGACAATCGTGAAAGTTTGTATGGTGCATGTATGTAGATTGGATGTTTAAAAGAATCAAACAAGAGATCCTTAAATTTCCTAGATTTTAAAATTGAAGAGGTTCCTAAATTAAAGGAACCTCAAATTGGCCTAAAAATGATAATATGAAATAGAGGGATATCGTGTTATAATAGTTTATGTCCTTATAATTTTAATGAATATGATCATTCTATCTTTTACATTCTTCAAGCTAGGAAGGAACGCATTAAAGTAAGAGAAGTATAAATTCATTTTCAATCTGTCCTTGAAACATTATCTTCTTCTAGTTGAATAAAGCATGCCCGTAAATTGACGAACCATGAAGGATGAAATTCTCATCTCATACTCTTGCAACAATTTATCACCCACATTTGTAGTATAGTGTGTATGTAAATGTGAGCATGTGCATATTTAAACATCTATGCATTATTTGTGCATAGAACACTCTTTCCCTCTCCCTCCCTCCTTCCCCGACCAAGCTTAACCTTAAACTTTAATCAACCATAATTGCATTCCCCTCAAAGGGGTGGCATTAAGCCTTTTGGGGAGTCAAGATTCCACATATCAATCCTCAATTTGTCCAACCTTGCAATGCCTTCAAGTACTCGTGTCTTCAACAAGAAAAGTTTTTTTTTCGTTAAACCTCCTTACATATGTATCTTAAGCCACAAATCTATGACATTTATTAATATCCACTTGTATCTAAGCTGTTTTTTTCTTTTTAATTTGTTTATATTGATCCGTTTTTAAGAGCAACTGAATATTCTAATTGTTAAGCACACAATGTTGTAGTGCCTTGTAGTAAGGCACACTAATTTGGTATGTTCAACTATTGCAATGCCACAAAAAGATAAAGAATTGTGTTGGTCCTATACTTGACCTTGCAACCACAACGCCCATTTTCAACAACCATTCACTTACATTTGATAAGTGAGTTTCTGTGAATGTATAGCTTCTTTTTGGAATGAGTGTTAATACATGCATATAAAGTAATTCATTGTTTGTTGCATCTGCTTCCAAGGCCAATGTGCGCAAACACGCACATCAGTACGTTAAGAATTTTATCAATGTATGCAAGTTACTTGTCCAAGAAGAGCACCTGAATCGTGCAAGAGAGGTTTTCAATCATTATTGGTACTGTTGAATATTCTTAAAAAACTCTTCAACTGTTAAATTTGAGTTATCATGAAGTCATTATTAGCTAAATAGGCTCTATGTGGCATCTACTAACACTAAAGTATTTGAGATCCTCCCTCCAATAGTTTTCAAGGGAGACCACAGATTAATGGTGCATGTAGGGTATTATCAAATATCTTTTCTTCCCAAGTGCCACAATTCTTCAAGCTGTTGGTAACATTTGTATGGACATAAAAGAGTGCAAATAAAGCCATGAGGCTCTTAAAAGAGCACATTCAGCACCCCTGTTGCATGCACAAATGTTATCCCATAACACTTCAACATCATTCTGATAAGTTTGTGCTCTCTCACAATGGATTGTGCTGTAAACAATTTCAGACTTTATTGGCTTGCCAATTACTTTGTCCTTTCGATGCATGAAGGTTTTCTTTACATATCGGGCAAAGTAGCAAGATGAATGTGCAAGCTACTAGCTGAACCTTCAACCAAATAATATACACATAGATAATCAGAAAAACAAGCATTCGGTCGAACAAGTCGATGATTATCAGATACTAATCAATCATATGAGCTTTGCACTGGTCTGGATCTGGGCAGAAGTCGATCGTCACTGGATGTTTCTCTGTGAAGTCCTTTGACTGGAATTTTGAAGATTCTGCAGGCATCATGAAGCCCTATGTGGAACCTGAATTGCACATATGCACCCTCCCAAGTTGCAAACTGAATATGGTACACGAGATTTAACTGTTGAAGACCATCAGTAGCTGAACTTCTTTGTCAAAAAAGCAACAGAGATGGGTGCTGAAGGGGCCCATTTCCCAAGAATCCTCATATCGATGCCTCTAGCTTTCACACCAGATCCATGGTACAAGCCCAATCAACCTTGATTACTCAGCATTCTTAAAGGGGAACTGGATCTTCGCCGACCAGGAGAAGAGTCTTTAGTTCCTGTTTGACTCACAGGCACAACTACTTTTCTGGGTTGCCCAGCAGCATTGAGAGTCCTTTGAGTAAAGACACTTTCCCCTGTTTGAGGCCTTACATCTTTATTAGCATTTCTTAAAATCCCATTTCCATCAACACTGGACTGAACCAAAGAAGCCCGAGATCTGAGGTTGTAGGGGCACTTCATTACAGGTTCACTGCCAGATTGTGGCCTCCTGATTTGTTCTGAGCACGTGTCTACTGACATGGAGACATTTGATCCTCTGGAAAAACTAGGGCGAGAGGAGTGTTGTGACACACTGGAACGGGTGTGCACATAGTTCGGTTTGTATCCACTTGAAACTTCTTCTGACTATTGGGAGAGAAATGCAAATAACATGAAATCAAAAACCTGCAATAAACACCAAAGCTTTTCCTCAACAATAGATGGATGCCTTACGTCATGCTGCATCCTTGTCTCTTTTGAAGAATGACTGCGGCTTATTCCCATATGTGACTGATTTCCAGAAATCTGCAAATAGTGATGCTCCATTTTACTCAACAATACTGTTATTAAAATGAAGATTCTACAACTAAAATATTGAGCAAAGTTTGACTATGCTATATAAACGCTCTACAAATGATAACATCTACCACGTTATAGTGGCACGCACCATATTCCTCTTTGCTGAACCCCATCCCTGTGATCCTGATAGTGCTAGTCCTGCAAGAGGGGATGTAACACTACAGGATGGCTCGGCCATTGTAGGAGGACTGCCCTGGACAGAGGAAGACACATAAAGCCTACTATTTCTGTTAATTTCTGACCGCTGGCGCCGCAAGGCATCACCCTGGACATTCAACAAAGCTTACATGTCAGAGAATCAGACAACAATGCGAACAGTTTTATAGTGAAACCAAACAAAGATAACCTAGCATTTCCTCAGAGTGCAAGGCAAAACAAGTGCTTGGTCTACCTTGTGTCAGGGTGGATGTGAGATCATGCAAGTGTATCAGAGAGCAGAAAGAGCCTGCCGGAAGGTAAATGACTACATGGTATTGTGCACTCTTTTAGCAAGTAAGGAGTTAGGAGATGCTTCGAGCATCTTTATACTCACAGCTTTCCACATTCGAGATTGCATATCCCGCAGAAAGTGCTGCTGTGGTCCTATCACGCTGCCCGGCCGCACTATCCTCAGATAGCCTATTGCCTACAATCTTGCCGGTGCAGTCCAGGATTAGAATGAAAACTTATTTACAAAATAGATATGACATTTACTGCAAAGAGTGACATTTAATAGTGATATTGGAACCGAGGAGGAGTATTCGCATGGATGAACACTTCACGATAAATAGCTAACCAGAGAACTGATCCATAATCAGTCCAGGTTTGTTTTTGAAAAGAGTAAAGGAAACGCTATTAATAGCACCTTGGAGAAAAATGCCCCCAAGGTAAAAATACATAGTACAAAGAAGGCCCTGTACAGAGCAGTTATCATGGAACAAAGGTTTAGTCTTTTACCCTTTGGCACTAGAAATCTGTGTCTATGTAGTATGCCACCCTGGAGTTGATATTAGAGGCTAAATGAAAGAAAAGTTACCCCTAGTAAAAAAGGAACATGTATGAGTGATCATAATGCAAACAGGTGACTTGCAGGTCCTAGCCAATACCAGACAAAGCTTGTTTTGAATTCAAAAATCAACCAGGTTTGTGGGACCTTCCCTTTCATTCAGGAAAGCTCTGAAAGGTAGCCAGCCATCAAATTCCAAAATACACAAAAACCATGTGTGGACCTTACAATGAGGTCAACCCACCTCATTGCATGATCTGTGAGACTGCCTCAATATATACCCTGTGACTGATCAGTCCAAGATAAAATGTTCATGAACAGGGACTAATGCACTGTTATGAAAACCAGCAATCAGCTACACTCAACAGAAGCTCCTTGTAACTGAAAGCTACAGGCGCCTGGTTCACCTGCAATAAAGAGTGGATAAAAGAGAGAATAGGAACTTACAACAAGGCTACAAAGTTCCATATGTGGCCCAGTCTTGTGGACTGGAACTATATGTGTCCCTGACACCTGTTTACCTCATAGGTGACCACTTGTTGGCACTGCTCAGATTCTCACGAACACACTGCTCCTGCCTTGCTCCTCTGGCAGGACCACTGCATGTGTTGGCAAATGCATGCACCACTACCTACCACTCTTGACAAATAACCATCCAAAGACCTATAGTTCAAATATAGGGATGGCTACCTATAGTTTAAGTTATTTGATTGACAACAAGGACAACCCTAAACTTAAGTGGCAGCATGGGCAACCTGTGGCCATGACAGCAATGTCATGAGAGCTCATGTCTGGCACCCCTGAGCCGCTTGGCACACTGTATGAAAACAGTCTCGTTTACTTCTACCATTCTCACCTTGATTCTGACCATTTACTTCAACTGAAATTTATTGAGAAGAGACAATTCAAATCCTCTGGTTATGTCCATGTAAGTATAAAGACATGCATGGACAGCACATAAATGGTACACACTTCTACTAAAGGATTTGTGGACCTAGACTCAGGACAAGGTCTCTTGGGATATCATAGTGATAATCCCATAATTATATTCTCCCGTGGAAGGGTAATGGAAGCACAAAGCATATACATAGTATGGTTGTGTTCTTCTCTGGTACAGGGCACATCTTGAATTGTCCAACTGCAACCAAGAATATGATAGTTTCAAAGATTGAGAAGGTACCACTTCAGATTTAAAAAATCCTTTGTCCAATCTGTTCCATTCCACACTACATGAATACAGAACACTTCAGCCACAGAAAAATTTTAACTGATGCATTTTCAGCATGCACCAGAGAGCTAATGTGCTTCTATTGCTACTCTCATCTCTTCTGTATTTTTGATTCCTAAAAGATGGAGATTTGCTGAAGTGCATGATCCCCACTTGAAGGTGCCTCATGGATTTTCTCCAAGCCCACTAGCATTCCTGTACAGGTGAACAATCAGCAAGCAATCACTGACCCAAGCTGGGAGCTCTCCACTTGTGAAACTCTTGATTGCAAGGCATTGTTCTATTATACACATACCTAAATTAATCCCAACCATAAAATTGCTTCCAAATGACCATTTTGGTATGGTCTTGATGGTAATCAAGACACACACAGGCCCACACATGAGGCTACACATCTGACACTAAAAAAAGCCATGCTTTCAGATCGTAAAAGTGATTAATATCAACCTTTTCAATGTCCTAAACGGTACATGGGGATTAGTTACCCACTAAGACAGAAAGTTACACATACATAGGTTACAATTGAATAGACAACCAACATCACTCTTAAAATTCTCCACACTTGGTGAGAACAAATAAAAAGTGACCTTCAACATTTTGGATGTTTGCAATTTTACGTGACAAATTACTTAACCAGAATCAAGCAGTGATGAAATAGACCTCATTAGCTGTAAACCGGAAGTATTTCATCAAATAGCAACCAATCAAGACCCCTGTCCTTCCTAGGCCTGCCTGCTCCCTTGAAAGCGCACGTTCAAACACATTGAGTTTAGAGCTTAGGATAAAAAAGGAAACAACCTGTTTCTGGACTGCAGCCAAATTTTTGCAATGGCATTGTACTGTTTATGAAGTATGTAATCTCTTAAGATAGCAAAATAAGAAACATAAACCTTCTGGCACTTGAATCTATCTTAGCTTATGTTTTGACGTGAGTATCTTGTGTTCTTTTCTAAGCAAGTCACAATCAGTCTCATTGCCAAAGACAATCCACCTTACAATGGACCGCCACTGCACCTGGACTATCCTCTACAATCTCTAGAAAGCGTTGAACTATCCTTTCTGGAGGACAACTGAAATGTTGAAACTGAACCATATTACAAAATTACTTATGAAACTGGTAACTGCTGCCAGGTTTTATTAGTAAATCAATCCTGCTAAAACAATACAGTTAGAGGCAAGAAAATGATAAGTAAATTCAGATTATCCTTTTTACCTGCCATCTGGGAAGTACAAATCATAGTGAGCAAGTCCATGTTCTGTGAACCGCCTTTTATCATATAGTCGCTTGTTGAGGCGTATAACAGTAGTTATTCCTGACTATAAAAATTCATGTCTTGACAAAACTCAGCTTACTGTGTAGAGAAGTGAAAACAAATAGGCCACCTTAAAGTCTTGTCATAAATCCAGATAGGGGAGGTTACCTGCTTGAAGTACCCTACATAATCTTCAGGAACTAGAGTTCTATATCCACAGACCTGCAAAGCAACACACAAGGGTGAGATATAGCTAACAGAACTAGATCTCACAGAAACATGAGACAGAAGGAAAGCCAATTGTAGCTTGAACTTTCAAGTGTGATAAAAGTCTTCAAGTGCTTGTAGAGAAGGGCAAATTTGAATTCCAAACCACCTCAGTGCGCCTAGCTCCTGGTCCACTGAAGGCCACAATTTTGTTGGGAACAATCCAGTTCAGGTCACCATTCTCAACCTGCACAAAAACAATGGTTTTGACTTCGAATGATGCAGCACCTTGACAGTCAGGATGGAAATTTACATCAATAAACATCTCCAAAGGGCCCTTGCAAATGTAAAGGTGCAAAACTCCAGAATTGTCCACTGAAATTTACATTTCTTAACAGAAGCTTCAAGTAACAAGAAACATTCCAAGCTTACTGAAAGCAAAAATGTGCGAGGCAGAAAAAGTGAAAAAATGTTTTTAAATGACAAAAAAGACTCCAATTTTTTAAATGTTCTGAAACTGCAAATCAATGAGGATAGAAATCAAAAGAAATTTTGGTTTTCAGTGTGCTCCCTGATTCCTTTCAGTGGAAGAGTGAGGTTCTAAAAGAGGAGATAGCTCTCTAGAGCCACCACTATATGCATATTGATGGCTCTAAAAACATCCAAAATCTGAAAATCGTTGAATCTGCAAAAGACTGCTGTCTACATTCAACCAGCATCATCAAACCCATACCTGTTTGGGTTGCTAGCCCCTTATTTAGAATCATACCACCAACTACATCTTGTTCGTTGCATCCTAACAGTTACGCTAACATCTTGATTGTGCACCTTGCTCATTGTGGGTTTAATACCACACAGTTTCAGTGAGCAGTAAATAATCTGATAATGCATCCTTTATTATACCAGCTTGCCTGTCCTTCTAGAAAGATAGATGCGATCTTGTATATAGTTTCAGTGAGCAGTAAATAATTTGATAATGCATCCTTTATTATACCAGCTTGCCTGTCCTTCTAGAAAGATAGATGCGATCTTGTATAGATGCTATACTTATATTTTTATTGTCCCAAAGGTGATAGCCTAGTGGTAGAAGCTTGGACCACACATTCAAGATCTATTTTATAAGAGAAACCCACAATTCAAGTTCTATTTAGCAGGCAAACAATATTTTCTATAAGAGAAACCCACACATTCAAGATCTATTTTATAACAGCTAGACAGCAGATTCCATAACCTTGTGAAACTCAGAAAGTAGCTTTTTGAAAGGGCATTTCACCTGCTCAAAATACTCATATTCTTTTACATTGAAATTACGGAAATCTATCCAACCAATTCGCTTTGCTTTTGCCACTCCCTGTGTCAAGCACAGATAAAACTACCACATAAATCCTATCCTCGTGCATAAAATAGAAGTAAATTTAGGTTTAGTTTAAAGGTCTCTTGATCAACACGAACACCATTCAAAAAACTTGTCAAACTACCAATATCAACTTTCAAGTAGCAAGCACTGTCTCACTTTTCTAGAGATATTCCAAGAAAATTGAAACAAATTTTGAGTGTGTGTCTTCATGGATATGTCTAATAATGAAACAATGATGGTTTTTTGGTGGTTTAAACAAAAAACTGTGCATCTGTGTGAGCAGTGAGTTAAGCAAGTGACAGTAGAAGCACAACAGCTATTAAGACAGGCATGTGGCAGCAGAAAACTGCCTTGGTGAGCAAAACACTTTATCCAGATCAGTAGAAAGCAAGTGAGAGCTAGTAGTATACAAGGCCAGGCCAGACATTAGACTACAGGATAAAAGAGCTGTGCCGGATTGCCATCGTACTAAGACATCTATCATAAGTGTGCTTAAACTTCTGCAACCAGCCACATTAAAGGAGATCAAGCATACAGAAGACAAGAAAAGGGGAAAGAGAGAAAACACTGAGCACCAAAGATCAGTGCCCGGATGAAATGTAAAATACAAGGGAGTTGTATATGTGGCCAATGAGAATAGCCATACAAGGTCACAAAAGGAAACCTTGACTACGGCAACTAGCCCCCTAAGTGCCCAAGCAAGAAAATCTAAATACTCTGTCCAATGAACTTCAATGAAGGGAATACGATTTGAATCTCCCAAGTCCATTTTAGCTCAAATTGAGATTCTCGCTAGATTTCAGAAATCTCTTGCAGCTCAATTGGAATATCCTTTAAACAATGGACCATCTGTGAGTGAGCAACGGAAGCACACACACACACAAAGCAGAAAATGAAGGAAGGAAGTGTTAGCAGTCATGTTTGTCATGCCTTGTCATCTCCTGCCTATGAGCCTCAGTCTGAGTCGAGGACATTAGGAGCTCTGACATGTCTGTCAAGTGTTATGATGGGGGAGGCTAGTCACTCTCGACTAGCTATCTTAGGATGTGCATTTCTGTTTGGCCTCTTTTAGTGGGCAACCACTGGCTGCCCGGCCACTTTTCTGGTCACTATTGTGGGGCGCCCATTTTAGGGCATTTTTAGGGTTTGTGCCCATTTTAGGGTTAGGGTTAGGGTTTGTCCTTTTGCCTATTTTTAGGCAGCCCCCCTCCTCACTTGATCACTTGTCTTCTTGCAGATTCCGACACTCCTCCTCCCCCGTGGTAGTGCTGCCATCATCATCAGCCTGATCCGGTGCCCTCACTGACGCTTCGGGCTGCGTGCAGGGACTGATCAGTCGATTTCAGTGTATTCAGCATTCATTTCAGTCAATGCAGATTTCTCTTTCCTTATTTTCTGCTTTCCCTCTCTCTCTCCCTCCGTGTTCGTATTCCCTCTTCTGCAGAGCACTCTTACATGGTATCAGAGCCGAAGGAGAGTACACGGAGCTGAGTTCTACGCGGGAGAACACCCACAACCTTGCATTTGCTGGTCAAGACGTCTCCAACAGCAGAGGCGTCACCTTCTGCACCATCTTCTTGATCAAGGCGGCCTGTTTTGGTGTCACATCTTTGCGTTTGCTGCTGGCGTCATCCCCAAAATCTGCGTTTTCAGCTTGGGCGGCCCTCCTCTAGCTGGGCGACACTCCACCAAGCTGCGTTTTCAGCTTATGTGGCTGCGTTCAACCTCTGGCAGCACTCCTCCAAGCTGGCGACCTTATTTCTCCTTGCGTTTTGAGGCAGGAGGTTGTTTTTCTGTGGTGATTGCATCGTTAGCACTTGCGTTTGACATCATCCTTGCGTTTTGTGCAAGGCGGCCAGCTCAGGAGCTTCTGGTGTTTGTGTTTCGGCACCAGCAACCTTCCCTTGTTGTGTTTTGGTGTTTGCAGATATCGAAGATGTCTTCTCATCAGTTTACGAGCTTTGATGACTCAGATGACGAGCTTTTGTCTCGACACTCATCTGAACGGAGGTGTGATTTCTATCACGAGGACCATCGTCCGGAGTCTATTCCTCTTTCCCGTCCCCCTTCTATTCATGTATCTCGGCGAGCCCCTTCCAGTGGACCGAAGATGCAGCCTTTGGTACCCCTTGTACAGGTACCCGTACTTCCTCAGCTGCCCAAAGAGGACCAATTGGATGGCTCCAATTTTTCTCTATGGTCCTGCAAGGTGGAGTGTATCTTGGACTCCTTCGATCTTTGGGAGCTCATTTCTGTTCCTATTCCCCGGCCTAAGGTGGATCCTGCAGATGGGACATCTATGGATCGTGCAGCCTTATGGGATCAGCTCAATTCTAGAGCCAGATCTTTTCTCTTTCTGAGTTTGCAGGATTCTGTCCTTGTTCATGTTCACAGGTTGAAGACTGCAGGAGACGTGTGGAGAAAGCTCGCGTCTCTCTATCAACAGAAGACGTCTGCCCACCGGATCTCTCTCGAAAAGAAGTTGCGGATGCTTGCTATTGATGATAGTCCTTCCATGAAGGACCACATCAACAGATTACAGGATATGAGGGATGAGCTTGCATCCCTCGATCGGACGATATCTTCTAAAGACATGGCTATGATTCTCTTGACTCAGCTGCCATCGCCTTGATTTGATGTCTTCTACCAGCCTTCTTACTTCGAGGACCCGTGTGCCCAGGTTCTATGGGAGGAGCTATCCCCTCTTATCTTGGAGCATGACGAGCGACTCAGAGAGGTCAGTGCTAGTGGATCCGAATCCACTAGAGCCTTTGTTGCAGGTTCGGGAGGACAGAAGAATAAGAAGAAGTCAAAGGCTAAGAAGAAGGACAGTTCTTCAGGCTCTAACTCAGATTCAGAGAGACCGAAATGCCCACACTGTGGGAAAGGAACACATCCCGAGGAGAAATGCTGGAAGAAGTACCCTCACCTTCGTCCGGGAGCGAAGGGTGGATCTACATCGGAGCCTTCTTCTACCTCTACACCAGCTATTACCCATGAGTCAGTGTTCCTTCATATCCATGCTTTGGAGGAGGATCCTTCTTCCGTGGCTGCAGTGTCTTTTGCGCAACCTTAGTTAGTGGACAGTGGTGCTTCGAGTCATATGACTCCCCAAGGTGATTTGTTACAGGATCTCCGTCCATCAGAGGGTTCAGTCACTGTTGGTGACATTTTATCGGTGCCTATTAGTGGTGTTGGCACATTGCCTTTGTTTACCGACCGACCTTCGAGCTCCTTTTCACAGGCCCTACATGTTCCGGATTTGGGTCCTTCCCCTCCTCTCAATTTATGGCCTTACGAGGCTTGGCACACGAGTGATCTTCACTGAGCATGCTGTTGTTATTGAGGATTCTTTTACAGGAGCTGTCTTATCTACAGGTTGGCAGGAGAGCGGGCTTTACAGGCTCCATTCCCCTTCTTTGATGCAGGGTCCTCCGCGGCAATCTATTGGTACACCCGTTCCCGCTTGTGCACCTTCTATTCCACAGGTTCCTTCCCATCCCCCATCTTCTCCTCCGGTGGTTCCCTCGTACCCCCCATCCCTTTCAGAGGGGGACGATCTCGGTGATGCGGCTGTGGATTCCCTAGCCCCTAGTGTTTTAGAGGGGGATTCCCAGGATCGTGAGAAGCTCCTTCAGCAGCACTCTACATCGACGGACTTCATCGACATTGGCATTCCTCTTGCCACCCCATGATCTATTTCCTCTTCGGCCTTCAGCCACATCCAGGATCTGAGAGGAGGTATTAGCAGTCATGTTTGTCATGCCTTGTTATCTCCTGCCTGTGAGCCTCAGTCTGAGTCAGACGAGGACATTAGGAGCTCTGACGTGTCTGTCATGTGTTATGATGGGGGAGGCTAGTCACTCTCGACTAGCTGTCTTAGGATGTGCATTTCTTTTTTGCCTCTTTTAGTGGGCAGCCACTGGCTGCCTGGCCACTTTTTTGGTCACTGTTGTGGGGCACCCATTTTAGTGCATTTTTTGGGTTTGTGTCCATTTTAGGGTTAGGGTTAGGGTTTGTCCTTTTGCCTATTTATAGGCAGCCCCCCTCCCCACTTGATCACTTGTCTTCTTGCAAATTCTGACACTCCTCCCCCGTGGTGGTGCTGCCATCATCATCAACTTGATCTGGTGCCCTCACTGACACTTCGGGCTGCGTGCAGGGACTGATCAACCCATTTCAGTGTATTCAGCATTCATTTCAGTCAGTACAGATTTCTCTTCCTTATTTTCTGCTCTCTCTCTCTCTCTCCCTCCGTGTTCCTATTCCCTTTTCCGCAGCGCACTCTCACAGGAAGAAATACTGCACTGACTGCACTGACTGAAATGAATGCTGAACACAAAGCTGTGGACTGCTCATCCTTCCTCATCTAGCATCATCATTATCCACCTAGAGTTAGCATTTGGGCTGCTCTCCCTGCATTTGACAGCTTTGATACTCTAGGATTTGCGTTTTGCTACTACCCAAGTCACTTCCTGGCATCAAAAGATTGCAGTTTACTCGCTCGACAGCTAGTGATCATCTTCCACATCTCCAGTGGCATCAAAGGACTGCGGTTTGCTTCCTCAACAGCTGTCCTTCACCTTCCAACAATTACTTCGATAGCCCACTACTCGGAGTACTGTCTTTCGCTCCCTTCACTGTGCAGATTCCCACAAGTGCTACTGCCTAATTCAAACAAGACAGTGCAATTATCTTTTGAGCTTCAACTCCGCTGTATCAACTTTTTTTCTCGTAGCATGATTCAATGCATCATTACAATGTTCTTATGTTTCCGAGTTTCTCCTCTCTCAGTGTTTGCCATACACACTGTGTTTCTTTCCGCAAACCCTACTCTCTCTCTGCACTGTCACACATTTTAACATGGTATCAGAACATACCTGTTATTTTGACATGGTATCAAAGTGCAGGAGCTCAGAGAGCTAAAGACCCTATTCATCAAAGAAGGCAAAGACAGGTTGCGGGTTTGGTATCATCTATTGATTTCCCCCTTCATTTCCGTTGCATCACTAGGAGACACAGACACCCTTCTCTTCCTCCCCCACCCACCCACCCTTTTACAGGTTGAGACTCCGATGCTATGACTTCTCCACAAGCAAATGGACAATTCATTGGATGCTCCTCTTCCAGCACCACCGAAACCCCCACCGATGCTTACTGCAATGGACCTTTGCTCCCTACTCCACCGGAGTATATGTGTATACCCCTCTGCATTCGTGCAACTTCTCCCTGTTGGGCTACAGAGTTTATTTTGCACCGGCTTCAGAATTTTATGCTCAAGGCAATAAGATGCATCTCATACGCACTAAGCCCTTTTGAGCCACAAGAGGATCGACTAGTACCACAGGCTCCTCACGACCGCCGCAATGTGCTACAGAGGTTGCTTCTACTTCTTCAAGAATTTTAGGAATGCCACCTCGACAACCCACAGTTCTTCAATCTGCTCCCCCGACAGACAATGATTGTTAGATATTGTCCCCTCAACAATAGTCCACTCCTCGAGAGAGTGATTGTTCGACACCCTCCATTACTTTGGCTCTGCCGTCTACTTCACTCAAAGACGGTGACTGTTGCCCACCCTTGGCTTAGCCTAAGTCTCCCTTTTCTCCACCCTCAACTGCTCAGGTTCAAGAGGCCACCTCAAGGAGTTCTTTGATATCTTTGATACCCCAAATACCTTCTTCGACGGCATGACCAACGACACTTCCTTCGTCATCGGATTCTTAATCATGGATCGAGATAGGTTCTTTCTTCAGGTTATGAGGAGAATGGAGTCTACAAGTTGCGGTCTTCTTCTACCTTGACTTCTCTTCTTCTTACCTCACAAACTCACAGTCCAAGCTTTGGCATGCTCGATTTGGCCACCTCAATTATGATTATCTTCGGAAGGCATCCAAGGGACTACTTGTTCGAGGTTTGCCGGATATTGTGCTGAGCCAGCAGCCTTGTATATCTTGCCTCTGCAAGAAGCAAACTCGTGATGCTACTCCCAACAAGGCTTCAAGGCGATCTTCAGCACCCTTGGCACCCTTGGAGCTTGTTTTTACTGGTCTTTGTGGACCAATGAGAACGAATCCCTTAGAGGAAGCTTGTATTTCATGCTAATTGTGGATGATTACAACAGAATGACATGGGCTTATTTCTTGAAGTTGAAGTCGAAGGCTTACTCCAACTTTAAGAATTGGTTGCTCTTTAAGGAAAACCAATCAGGCCGGAAGTTGAAGTCCTTATGATTAAATAAGGGTGGAGAATTTGTTTCTAATGAGCTTGCTCATTTTTGTGTAAATCATGGTATTCACCTGGAGCTTTCCAATACAAACACCCCTCAAGAGAATGGCCTCTTGGAGTAGAAGAATCGCAGTGTGATTGAGATGGCCCATACCATGATGGAGCACCATCAAGCACCTCAATGTCTATGGACTAAGGCTGTGGCTACCACAGTTCACATCCTTAATCGTTCCCCTGCTTCCACTGTTGTTGGTATGACTCCATATGAGGCGTACTTTGGGTCTAAGCTAGATGTTTCTTATTTCAAGGTTTTTGGGTGTGATGTCTATGTTCACATCTCAAAGGCATAGCACGACAAATTTAAAGCAACTTCCAAAAGGCAAGTGTTTGTGGGCTATAACTCACAGTCTCAAGGCTACCGATTGTAAGATCTCGTTAAGCGAGATGTCTACACGAGCCATAATGTTAGGTTCGTGGAAGTTCTAGCCTCAAAGGGGGGTGAGGAACACCTTGTTCTTGGATACCCCGATGATAGTTGGACACCAACGACTGTTCCTCTGGAGCATGTGTCTTTTGAGGACTCTTCTTCGGATAAGGAGCTTAGTTCTCAACCACTGCATTCATCGATTGCTCCCCTGCCGTCGGTGGACCTTCCAGAAACTTCAGCAAATGGAGAGCAACAAGGTGGGATCCGGCCTCCTCCTCATTGGGATCGTGACACTCTTTGTGATGCAAGGATTGAGGGCCCTAAGGAGTGGCAGCAGCAAGATGGCCTGCAACATTCTTGGAGGAACCAAGCACACCACACCGAGCTTGTTTACACTAATTACTGTTTGATGACTCGTGTCATGCAATTTGGGAGCCCACTTCCGTGAAGGAGGCTTTACAACATGATCATTGGCGAAAAGCCATGGAGCAAGAGCTAGAGTCAATTAAGAGAAATGGCACTTGGTATCTTGTGCCGAAGCCTCCTATAAGAGGATCATTGGCGTCAAATGGGTCCTCAAGACCAAGTACCGCAGTGATGGCATGTTGGACAAGTACAAGCCTCGCCCTGTTGTTAAGATTTTGCACATCGCCCACGCATTGATTTCCATGATACTTTTGCCCCTACCGCTCGGATGGCAACTATTCGCATCGTTATTGCCTTGGCTAACCATAGGAGATGGCCAATCGACTAGATTTGAAGTCTGCCTTCCTGAATGGGGAGTTAAGGGAGGAGATCTATGTTCAGCAGCCTCCAGGCTTCCGTTCTTCTGATAGTAAGGTGTACAGGTTGAGAAAGTCTCTCTATGGCCTTAAGCAAGCTCCTCGTGCTTGGAATGAGAAGGTTGACTCGATCCTCTAAGCGAAATTGGGATATCAGCATTTGAAAGCCGACCCTCAATTGTAAGTACACACCTGTAGGGGTTGTGTGTTGTTTGTCCTTTATGTGGATGACTTGATTGTGAAAGGTGACCATACTCAAATAGTCAAGCAAACGAAGGCACCACTTCATGAGAAGTTTGAGATGACGGATATGGGATTTCTTCACTTCTTTCTAAGTCATGAGATCTATCAGACTCTGAGGGGAATCTTTATTTCCCAGTAGCGGAATGTACAAGAGATCTTGGCTACGTGTGAGATGGAGGGATGTAAGTCTCTTACAACTCCTATGGACTCAAATTGGAAGGCTACAACTCATTATGATTCTCCCTTGGCAAATGCTACCCGTTGTAGACAATTGGTTGGTTCCTTGATCTAGCTTCTTAATACTCGTGTTGATTTATGTTATTCACCTTTCAATGATTACTTCGATAGCCCACTGCCCAGAGGATTGCATTTCGCTCCCTTCATTATGCAGATTTCCACAAGTGCTACCATCTGATTCAAACAAGATAGCGCAGTTATCTTTTGAGCTTCGGCTCCACTATATCAATTTTTCTTCTCATAGCATGATTCAATGCATCATTATCGTGTTCGTATGTTTCTAAGTTTCTTTTCTCTCTCAATGTTTGCCATACACAATCTGTGTTTGTCCCTACAAACCCTACTATCTCTCCGCACCATCACACATTTTGACATGGTATCAAAGCATACTTGTTATTTTAACAACCCGTACCATGGAGAGGGTTTGTACACATCTCATTGGCTCCACGTTGATGCATTTTATTCCATGTTTTGGGCTCATTAGTCTGTATAAACTGTCACTTATGACAATTACTACCACTAATTGTCTAGGACTCAAATGTCACTAGGGGTAGGGTTTCTTATGACATTAAGTCATTTTAGGATTACATTTATCTATTAAATAACACTTTGAGCAATCCTAACACATGAAGTGTGGCATTATTCATTGTGGTATTCTAAGCATGGTACTTCATTCATTCATTAGTGTATTGGCTTTCATTTGTGATCAAGTCTTATTGTGCTTCAATTATCTCTCTCTTTTTCTCATCTATCATGCACCATTAATTCAAACTTGGGCCAATAATATTTTCCACCCAAGAAAGGCCAATAATGAGATCTCCAAAATCTACAAGTATAGAATCATATCATGAAATCAACTATACAAACTCCTACATTAAACTCTATTCTACAATAGAGGAACAATCCCCCAGCCCACACAAACTCCTTAGCCATACGAAGGCTCCTCTAGGGTACATCGGACGGACCTTGGGCTACTGTCACTTGCTCCTGGAGGGCTCCAAACTACTATCACATGCTATAGGGCTGATCCTTAGTGGCTGCAAATCACATTAGCAACCACTTATTGCTCTCTAACAACCTTTTTCTCTCTCACAATGGCTGAAATAGACTTCCATCAACCCCTAAAAACGTTTTTCCCACTTGCATGGGCAAGTTTTGCCAAGTTGCAACCTTCTAATTCCATTTTTCAACATTATCCAACTTATTAAATTAGTTTTAAGAATATTAATTCTGAAAATTGATTTAATAATTCTTCTAATAATCAAAAAAATAATTTCATCAACTCTCACATGATGTCCAAGAGGCAAGTTTGATGAGCACACTGCTGAAGACCCTAGCAGGCAGGTTTGATAAGCTTCACAATCCACTCATGAAAGATGAGAAGAAGAGAAGCACAACTTGAAGTGTAAACAAATATGCCTCTATCAAGGGAGACGAGGAAGTTGAAAAACTCAAAATAGAGCAATAAGTTGAAATCTTCGAAAAAGGCAATAGCTGCTCTTGATTATGAGCAATGTTTACTATCATCCACAATCATGTTGTCTTTATTAACTTGGTGATGGAGACTTTTGGCTCCAAAAAGATTTCACAGCAAAAGTCCATTTAAGGCTTCCATGCAACTAGTGCTTCAGTGCTACTCAGCATGAGACATCTCATCAATATTATAATTTCACCACATTTTATCTGCATTAATATATGAATTAGAAAGCCTTTAAGCTGAAAATTTTGGTATCATAATACCCGAATGCAATCCAGAACAGAGAGATGGTAAGTTGAGATTCCACAAGTAGGATCTCGAAACGGAAGAAATGGCTCAAACTCTGAGAAAGGCGTATATGCTGCCTCTGCATCCCATCCTTCAAAGAGTACCAAGTAAGCACCAAGCTGCACCAGGAAACAGCATGCCAAATGGTCATTATTGTACCAGAAAAGAACCCACCATGATAGGTCTTTTGAGTTAGTTCTGCCAAGCTTCAAGCATTCTTAAATCCAAGTTTACTCATTTAGTTCTACATATTCTCTACACCTGAAATACACACCAGAACAGCTCCATTTGGCTTTTTTTTGGGTTCAGAACTGCAGCAAAAACAAACACACCGTCCATGAAGCTCTGCTTCCTACAAAATGAGAACAACAATAAAGTTTGCTATGCCTTAGTAAACTTACCAATTCCTATTTCTACCAAGAAGTAGCACATGATCACAACTTGGTATGTGAACTAAGAATGAAGACACACTAATTGTAAACAGTCTTCTTGGTAAGCTCTATAAACTTCAATGCCCAAGCATAGTTCTCTATATGCAATGAAAAAGTTCCACGACATCTAGCGATTCCCCAACTGCACAAAAGCATGGCAGATGATATACACCATCTGCACTTTGTAGAAGCACAGGGAACTATGCAATAATAATGTCATCATCCTTCGCTGGAAGCCACAAACTATTAAACTAGGTTTGCTTTCTTTTAAATATTAAATTATGGTGAACCATCAGGCAACACAGCAGGTCATTGGATAAGTTATGGTCTATGGATGGATTACTTCTTCGACAGGGAAAGTTCATAGTCCAAAGGGTGAAGATGCACTTCATTGTTCATGAATAGCATTGACTGTGAAAGTCATGAACCAGCCACAACATTAATCAACAGCCCTAGAAGTCCAGTCTCAGCGCTCAACAACATGAACCACACAAATTGTGTGGTTTAAATTCATATTTCACGACATCAACCTGACTATCAGCCTCATGAGCACATGATTGCAACTGAAAATGCACATCAGCCACTAATGGGTCAACAAGCAGTATAAAGGCACCCGCTTGGCTAATGGAAATAGCAACTGATTGTACCCTCTATAGAAGCATGCATGAATATTCTTAAAGCGACAATATGTGCAACACAACTTTCAGCATATGGATCAGATAGACTCCATCATGGCGCTTAGATTGAAAGAGAGAGCAAACATGATGAAGGATGCTGGCTAGAAATCCACAATTGGCCACAAGGGGGATCAGATAGACTCAATCTTGGCACTTAGATTGAAAGAGAGAGCAGACATGATGAAGGGTGCTGGCTAGAAATCCACAATTGGCCACAAGGGGGATCTGGAATTCACCTGTAGCAAACTGCTCAAATTTGTCGGGAAAGTGAGTGGGGTTGGGGGTGATGGTGCTTAAATGAGTGAATTTCACCTGTATAAAACTACTCAATGCAGCAAAAGATAACATATGCGACAAAGAGCTGGAATTCACCTGTAGCAAACTGCTCAATTTCATGCAAAAGTGATAAGTACAAGCAAGATTGAGTGGCCCAAAATCTGCATAAAAGGGCTCATATATCTGTGGAGCAAAACACAAAAGCAAGTCAGAGTTGATATTTCTGAAGTAACATCAATTGTGCAAATTCAAGCAAAGTATGCCCCATACAAGAATCACCAATTCATAGATGTGCTGCCCCTTCATTTTATTTGATTAGCAAGCATAAACCCCTACAGCAAGTGAAATAGGCTTATAGTACGTTTCATTCACAAACAGAGACTATGATCAAAAGCAACACAAGATGAACATTTTTTCAAATGAACAGCAGTCCATGATCTGCATTTGAGTCAAGAGAAAGGTCAAGGATCTGCAATCCACTTCCTAAGTAATGCCAATATCTGTCAGCATCTAAAGTAACAAAGCCAACTTCATAATGTACTTCCACAAAGAAAACCACATGCAGCCAATCCCTGCGTCAAAATCCAAGTCCGCTGCAGGGTTGAAGGAATATAGGGCTTCATGCAAAATGCTGAAAGACGTCTATAATGAATGGCGCACATAAGGATCATGAATCTATATCATGCCAAAATGGTAAAATAACTAGTCGAGGGAGGCCCAAACACTCACTTCGTTTGCAATCCAAACGTGATAATAGAAGAAAAGAATCAGGCCATGTGTTCTTCCAAGTTTCTAGCATATGCTTGCCTCTAAAACTGTTGTGGCATGTTTGCTGGAGTGCTCATGACTTAGTTCTACATAGTTAAGTCATGTTTACCACTAAGCTGTTTACTGAGACAATTTCCCCACAATTGAGCTGTGAGCATCAACGTGTGCACACCGTTCCAAGCTTTGCATTTCCCTTCTCCAAGGTTGAGAACATCCATCGAAAGCATGGGAATCAAGAAGCTGGAACAAGAAGAAGTAGATGTTGATCATTTACATACCAATTCATTGTCAATGCTGAAGCAGATGGCTGGTCCAGGGAGCCAACTGGCCTTAAGATCCTCAGGCCGATGCAACACCGCAAAGTAGAGCTTGTTTCGAATGACTTCAGAGATGCCACTCCTTTCCATGTCCTTTTGGCCCATGTCTTGAGGAGGGGAAAATTCAACTCACAATCTGACAGCAGTATAAATAGGTTCTGCGAGCATCGAAGTGGGAGCTGTCTAATCTCGTAGTGTAGAGCCTGGATTTTCTGGCACTCTTTGATGCATTTCACAAGTCAATTGTGGCAGCTGGAATGGTGAAAGGACGCTTTCAAGAAGAGCTATTGACTGCAGATGAATGATCAATGGAAGCTTTCAAGCTATGCGAGAATAAACGAATTACAGCCTAAGAGGCACAAATTTGTCTGCAGGAATGGCGTCCCCCAACCCTATTCGGGCAGAGAAGCAATCACACACCTCACTTACTTCTGACACACAAGCAATCATTCGACATCATTTCTGACAGAGAAGTGATCATTCGACAAGGGAAGGTAAAAATTCGTCCGCAGAAATGGCACCCCGACCCTGTTCGGTCAGAGAGGCAATCATGCCTCATAGTTTGTGACAGAGAAGGAAGCGACGATTCGTCATTGTTTGTGTGTGTGTGTGTGTGTGTGTGTTTGTTTGATTTGGGGATTTTCCTGCGAAGTCCAGGGAAGAGGGAAGGGGCGCACGCGATGGCCTCGCGCGGTGTTCTTAGGAACGGCCCCCCGCCAGGCACGTGCGCCCGCACGTGATCACATGAAACGGGGCGCGTCCGCACGCACCAAAGGAGCGTGCCGTGCCATCTCGCTAGGATAGCGGAAGAGGGTTTTCCACCCACGTGTCACTATTGCCATGAGCCACGTTATCATCCACAGAATCTATCCTATTGTTTTTATCGCCAATTATCACCATCATCTTATGTGCCTAAACTGCTTTAAGCCAATTTACACTGGGTACTTAAATCGTTCTAACATTTTTGCCTTTTTTAATCTAATATTCTAGTCTTTCTTAAAAAGAAACAAGGTGTAAGGGTGATCCCATTCATACTACTTGCTAGCAAGTAAAGTAAGTTACATGTCGTCGCCGGGCTAACTTTATTTGTTACGGGATGAAGAAGTTTAGTCATGACCTATGTGTGGCATGACCCTAAGTGCACGTATGCCTGATTATCTAAAACAAATATCTTGCAAAGTGCTGCTCTCAATGTTGCTGCGATACCACAAAATTTTTTGTGTTTTATACAAAGGCCTTTTAATTGTTGACATTATAGCACTTTAAAAGAAAAAAGTAGATCGACAATTAACATGTTAGGTTCTAGTTGTTGGACCTCGCTAGTACTTAAAAAGTGTCCTCCTAGTACCCATTTTTACTAGCTCCTCTACCTTAAATAGAGTCTCGTATTGCATGGCACAATGGCTCTTGATTCCTAACCTACACAACATTATGCATACAACATATTGCACGGTGCAGTGCCAACTACATCTAAATGATGTTGCATCTCCTTTTTTGTAGAGCGTGATGCATATTATCTCTAGCCTTTTAAAGTAAAGGAGCCAATAGTATATGTAGTCTAGCACTTCCCCGTTCTTTTTTCCAAGTGAGCTACATAAATTTGTTTTGATAGTCAAGCTATAAACATTATATGGCACCCAAACAAAAAAACTTTGGGTAGTTTTGATATCTTTATCAAGTAGAGCTAGTTATGGTTGAAGTGTTCATAAAAGAGTGACACTTGATGACTCATTGTTTTATGGTTTTACAAATATTTTGATTAAAATATTTACATGGCTCAATTGTTTGACTCACACTAGGCTTATATATAATGCATAACAATTTGTGTCATAGGTTTAAGTGGCTTAAAACAATGCATACTTTTTGCAAAAGGTTGTCACTAATTGGGATAGGTGCGTTTTAATCTTGGGGGCATCACCTTATTGGCCCTTTACCCTAGATGGCCAAGCATGCAAAATGCTCACTCTCAAACAATATAGGCCTTACAATAATATATAACATGTATGCACATTTCTAATAAATTAAATCCCTACTAGTAGTTTGTAAAACTAAGGGTTTGAACACATACCTGCATCCATTCCACCAAAAGGCATATCAACCTTACCTATCATTGTATATCAAACATATATCTCATTAGTGCCTCAAATACATCACTAACACATGTCAAACAATTAGGTATTTTACACTGATAACTACACCTAGGCCTAGGTTTTCGTGTGACTTACAAGTTACCATTTTAGTTTTTTTATCTTTATGTGATTAACACACAAGTTTCTATGTTTCTCCCTTAACACAAGTTCATTAAACTTAAGCAAGCATAACAATGCATAAAGAATATTTCATTTTTATAAGAAATCAATACATTAATTTGATTTGCCAAGTCTGTGGCCATAAGCCTTGCCAAAAACCTAGGATTGGATCTTCTAATCCCATCAACAAGGTACGCTTTAAGGGTTTAGATAGCTCATCTTAGAGGCAACAATGAAGCATTGAGTTGGTAGTATTACAACAAATGAAGCGTTTATTGAAAATTCCTCTAATGTAAATACAAGCAAAAGCTTGCTTAAAATGTTGGCCCTACCATCAATATAGTCATTGAAAAAATCTTTGATACGAGTGTACCAAAATAGGCATCAAGAAATGCGCTGAAATAAGTATCACAATACATAAAGCATATACCAACAATAAAGCTCACAACACAACACAGCACGCATAAGGGAACTCACAAAACACAAGAATTTGTAGAATGGCCCATCTTGGGGGCGAGAGATCATATTCATAGCAAGAGAGTATGTACAAGCCAAGCCAGAGGTACAGTGTGAGGGACAATGTCATGGGTGATGATGCAATTATCAAGGTGTGTCACACTCGACTCAATACCATGGGTGAGGGAGAGATGTACTCGTCCCTCATACACACCTCCTCTTGAAAAAATTCAATGCCCACATTAGTAGGGAGGCACAACTCGTTGCCATCACAAAACTCGACTTTTATGCATGACTAGGCAAACTCGAAGTAGGAATGACTTTATTGTGCACATCAATCGTCCACATGTTGACCATGTTTACAAGCACAGAGTGGAGGGTAAACCCACCAAAACAAGTTATGCACCCTTGCTCTAATGCTAGGCCAAACAGCTCAAGTGCACATAATTGTTTGTGGACTAAGGCGACTTGGCAACAAGCTATTACATGAGCATACCAAGCCCAAAATGCAAGTGTCTAGTCGATGACACTTTGCAAAGTAAGGCCCACCTTGGCCATATCTATCAATCTACTTGTGATGAAGAGGCAAGATGTGGCGACCATGGGGTAGCCACACATTCCTTGGCCCAATAGATGCATTTTGTCTTAGATGCACCTCCCCTTGAAAAGAATTGGAGCTTAGTTGTCTGAATCTTGCTTGCAATGCATCTCACAAATGTCTTCTTGAAGGTAACTTGATGTCTTTGTTAAAAGAGCAAAATACACACTAGAATGATGAAAGATGCAAGATTAAAGAAAGAGACAATGTGCAAGATGTAATAGGAATCCACTATGACAAGAGTACAATGGTTGAGCGCCATAGTTAACACACTCTACAAGCTCTCTCTCTCTCTCTCTCCCCTCTCTCTCCACACTAAGAATTTGCAAGTACTTGAATATATCAATAATGGATTGTGGCAACACTCCCTCCCTTTATAGAGAAAATAAAGGAGTTGTTTTGCAATGAAATAGGTTGGCCAATTACCAAATAAGAATAAAGAGAGTGCCTGTAAATTAAGTCGTGGGTGCTTGTGAACCTATGATGCAACCACTTCTAACACCCTCTCTCTCAGAGCACAAGTGAACAAACAATGAACAAGAACACCCAAGATGCACCATGGATACTCTAATAGCATGCACTCTATTAGATGCTATGTGCCTCGATAAGAAAGCACCCTAAAGAAGAAGTCCAAATGTCATATGCCCTCTTTGAAAGCAAAGTAGTCGAGCTAGCCAGCATGCACCTCCTCCAGCCACACAAGCTCCATGGATAGCTCACCGTGACACCAAGATTCCTCCACTAGAGCATTAGTATGCCCTTCAAGTCCCCTCCTACAAGACCATATGAACACATCATGTTACTCATCCCAGCATGAACTTGGTGCTAGACACAGCGGTCCAAGGTTTGATCGCCAAAAGATGTGAGCTTGACGGCACACATCAAATCCACCGATAACGAAAGAGAATCAATATGCCCTCTCTCCGCCCACACACTTGCCCCTTCTGGCTAGGAGCATGTGAGGGCATGCAACATCATTAGAGGCGAGAAGAACAATCCAATCAAGCTAGTGGTAGGCCTCAAGTGAACCAAGATGATGTAAATATGTATGTGGTTACGTGCTCTACTATGCATGACCATAATATCCACTGCACAAAGCAACAATGTGTCTTTCATATCTTCCTTCGCTTCAAATATGATGCTCTACTACACCATTCCTTTTCGTCACCTTCATGTACATGACCCCCACTTTGTCTCATCATGATGGAAACAAAGATTCCTTTGAAGACTGGAGCAATCCAACAACTTCTTTGAATAGCATTGGTAGGCACATGAACACTCCAACCCTAGCTCCATGAGATATATTAGAATGATGAATCTCTTAATTACAAGGAAGCTAGTAGGATCATAAGGAAGTGAATGAGAAAGAAAAGTACTTGCATATTACCTTGGTCGAAAGAGAGTAGCAAAGGGAGTATGTGGTGCGCAAATCAGATGCTGATGCGTATGTAGCAAGCGTCGAAAGGTCCCCAAGAACAAAAGAACTCTACTAAATCTCATAAAACAAGAAGATAGATTTGCATGACATGAAGAAAATATACAAATTGGGTACAATCTCCCCCCATGCCTTGTGTGATCACTTCACAAGACATGTATTTATAAATTTATTAATCTCAAAGCTCAAAAATAGCCCAATTTTACAATTAGCATGCTTTGGCTTTTGTGTTTGCTTTTGTCCAAATAAAGAATAAAGCAGTTGGGTGATCCAAAAGTCAGGTTTTGCCCAAATACAATGTCCAATAATGAAATATTTAAACCGAGCGCCCATGCACATACAAAATAATAAATGTTTGTCAAGTGCTTCAATAAATAAGTGTGCTTAAATAAATATTAGTGCCACGTCTTTAATGATAAGATGCATGCCCATAAAAAATGATAATTTCTTCTAGGTAATTTGAATACACGCTATCGCCCAGTGCTTCCCAACGCCACCACTGCTTGCTCTACACATCAACTGAATCATTCACAATTGTTAGAACATAATAAAATTAAACTGACAAAAGTGAATACCTACAGTCTTCAACTATAAAATAAATAAATAGGTTGGAACTTTGTCCTAACCTTAATTTAATACGAGTGCACTCTAAACTCATAAACGCCCATTAATTTAAATATGTATTTTGTGAAATCACACGCTATGGAATCACCCATGTGCACATTAAATTAGCGTGACACCCGAAAAAGACAAGCGTCCCCGTCAACTTCTCACACAAGGAATCCACCTTGTGTATGAGCCCAGGCAAATAAATATAATTTTACGAAACCTTGGACCGGTGTGTCTAGCACCAAGTTCAAATTGAAGTAAATGCATGTATGTATCCCATGTTTGTGGTTTTGAAATTATATATGCACGCAAAAGATCTAGAATTGTATTGTTAGTAGCTTCTGTTTGCCCATTTGTTTCAAGATGAAATACAGATGAAAAATCAATCTTAGTACTTAAATTAGCAAACAAAGTAGTCCAAAACTTATTATAGAATCTCGAATCACGATCTGAAATAATAACTTTTGGCAAACCATGGTTAGTGAAAACAGCCTTAAAAAACAATTGTGCAGCTTGAGATGCAGTTAATGTTTTCTTGCATGGAATGAAATATGCTTGTTTGCTAAATCGATCTACAATAGTCCAAATCATATCATGATTAGCTTGGGTATTAGGCAAACCAGTTATAAAATCCATTGAAATATGTTTCCATGGTCGTTTAGGAATTGGTAAAGGCATTAATAAACCATATTGCTTACCATGGTGTCGCTTAACTCTTTGACAAATTAAACATTTAGAAACAAAGTTAGAAATATCAAATTCCATTTGTGGCCAGTAAAAATCTTCAACCAATGTACGTAAAGTAGAAATAATACCTCTATGGCCTTGATATGGGGGACAATGAATTTCATGCAACACAAATGATCTAAATGGAATAGTTACACACAACCTTTTTTCATAAAACATAAATCCATCAGAATAAGACAATGAATCTATTGGAATCCAGTTATTAGCAACTAATTTATTCCAATCAGCTTGAAAACTGGGGTCTTGGTCATAGGTATCTTTCATAGGGATAAGGGAATCAAAAGATATAATGGAGATATTATGGATACTTGGTCTTCTACTTAAGGCATCGGCAACAACATTCTCTTTTCTGGGTTGATATTGGATAAGTGGATGAAAACTTTGAATAAAAGCAACCCATTTGATATGATGGTCAGAGATTTGTGGCTGACTAAGGAGATGTTTAATACTTTGTTGGTCAGTTTTGATCATAAATTCAAATCCCATTAGATAATGTTTCCATTGATGTAAGGCCTGTACTACAGCTAGCAATTCCTTATCATAGGTAGAATACTTGAGTTCGGAGGGTTTAAGTTTGCAGCTAGAATAGGCTATAGGATGTGAATCTTACATAAGGACAGCTCCTATTCCTGATCAACTAGCATCAGTGACTACTAGAAAGAATGGTCAATTAAAGTAAGGTAATTGCAAAACATGTGCATGTGTTAAAGCATGTTTTAGTAAATCAAAAGACTTTTGTTGATTATCAAACCAATGATATACAATACCTTTCTTTAATAATTTCGTTAAAGGTAATGCAAGCAATGAAAAATTTCACACAATTGTTTTGTAAAAGCTAGCAAGACCTAAGAAAGAACGTAACTCATGCACATTTTTAGGGATCGGCCAATTCAAAATTGCTTCTATATTTTTAGGATCAACTTGAATACCATCAGAAGAAACAATATGTCTTAAGTATTCAATGTGGGTTTGGAAAAACTCATTATTTTCAGGGTTAGCATATAATTGATTCTCTTTCAATAATTTAAAAACCAAAGATAAATGTTCATAATACTCATTCTCATTCTTACTGAAAACCAATATGTAATCAAAGAAAACAATTACACAATGCTGATACTTCAAACATAGGCAATTTTATCATACGATTGAATGTAGCTGGTGCATTAGTCAAACCAAACGACATAACAAGGAATTCATAATGACCAATTTGAGTTCAAAATGCAGTTTTGAAAATGTCAAGTGTATCCAATCGTACTTGATGATATCCAGATTTAAGGTCTATCTTGCTAAATATTATGGCCCCTTGTAGTTTATCCATGAGGTTGTCTACCCTAGGGATCGGATATCTATTCTTGAAATTGATCTTGTTTAGGGCATGATAGTCAATGCACATCCTATAGGTATTATTTTCCTTCTTGACTGATAGGACAGGTGCATCAAAAGGAGAGCTACTGGGCTTAATGAGTCCTTGGGTTAACAATTCTTCAACTTGGGCTTGAATTTCTTAATGTTCAATCTGATTATGCCTATAAGGTGCTTTACATGGTGGTTCAGAACTAGGAATTAAATCTATTTTATGATCTTCAGGACATATAGGTGGTAAACCAGGTGGTAAGTCAACAGCAAAACAATCTTTAACTTGTGAAAGAAATTGTGCATGCCTAGGATGCATCTAATTTTCCTTAGCTTTAATTTCATTCACCCATATTAAGTATGTTTTGCTACCTTTTCTTAATGCACGTTTAGCCTGTGTGTGACTAAGCAATGGAAAATTATCAAAGGTGTGCGTACCATGTAATGTGATTTGTTTTCTGTTAGAATGAATTTTCATTGAATGTGTGGAATAATCTATATCGGGATTATATTTGTAACGCCAAGGCATTTCTAAAATAATGTCACTAGCTTGCAAAGGCACAATTAAGAAATTTATGTGCTTAACATAATTGCCAATTTTAATTTCTAAATCATGAACTTCTTGTGTACCATTGTATCTAGTGCCTAAGAATGCAACTTTTATGTGATAATGAGTTGGAATAGTACGTAAGTTCAATTCTTTGACCAATTTTGCAGAAATAAAATCATGTGTGCTCCCATCGTCATGCAAAATAATATTTTCTTTACCATGCACAAGACATTTCATTGTTAATGATGAATGAGGATTTGGCATACTTGGTAAAGTATCTGAAGCAATACCGATATCATCATCAACTTCCGTGAAATCTAGCATTTCTTCGTGGTCTTCATCTTCAGTCGCTCCCAAGTAGTTGATGTGAACAATTGGCTTCTTGGATTGACAATTCACAGCTAGGTGTCCAAGTTGGTGGTACTTGTAGCAAACTATAGGCTTGGCTTTGGAAACATTATTGGTAATGGCTAGGAGTTTAGGTATGTTGGGATTTGGCTGGAAAGATGACTTAGGATTTGAATTTGCGTTTGATGGTAAAGCAGGGGGTCATGTCCAGGATTTACGAAAAAAAGAAGGAACAAAGTGATTTTGAATGAATCGTCAAAAGTTAGAATTGAATTGCTTTATATCAAAGTTACCGTTAGTTGGAAATTGTTGTGGTCACTTCTCTCGTCCACGAATTTTGTATTTAGCATCATGGGCCAAAGAAATCGCATCCTCTAGAGTCGTTGGCTTGAACATGTTCACTTCTACATAGAAGTGACTAAGCAAACCATATATATATTTGCACTTGTGGATCGCCTCAGGTACATCTTCAAGCATTCGAAGTTGCAATAAGGTGTTTTAGAAACGCTCAGTGTATTGCGGAATAGGCTCATGATCTCTTTGTTGTAGAAGATCCCACTGTTTGATTGCTTTTTCATGGAATTGAGGTCACGGAAGAAAATTTTGCAAATTTTTCTTTTAAAAAGCCTCCCAAGTAGTATGGCAATCAATACTCTTGCGGACAACAGTCCACCATAACGATGCTCTGTCCACTAAATGGTTAGTGACACATTTGAGTTTATCTTTTTCGGCATATTGTTCTTCTTGGAAATAATCATCAAACTGATTGACAAAAGCAATAATAGTTTTTCTATCACGTAACCCATTAAAAGTACGAATTTTGAAATTTAATTTACTTATATTGGCTTCTTTCCTAATAGTTTGTGCTTCGAGTGTCGCATCTATCATACGTCATATAACATCTTCGGGTTGCAGTCCATCTTGATCGACAGTAGATTGTTGAAGAATAGCCAGTTGAGCTTGCAAAGTTTGATATGCTTTTCGTTCCTCTTGAAGTTGCATCATAATTAGATCCAATTTTTGCTCCATCGTTGGTTCCGATAAATCACCTTCGATCATAAAATCTTCCATAGTTTCATTGGGCATCCTACAAAATCTCAAACAACCTCACACACTCGAAATCTTGTTAGAGGGATGAGAGTAGCTCAAGGTTCGGTTTACAAGGCTTGCTTCTTCTTTTTTAATATGGCTTTTTGCAATCTTTCTTCTTTTGTGGGTACGGTAATTGATAAAGGTCTTCTTTCAAACAGGAAATAGATTGCGAGTGTCAGTTTGCTTGTTGGAAACTGTCTCTGTCAGAGTACAGGTATGAATAGGGGCTTGTTGAGGCTTTTGAGAGTAGTTTGGGGTAAATTTGGTGTGAACAGCTGTTGAGAAGGAGATTTAAGATTGAGTTTTTAAGCCTTAGTACGCTTATAACCTTAAGCTTTATAAAATCTTAATGACCTTTTTTGAAATTGACAGGACACGAGGATATCGACGGCGGATTCGGCACCTGTCAGTACATGTTGACGCCGCAGATGATAGAATTTGAAGGGTTAAGCTTTTTATAAAGCTTATTAAGCTTTATAATCTCCAGTTGAATAATGACTAATGAAAGTCTCTACTTCTCTCAAAAAAAAAAAAGTCTTGATAAGGGAGCTTCCCAAGTGGTCCTTCGTCACCAGAGAGTGGTCCTTTGGGATCCAACAGCACATCAGGGGGTTCTTCACCGCCAGGAACACACTGCTATTGACGATTCTGACTGTAGAGCCCGTTCGTTCCAGGAGCTTTGTCTTTGTACAAGATGGTAAAGCGATTGGAAGCCCTTGATCTCAACTTTGCTCTGATACCACTAGTGCGCAAATCAGATGCTGATGCGTACGTAGCAAGCGTCGAAAGGTCCCCAAGAATAAAAGAACTCTACTAAATCTCATAAAACAAGAAGATAGATTTGCACGACATGAAGAAAATATACAAATTGGGTACAATCTCCCCCCATGCCTTGTGTGAGCGCTTCACAAGACATGTATTTATAAATTTATTAATCTCAAAGCTAAAAAATAGCCCAATTTTACAATTAGCATGCTTTGGCTTTTGTGTTTGCTTTTGTCCAAATAAGGAATAAAGTAGTTGGGCGGCCCAAAAGTCATGTTTTGCCCAAATACAATGTCCAATAATGAAATATTTAAACCAAGCACCCATGTGCATACAAAATAACAAATGTTTGTCAAGTGCTTCAATAAATAAGTGTGCCTAAATAAATATTAGTACCACGCCTTTAATGATAAGATGCGTATCCATCAAAAATGATAATTTCTTCTAGGTAATTTGAATACATGCTATCGCCCAATGCTTCCCAACACCACCGCTGCTTGCTCTACACATCAACTAAAGCATTCACAATTGTTAGAAAATAATAAAATTAAATCAACAAAAGTGAATACCTAGCAATCTTCAGCTACAAAATAAATAAATAGGCTGCAACTCTGTCCTAACCTTAATTTAATATGAGTGCACTCTAAACTCATAAAACGTCCATTAATTTAAATATGTATTTTGCGGAATCACCCACATGCACATTAAATTAACATGACGCCCGAAAAGGACAAGCGTCCCCGTCAACTTCTCGCACAAGGAATCCACCTTGTCTATGAGCCCCATCAAATAAATATAGTTTTATGGAATCCATCGCAAAACCTCACGGAATCCGCTGTGGAATTAAAAACTCACAAAATCCGCCGTGGTCTCATGGAATCCACCATGGAGTATGCCTCCTAGCATCAATATGAACAACCTGCATATACTTTTAGCTCAAAAAAATCAAGCAAAGGATTGCATAGTAAATTAAGGCAAAACAATTGGAAAATGCAACAATGGTTAAGACAAATTAATCACATAAAGTGTGGATAGCACTAGCAATAGCACAATGGACATCAAATGCCATGGGCAATAGTCGATGATTGACAAGCCAACATCGCCATGTCAACGATAGGCGCCACTCACACAAGTGGATCATGGCATCAACAATGTAGCATATTGGCAAATGGTAAGTCGACACAATGATATTGGCACCTCTCATAGATAGGGCAAATGGACTATGGACACAGCTCAACAGTAATAGAATCGTCAATGTTGGCAATGAAATGATGCCAAACAAAAGTTTAGAGTGATAGGTGTTCTATCCCAGTAGCTAGTTCATTGAACCATAGGCCGATCGACACATCAAAATGTAGGTAGTCAGTGCAGAACACTACAAGCAAATCATTGCAGGTCATAAGCATAATAAGTGGAGGATGCAAGGTGGTGAGCATGTCAATGTGTCACCATCAGCAATGCACCATGAATATGATGAAATAATATACCAGCTAGCTGCCCATCACACCAAGCTAGGCCTCAAAGTAGTTGCCATGAATAGTGCAAATGCAAAAGGCCAGTCACGCCTAGAGCAACTAACCAAAATGCCAATTATGCCTAGAGGAAGACACCACAAGCCTGAGCACAACCTTCCAACAATCTCATTCAATCAATTAGACATCCTTCATACAACCTAAACATTTGGTACCATGTTAGAAGAGCAAAATACACCATAGAATAATGAAAGACACAAGATCGTTGATGAAAGAGACAATGCACAAGATGTAACTGGGAATAGGAATCCACTATGGCAAGAGTACAATGGTTGAGCAGCACTAGCTCACACACTCCACGAGCTCCCTCTCTCCACACCAAGAATCTGCAAATAGGTGAATGGACTGACAATGGATTGTGGCCACACTCCCTCATTCTATAGAGAAAAGTAGAGGAGTTGTCCTACCATGAAATAGGTTGGCCAATTACAAAATAAGAATAAAGAAAGTGCCTATAAATTAGGTTGTGGATGTCCATGAACCTATGATATGACCACTTCTAATAGTTGCCACGTGGAAGCTACATGTCACTTTGCACTGTTGAAGGTGCGATTCCAAGAGGAGGCACCTCCCAACTTCTTCTTAGACATGTCCTTAAGGCATGGATTTTCTTTGGAGCTCCCTTTTTTTGGCTTCCTTTTTAGCACCCTTAGAGGCACAGATCTAACTTGAAGCTCCTTTAGTTTTTAGCCACTTAACCTGCTGGGTCGTAACATGCTACTTGACCCTTCTCATAAGGTCCACTTCACTAGCGTCATACATCCTTGCCAATTCATGTCTACTATCTTGCTAGACATGGATTACTATTGAAGCATGCATAAAATCCCATGCACAAACAACTATGATACAACACTTAAATGCATATAATACAATAAAGATACTAAGAAAAGTAAGTAGATAATACAATAATGTTCTCATAATATATTAGCAAATGAAAGTGTAAATCTAGATTATAGAAGTACATAGAGTTATAACTCCCGATGCTAGAACCAAATATCTAAACAATAGAGAGTGATGAGATCCCTAATCAAAGATTTCATCCTCACGTTATCCCTTATTAACCTAATGTTGCAATAAGAAACAAATGTAGATCTTAAGAACTCTATAATGAAATATAAAATGCAAGATTTTTAGTATATAATAATCAACTGCCTCTTCTTCTTATGAAAATAGCTTGTCCACAAGCTACATAATGCCATGGCACCGTGCATATTCTTTCTCTAGCTTGGTCACTGAACAACCAGTGAAGGCATGCTACAGAAAAAATAGATACATAATATTGAATGTTAGACAAAATAGATAGAATAGTGAAGTAATGTAAACTTATCAATTTTATCTTGAAGGAGGCCCAACCATCTCTCCCAAGATGTGATGAAGAGTCTACTACATGGGTAGCTAGTCTTAGTGATGTTGAGCTTACAAGGTGTGGTAGTCTTGGATTGAGAGGTTGATTACCATTTGTAGCTAGGCTTTATCTTAGATGAAGAGGGGTGACCCCTCAATTGTAGCTGCCCTAGCCAAGTTGAGTGGAGATGTGGATGAGATCTAGGGTCTAGTTGAGGGACTGGTCATAGAAGGGAAAATGAGAGCATAGACTAGTGTAATAGGTAGAAAATCCTAGAATCGACTTAGCAACATTGAAACTTGTAAGCATGCCCTATCGTTTTGGTGCTAGTCCCACCAGTATAGGTGAAGATGGTTGAGAAGTCATCATAGAAAGGTCAACGTGATGGGCTGATGAATTGGGGGATCAACAAGTCATATGGAGGCCTTTAGGCTTGTGAGGTTAGGGAGAGGGGAGCATTGAGCTAAGCACCAATGAGTTGATGAGAAAAAATCATTGCCTCCACAAGGGTTATAGCCACAATGTGTAAAAGAAGCTTAGGAATGATGATGATGAGTGTGTGAATTGTGTATGGTGCTACGAGTCTAACTTTACATATGAAGTAGACCATGACAAAAACTATTGTACTATCGTGAAAAATATAGGTGTGGAGTTAGGGTCCATACTAGCCAAGAAGCATTGTATCTCCTAATTTGTGTAGCATTAGGTCATGCTAGAAAGTAGAGTAGCTACCTATGACAAACAAATAAATCAATCTAGTATTCTTCCTCACTCCCTCCCTCTTCCTCTTCATGTTTTCCTCCCTTTCTCTCTCCTCTCTTTTTTACCCTTCCAATCCCCTCTCTCTCCTTGCTTGTATATTAACACATGTTATTATAATAAATTGAGATTTGTTGTGCTAAGTATATACCCCGCTTGGGATTCTATCATGTACAAGGGTTAAGGACTCTAAAGATTCTCCTCCACTTTGTCTTGGCATTAATGATTAAAAATGTTTAATTCGTACACGATCATGCATAACAAAGTAAGCAAATGTAAACTTTGAGTAAATGTTTTTTCCTCACATAAGCATGCATAACAAATTAGTTATCCCAAATATTTCTTACCCCAAGTAAATGTTTGTGTTAGAAGAAATCATCATAGCTTTACCAAAGATTGAAGAAAGTTCATGAACAACTAACTGCCAAAGAATAGAGTTGAGAGAGATGAGTGAAGGGAATGAGCCTTGAAGTGGAAGCATGAAGCGGAAGCAAGAGCTATGATGAAAGGAGAGAGAGAGAGAGAGAGAGAGAGAGAGAGAGAGAGAGAGAGAGAGAGAGAGAGAGAGAGAGAGAGAGAGAGAGAGAGAGAGAGAGAGAGAGAGAGAGAGAGAGAGAGAAGATTTGGGAACTCCAACAGTCTCACAATGTGTGATCGGACTTCCTTTTATTCAAAATTTCACTGAAAGAATAAAGAATGAAGTGATAGTGATGGGAGCTCGCCACCTGTAATGTACAAATGTACGGGTATGTGGGTACTGTTAGTGTAACTAATACACAGACGACTAGGCACATGTGCCTTTACCTCCAACAACCTCCCACTTAAAGGCAAATGTGCCCCTATTGAGGAGAGAATAAGAAAAAAAGTGACAAAGTACAAATGTACATAAGTACAACAGGATGAGGAAATACATCATTTCATCCAATGCCCATCAACTTCCTAAGGAAGGCAAAATGCTATGATGATATTGGTTAGTTGAGATCTTGACAAGATCAACTGACTTGTCCCCAATGACCTCTCTGATGAAGTGGTAATGCACATCAATGTCTTTTGTCTTTGCATGGAAGACTGGATTCTTGGCCAACTGAATAGCACTCATAGAATCCGAATGCAATCTAGGGATCACATCAGTAAGACCAAGGTCTATCACTAGATAGCCTAACCAGAGAGCCTCATGCAAGCCTCATTGGCTACAACATACTCTACCTTTCTAGTAGATAGAGCCATGTATTTCTACACCCTGGATATCCAAGAAACAACACCTCCAACAAAGGTGAAGACATAACCAGAGGTGGACTTCCTACTGCCTACATATCCTACATAATTAGAGTCAGTGTATCCTATGACTCCTGTATCCTAACCACCATAACAAATGCACATAGTTGTTATGCCCTTCAGGTAACCCGTGATACCCTTGATGGCATTCCAATGCCGTCTGTGCCAGGTGTAGCCATATAGTATGCCACAACTCCCACTGCAAATGCTATGTCAGGACAAGTGGCTATCATGGGATACATCAAACTACCCACTGTGGATGCATAAGAGATCTTGGCCATCTCAGCTTTTTGCTCATTAGATTGTGGACAATCAATCTAATTAACCTTCATGTGAGAAGGTAAAGGATAGGCAATAGGCTTAATATCTTGTAGATGAAACCACTCAAGGACTTTCTGGATGTACTCCTTCTATGATAAGTAGAGGATCCTCATTGTACTGATCAAATCATAGTCTATTATCTTTTTAGAAACTAAAACTTCAATGTTCTAATCTAACAAAGGTGGATGCATCAACTATAGGAGTAGTAGGTGGTATACATCTAAAGGGTTTCAAATTAAGTGATGTGAGAGTTATGAATTTGCGAGTGTGGAGATAGACACAATCGAAAAGCCTATCACTAATCTTGTGTATAATACGAAATGGGCCATAATGGCAAGGAGTCAAATTGATCTTGGAATGTCAGTCTCAATAGCTTTTAATTGATGTTTTTCTATGTGTGACCATACCAAACCATTTTTATTAAATTAAATGGTGTGACATTTCTTATTAGCTTGAATAGTGTAGCACATTTGAGATTGTTTCATATATTCAATGGCATCCTCTAAAATTTTCTTATAGTTAGATATCAAAGCATCAGTAGCAGGAATATCAGAAGTGATAGTGGTCATAGGAATGGGCAAGAAAGTCACATGTCACCCATTGCCTTTTGTTACACAAAACCTTTCAAAGACTTTATGAAGCATTCAAGGGAGAATATCCACCTATCCACAATATGTGTTAGCATATGCACTTGAATGGTGAGCATGGAGGTGAAAAAGGACTTCTCTAATAGCACCATTACTTTAATGGATTTTTTCTTTGTAGAATCTATGGAGGCTACATGGAATTCCTTCTATGATATCCATTGTACAAGTTGGCCATGCTTGTTATCACACTGAGAAAGCCTATCGGGTTAGCAAACCCATGATTCCAATTTGGAGAACGAACTAGAAACAGAAAAAGAAGAGAAATTAGACATTTTCAAACCAATGTCAAGTCATGAGTATAATTAACTCAATATTTATGAATACATACTTGACACATCATGTGCTAGTCGTTTGACTTCAAATCCCTTAGCCAGTTATCCTAAGTGAAAGCCCCACACAAATTGTGCCCATAACAAGTCGATGTGCAAATCTTTGAGATAATGATATTTGCCTTATTTTCCTCTACTCTTAAGATTATCCATGGTGCCTTTGGGAGATGAATGTGTCCATCCTCATACATAAGGGCTAGTATGCCTATAGAGGATTCACCTCCCATAGGTCTTCAGGCGCAGCCATCATTGAGTCCCTTGACCCTATGAGGTACTCCCCCATGAGACTTCAAACATTCTTAAACATGTGCATCAGATCAAGAACATAGTTGATTAGTATGACATCCTAGCATGGTAATGTGTAGAAAGTGGAAAACCTTTTCATTCCATTTGGCAATGTCTTGCCACCTGACATTCACAAGGTCTTCCAATCCACAGTTGTCATATGTTTTTGTGGTCATCCAAGAAAGGTGGAGTGAAGCTCATGCTCCTCCAAAAGATAACCCTCATAGATTATATTACTAGACTACCTAGCTATAATTGTTAAAGCTCCTCAACAAGACCCTAGAGATAAACATCCATATTCTTCACTTTTTACCACCCAAGAATTACCATACTAAGAATGAGATGGCCCTTTATGGTTGCAAGCCATGGATAAATCTTTTAGTTCACTAGCCCTTTTGGTTGCAAGGCATGGGGAAGATTTTAGTTCACTAAAACTAGCGTCGAACACTAGTTGCAAGACCCATTCTCAAGTATTGAGGCTCCTTCTCAAAGTCAAGCCATTGCTCCTCAATATGTTTCCAATTCTCGCAATCTAAAAGAAAGTACAACACACTAGAATTATTTTTGGAGTGGCAAGATGTAAGGGTCACTATACTATTTGAATTCGCGATATAAGAGAAAATTAACAAAGCACTTTGACTAGCATTATCTCACCTTGTAAGTCAATGCGATATCTTTCTACACCACATTTTGGGCATGCAATCAACTTTGCATATTTGTTTCTGAAGAGATTTTAGTCATTAGGGCATGTATAGATTATTTTGTAGTCAACACACAATGGTTGTAAGATTGTTTTTGCCTCATCATGAGTATCGAGCATAACATTTGTTGCTAGGAAAATATGATTTTTAAAATAACTTGCCATTGAATTAATCGACAACTTTATGGTTCTAAACCATGCGATATTATGTAGTATGTTATAAACATTAAATTGCATACTTGAATAAGGTTGTCACACTTGCATTGCTCTATCCATAGAGAAATTGCAAGTTGAGCAATGATAAAGATATATTTAGCCTAGGTATTCTTGACCCCTAGTAGAGTAATGTATTTTCCTTCTTCTTCAAGGCATCCATAGAAGGGTTGTCATCGAGAAAATCACCCATCATTTCATTAATTTCTAGCACCATTAGAGCCGTCTTTGCTTCAAGGGGTTCATTCTCAACCCCTCAACAAGATGCCTCATTTGGTGGCTATCCTCTTTGAGCATTTGTAGATAGCACACTACCTCCACTTGTAGCATCCACTCGCCACCTTTGAAGGCACCTCGCTTGTTGAGAGAGCTTGGCTCTTTATGAGAACCCCTCACCCTAGGGTTTACAAATATTTTAATTATGATCATTGATTAAGTATCCATAAATGCTTGTAGAATGGATACAATCATGAGTCACATTGAAGACGAGTTGAATTCATACATGAATTGATGCAACTGTAATGTTGTACGTGCTTGTATGTGATGCGACATTATCATCTAATAGCTCTCGTGTACTGGGCGAGTACTGTGGACACATAGGCAATGTATTCTTTGATTCGTCCATCTCTTGTTTGAAAATATGTGTCAAGCCTTATTCAAGCTTGATGAACATGTCTGTATATTTGAGTTAGAGTAGGAAATTCTTAGTCTAAGCTAAGTTGATTAGCCTAACCCTTTAAGTTTATAACATTGTTAAGCCCAAGTTAAGTGTAATAAGTTTGTATGAATTAAGTTTTTTTACCTTATGTCTAGTATGAATATACTATAAGCAAAGCTGATGAGGCATATTCTTTTTAGCCCATCAAGGCTCGTTTTATTTTTGCAATGTGCCTATTCTTCCTTTTAGCAA
The DNA here is from genome assembly GCF_053477565.2 of Lygodium microphyllum. Classification (NCBI taxonomy): domain Eukaryota; kingdom Viridiplantae; phylum Streptophyta; class Polypodiopsida; order Schizaeales; family Lygodiaceae; genus Lygodium; species Lygodium microphyllum. The sequence goes on from NC_141143.1 coordinate 129,766,413, forward strand.
CGCCATTCTTTGCAGAGTGTAGTTGCATGTAAACTACCTCTGAATTTCATGGTGTTTTGGAAAATTATTAAATTTATTGGAGAGGTACTCTCCCCCTCCATCTTTAGGCACTTAGTTTACAAATGTTTATTTCTCAACCAAACTTTTAAAATCCTAAATGAGAAAAGTGAGAGAATGCCTCACTTTCTCCTTCGTAAATTTGTAGGATCCCATACATCAAAATGTACAACATCAAGTAAATACTTCACTTTTGTAGGATCCCATACATCAAAATGTACAACATCAAGTAAATTCCTACTTACATGTTTTTCATGATGAAATGAGTTTCAACAACCATCTCTTCATCTTTTATGTTATCACAACAAAGAAAACAACACCACTAGCAAGAAATCTTCACGCAGCATCATAGAAACAATCTCCCACAGTTTTAACTTTAATAAAATTCATCATTCTCTTCATATTCTTCATAGAACTCATCAACCAATCAAAGATAACACAAAAGAGACACCAATTTGAATGGAAAAATATCACATATTATTCATCTTCATTGTGTTCATAGTTTTCTCTCACAGTCTCTCATAGAAAGATACATTGTTTGCATAGAATTGGCTATCTCTGACTCTCTCTTTCTCTCTCAATCAATAGTATATCATCTCCTTACTACAATACTCAATAATCACTCATAATAATCCTTCTTTGGTCGTGGATTCCCCTTCCAAAAGGTGTGTCTAATATGAAAGGTCACCAAAGACACTATAGTGACTCTTCATAGCTCATCATTGTCACTTCGCTCCAATCTTCTCTTGAGTCTTTAGTAGCTGCTTCTTCCACTTTCTTGAGCCCTTTTGAACTTACATCCACCTCTTGTTGCAAATGCTAGAAAACTTCCCCAAAAGTCTCACATACATTCCATAGAACACTTACAGAAGCATATAGAATAGAACAAAACAGGAATAGAGCAGGAACAAAGGCTCTATAGAAGCTCAACAAAGGGTTACAGAAGGTCAACAAAAGGCATCGGAACCTTATAACTCTTACTAAAATCATTCTAAACTATCAAAAACCATTCAATGAGCTTTCAAAAGACCTCAACCTCCATCAATAATTAATCCATGCTTCTTACAGAAGAAAATCAAGATAACAGAACTAAACAGAAGCTATCAGAACCTCAACAGAACCTATCAGAACATCATAGAGCCTTATATTTCTACTGAAAATCATCATAAACTTCCAAAAATTAATAAATCTCATCCAAAACACTTTCAAACACTTCCAAAACAACTAATCATCACTCAAACCATTCAAGCCTTAAAAAACAATAAAAATTAACAAAAAAAGCTAGTCATTTCAGCATTCAACATATCCCCACACTTAATAAGAAAGTGTCCTTGCGACCTAAGAAAAAGAGAATATAAGTTCATTAAGAGCTAAAGTTGATCTTCTTTAGTATCTTTAATAATCCACCCAACCACGACCCCAACTTATCACTTGTATCTAAGAAAGGATACAACGAAAAAAAAACACCTTTATCCATTAACATATCTTATAAACAATAGAAAGGTATAACAAATTCATAAATGATATGAGAGGTTCTTTAGCTTTGCATCTTAAGATTTCCATCCACCATTACCATCACTGCCAATAGTCGAAAAGAGAGCTCTCGAACAAATCCAATATTCAACCACCACAAACTCATCACAAATTATCACAACACAAACACAAAACAACCATCTGAATGGCACCTCCAAAAGAGAGATATATCATTAAGAAGCATAAAAGATACATCCAGAGGTATTAGTGAAGATGATTCCTCTTAAAGGCTTGATGATTACGAAAACGATCCATGGACAAGGATTCATCTACAAAAGATTTTGGAGGATTCTAAAAGAATTGAAGGCAACACATCCTTTCTAGCAAAACAAGGTATTTGCTAGGTAGACAAAGGGCATGAAAATATAGGACATCTAGGTGTTGGGAATCAATGTTCACATTGAGATTCATACATAACTTCGGAATGGCCTTTTGATCATTATGGGAATGCCTATGCATATATGCTAGGTACCAAGCAAAGTGGGATGTCAATCTCACTAAAGGATCTGGAGATTGTGAATATATTGTTGGGCAAAATGGAGATAATTTTGATACGCTTGACTAGGAGTTGTCCACTCCCCTAGAATTAATGGCCAATTAATCTGTTGTCCCGTAAGAGAATCATTTGAGCTCCATCCTCTTCTTCTTGGAATCTGTTGATCAAACCCTTCATACCCACTAACCAACTAAGGGGGCTGAGAAATTGAAGTGGTAGGAGATGGAAGAGGAATGGGTAAAAGAGGATTAAGAGATGGGTAGGAAAAATCATAAAATGAGGAATAAGCTAAAGAAGGATTAGCTAAGAATTTAGGCGAATTGGCAAAGAAATGTGTTAATTGATAAGCGCATGAAAAGTTGAAGGAATATGTATGGATGGGGAAGGACAAGGCAGAGAAGGGGAAAAGACTTGATCTTCAATGAAAGAAAAATAGGTAAAGATTGGAATTTAAGGAGCATCCTGAGGTTGGAAAAGGAGAGGTAAAATGGTTGCTGAGTTGGATTGATAAAGGGAATAATAAACATCATATCGATGGGCCATTTGTTGATAATAAGATAAGTTAGGAATGAAGGGACCTAAAGCAAATTGACGATGGTAAGCATCAAAGAAGGATGAATCAAATGGATGGTTCTTGGAAAGATAAGCTAAAAGATCCACCCTTCGTTGGTGTGAAGACCATAATAAGTCCATCCTGGACTGCTGCCTTTACACTTTAGCTTGGAACAAAGGGCATAACATGGTCTATCGTTGGAGAATTACCAAGCCTGCATGGGTCAAAGAAGAAATTGGTTGCCCTAGACTCTATGCAGAAGAACACGACTGGACTAGTTGATCGTTAAGTTGTTGAATTTGGATTATGCTATGTTCTAGGGTGGTATTTGCTATCTTAAGCTCCTCTGTCTAGGCGGCTAGCAGAGCCTGAAGCTCTTGAGTTTCCTTCAACAATCTATCTCTTTCCTCAGTTGCATTAACCACTTGGGTTTTAGTGTCAACCAACTGATTGTGCAAACTAGAAATGTCCATTTTCTAAGCGTCAATGATCTTAGTCTGTTGCTTCATTTGGGTACAAAGATTAGAAAAGCGTTCATGAGCAGAAGTTAGCTCTACATTTGCTTTTGTCAGCTCTTCTTTGTTTTGTTGGACTTCATCATAGCAAGAGAAATAGAGCTATTGGATACATGCAGTCTTCACTGAGAGCTTAATAGAATGTTGAACATCTTGACATAGGAAGGGAATTGCATCTCCAGCTACCAAATGTTGTACGAAAGGGATGGAAATCTCTAGAGTAGCCTCACGATGTGCTCCCAAAAGATTTGGCGTGGTGAGGAAAGCTGGTAGGTGACTGCTAGATTGGACAGGAACGGAGACTGAAGGAGGAGCTAGGGTTGATTCAGCCACTTGTTTTAAGCGCTTCCTCTAAACTATCATAGGAGGGATACGATCAAGATTCTCAATGACGACATCAGAGTGTTCAGTAGGGGGAGGAGCTTCTAGTGGATCAACTATCAAGGTAGGAACTTCCGTCGAAGGGTGGCATACGCCAAAAAGATAGAAAGGTAGGAACCAAATGTAACATTAGTTACATTACCCCTTGTGGCTCAAATAAAGTGTTGATCCATCTTTGACAACATGTAGGAACTCCAATCAATAGTTATGCCTTTCAACACCATTTTGGAAGCTGTAAACAACTCCTTTGAAAGATAATAAGAGGGTGTCTTGGCAAGCATAAAATGTCTCGAAGGAACTTGCATAGCTACTTCCACACAGGATTGGAGGTCATGGAGACATTGATGCTGGAAGTAGTAAGAACCTTCTTGGGATCCAACACATCTTGTGTTTGCTTTTGCAACAATTTAAGGATATCCTCATTCGAGAATAGTTGTCAAGCAGTAGGGAAAGAGTCTCCTCGATCGGGTAAAGAGAGAGCCTTATCTAAACTTTTAGGCGTCAATTGGACAACCATTCCTTGGAGAGGACCAAACCCCTTACTATAAGAGACTAGAAACAAATTACAAGAATTAGTATTCTCTGGAATGAGTGGTAATGAGAGTGCGATGAACTTGCTAAGCCTGCTTTACCAATAAGTTCGAACTCCGGCAATAAAGAATAACCATGAGACACCAATGGGATGTACTGGATTGGAGGAGGAGCATGGGGCACCATTCAGATAGATTACACACACACACCACACACACACACAGACAATCACAACGAATGCTTGTAAAACAACAGAATTGGAGTCCCAAAAGGAACACCAAGGAAAAGGGGATTCTACTACAAGAAAATCTATCTTGTAACATCAATAAGCTTTTATTTCATTCTTTTGATGACCAAAACAAAGAAAACAGCAATTCTTCACGTAGCATCATAGTAGATATCTCCCACGGATTTGATAGAATCAACCATAATCTTCAACATCTTTATAGAATCTATCAATAGAACAATGAACATAAAAGAATACACAATTTTTGAATGGAAATCAATCACGGATTTGATAGAATCAACCATAATCTTCAACATCTTCATAGAATCCATCAATAGAACAATGAATATAAAAGAATACACCATTTTTGAATGAAAATCAATCACATAGTATTCATCTTCAATGTCTTCATAGTTCTCTCTCAATATCTCGTATACAAATACACTGTTTTGATAGAAATGGCTCTCTCTCTCTCTCTCTCTCTCTCTCTCTCTCTCTCTCTCTCAAAATAGTACATTGTCTCCTCACTACAATACTCAATAATGACTCTCAATAATCCTTCTTAGGTCGTGGATGCACCTCCTAAGAGGTATGTCTGATGTGAAGAGGTACCAGAGCCACTACAATGTCTTTTCATAGCTCACTACTGTCATTGTCACTCCAATCTTCTCTTCAATCTTCAGCAGCTACTTCTTCCATTTGTTTTAGCTCTTTTGAACTTAGATTCATCCTTTCCAAAAGTTAGGAAATTTTTCTAAAGTCACACATACATTCTACAAAACACTTACAGAAGATCTACAGAACAGAACAGAACAGGAACAGAGCAGAGACAGAACAGATATAGAGGCTCTATAAAAGGTTTACAGGGGGTTACAGAAGGTCATCAGAGAACATCAAATCCTTATAAATTATACTAAATCCATTCCAAACTATCAAAAACTATTCAATAAACCTTCAAAAGATTTCAAACTCCATCAATCATCGATCCATGCTTCATATAGAAGAAAATTAGTACAAAACAAAAGCTATATAGAAGGTATCAGAACCTCAATAGAACCTGTCAGAACTTCACAGAGCTTTATATTTCCACTAAGAATCATCATCAACTTCCAAAACATAATCAATATCATCCAAAACACTCTCAAATACTTCCATTAAAAACCATACATCACTCTAAATCCATAAAAAATCAATCATTCAGACCTCAAAACCAACAAAAAACAGTCAAAAAATTAGTCTTTTTTTACTCTCAACATATCCCCACACTTAGAAAGGAAGCGTCCTCGCGACCTAAGGAAAAGAAGAATATAATTTCACTAAAGAGCTCAATTTGATATTCTTTAGTCTCTTCAATAATCACTCCACCACGACCCCAACTTATCACCTGTATCTCTAGAAAATAGTACTAAAGGAAAACTTTGTTATTCATTAAAAAATATGATAAACAATAAAAAGTCATAACAAATTTGTAAAGGATATAATAGGTTCTTCAACTTTCTATCGTAGACTTGCCATCCACCATCACCATCAATAGTTGAAAAGAGCTCTTGAACAAATTATTCAACCAGCATGAACTCATCACATAAGATTATTACAACACACATACAAACACAACCATTTGAATGACACCTCCTAAAAGAGATATATATCATTAAGAATCATCCAAAATACATTGCAAAGGCATCAATGAAGGTGATCCCTTTTGAAGGCTTGGTGATTACGAAAACGATCCATGGAGAAGGACTCATCCACAAATGTCTTTGGAGGATTTTGAAAGAATTGAAGGCAGCACATCCTTTCTAGCAAAACAAGGTATCTGCTAGGTAGACATAGGGCATGAAAATATAGGACATCCAATTGTTGGGAATCAATGTCCAAATTGACATTCATATAAAGCTTTGGAATGGCCTTTTGATCATTATGGGAATGCCTATGCATATATGCTAGATACCAAACAAAATGGGTTGTCAATCTCACTGGGGGATCTAGAGATCGTGAATATTGGTGAGAAGAATGAAGGTAATTTTGGTATGCTTGACTAGCAGTGGTCCAGTCCCTTGGAATTAATGGCCAATTAATCTGTGGTCCCGTGAGAGAATCAGTTGAGCTCCATCCTCTTCTTCTCGGAATCTGCTGATCAAATCCTTCGTACCCACTAACCAACTGAGGGGGTTAAGAAATAGAAGTGGTAGGAGATGGAAGTGGAATAAGTAAAAGAGGATGAAGAGATGGGTAGGCAAAATCATAAAATGAAGAATAAGCTAAAGAAGGAGTGGCTGAAAATTTAAGCGAATCAGTTAGGAAATGTGTCAATTGATAAGTAGGAAAAGTAGAAGGTATATGGATAGATGGAGAAGGACATGGCGGAGAAGGGGAAAAGACTTGATCTTCAATGAAAGAACAATAGGTAAAGATGGGAATTTGAGGAAAACCCTGAGGTTGGAAAAGGAGAGGTAAGATAGCTGCTGAGTTGGATTGATAAAGGGAAAGATAAGTATCATGGCGATGGGGCATTTGTTGGTAGTACAATGGGCTAGGAACAGAGGGACCTAAAACAGATCGTCTATGGTAGGCATCAAAGAAGGATGAATCAAATGGATGGTTCTTGGAAAGATAAGTTAGGAGATCCACCCTCACTTGGTTAGTGCTATGCACATAAGTAGAAGGTGTATTTTGACGTTGGTTCAGGACTACAGAATCAATCATTGAATGCCATGAAGTGTCAGGGTAAGTAGCCACTTTAGAAGAATAGCACTGGAATATGTCATCTATCCTCAACTCCAAATAGTTGACATACAAGACAGCTTGCAAAACCACATCTCCCACATACCAAGCCAGATCTACATCATCTGAAATCAATAGGTCGCCTCGTAGATACATATAAGATAGCAACATGGTATCCGTTGTCACAGAATCTTCCAAAACCATACGGACAACTTCTATCAACAAATCAGAAGACCAAGCCCCACTCCAACCATCCTCTGGAAGAGGGAGATCCATCATTGAGAGCTTCATATAGAAGGCCAACTTCTGCAACTGATAGTGGACAAAAAAGGAATGGTCCGGAGGAACATACTCCTGAAAGTGCTCAAATGTAGACCATAACAAATCCATCCTGGACTGCAATCTTTCCACTTTATCTTGAAACAACAAACATAATGTGGCATGTCTCTGGAGAACTGTCAAGTCCTGCTGAGATATAGAAGGAATCATAGGAACATTGGGGCTTGGAGGAATGGACCGTGAGTGTGCCAGTTGGTCCTACAACTGCTTAATCTGGAAAGCTTGTGATTCCAATGTATTATGAGAAGTTTGCAAAGCTGATAGTTTTGTATCTAAAAGAGTCTTAAACTCTTGAGTTTCTTTGGACATTTTCTCTTTCTCTTCCGAAACTCTAGTGTCCTGTGACTAAGTTTCTGCTATAACTGAATCTTCAAATAAGATATTTATTCTCTCTAGGTCTCAATCATTTGGGTCTACTGCTCCACCTGCTTAAACAGATCTGCAAGAGTGTCTTTAGCAGAGGCTAACTCTGTGGTTGCCTTATGCAACTGGTCTTTGGATTGCATCACTTCTTCATAGAAAGAAGAATATAACTGTTGAACACAAGCTATCATTGAGAGTTCAATAGAACTTTGGATGTCATTACAAAGGAATGGAATAGCATCCTCTGACACTAAACTGTTTAGCGAAGGAACTGATATTTCCAAAGAACCCTCTCGATGTGGCTTGAATAAATTGTTGCATGTGAGATAGGCAGGGAGGTCACTTCTAGATGTAGCAGGAACTATTACTAAAGGAATGATTGAGGGAACCTTCTCTGCTATACTCTTCAAGCGCTTCCACTGAATGTCCAATGGAGGAGGGGAATCAAGATCCTCTATGTCAATAGGTTTTGAATCCTATGAAGGTGGAGGGGGAGGTACTGGATCAGATGGAGGAGGTGGTAGCACACCCTTCGTAAGGCCGGAATATGTCAAGAAAGCATATAAATAGGAACCATAAGTGACATTTGTGACATTCCCTCTAGTCACTTTAACAAAATGTTGGTCCATCTTTGCAAGCATGTGAGTACTCCAATCAATGGCATCCCCTTTTAACACCATCCTGGAAGTTGTGAAGAGTTCCTTGGACAAATAATGAGATGGTATTTTAGCAGGCATAAACCTGTCTTGGAGAAATTGGCAGACTAACTTCCAAAGAGGATCGATGATCATGGAAAAAGACACTCCGAAAGTGTTAATCACTTTCTTGACATCAAGGACCTCTTTGGTCTGCTTCTGTAATAGCTTGAGAATCTCATCATTGGAGAATAATTGTCTGGCTGTAACAAAGGGTTCTCCTTTGTAGGGAAGAGACAAAGCCTTCCCTAGCCCTCTAGGTGTCAATACCATGGAAGTTCCATGAACCAAGCCCGATTTCTTACTGTATGATGCAAGAAACTCATCACACATGGATGGATTGTCTGGAATCAATGGGAGTGAAGCAGCCACGAAAGTTGCAAGGCTTGCTTTCGCTATAGGCTTAAAAGCCAGTAGGGAAGAATAATCCCTACTAATCAATGGGACATACTGAACAGGAGGAGGAGCATGAGGTGCCATTCATATGGAATACACACACACCACAAACACAGACAATCACAGAGAATGCCTGTAAAACAACAAAATAGCTATAAAAAAGAAATCGATCAAAAGAAGCACACACATGGACGTAACTAACCAATTGACCACCCCAAACAACCCACATTCTAGAAAAAATTCGACATGACCTCTACAAATATGCGGCCGAAAACTTCATGCGATGCAACAAACAGGCACCCAAGACCCCGTATCATGCAAAAAAGGAAAAAAATGACAAACCGCACCCGTAATCATATCACACAAGCAAACCATAATACCTTAAAAACCTAATCAATACCTAACCAAAACTTTGATAAACATTTCAACTAAGAGGACTATACGTGCCCATCCCACGAAGCATATTTATTAAAAAGGGAGAAAAAGTGCAGTGAGAGGAATGATTTTAATGAAGGGTTTATTTTAATAAATTATAAATAATGGTGGAAATTTTATTAGGTTGTAAACCTTAATAAGAAAACGATAGTTCCTTCTTAAAATTTTGAATTACAATTTATTAAGCTGAAACGGTGCTTTAACAAAACCCGAACTGTAATACCCAGACTAGGATCTCTAAATGCATATTCATTAATTAAAAATTAATGGTGATATGGAGCACTTTTTTTTGCTAGCGCGTGCTTTTTTGTGATGGTTGGTTCATTGTTTATTAAAAACTAAAGTGCCTCTGAAGCGCACGTAGCGCCGCGTGCAAAGTAAACGGCGGGTTGATTTTAAATTATTAGAAAAATGTTTGTTTAGCATGAGCGCGCGTGCCATGGTGGTATTTAGGATTTATTTTAAGAATTAATCGTGAATTTTGGGGTAGCGAAAAATAAAAATAAGAAGGAAAAAAGAAAAATACCTGGAAGTGGATATGTGCGTATGCTAGGAAAGAGAATACACATATCTCAATCCCAAGATAATGAAAATGAGTTCCAAAAATAAAATGGCAATAACTGAAAAGTTTTGACAGAATAAACTTTCAACAACAAAACCAACATCTTATAAAAATGTCAATAAAGTTTGTGTGTTTTGATTGTGTGATTCGGTGAATGTTCAGTTTTTTATGATTTGTGTTTTTTTTTTAGTGTAATGGTGGGATTTCAGCAATCCAACAAGTGTCAACAATGTGTTTGAATTTATCTATGATTTTTCAACTGATTTTTGGAATTTAAAATAAATTTTCATGAGGTGAGGTATTAAAATTAGGGTTTTGGCTTCAAAGAATACTTTGGCCATTTATGGAAGTATTTTCAATTGAGAAATTATTGGTAAAAGGGGCAAGGGAATTTATGAAATTTTTTTAAATTCTTTTGGAAGTATTTCTGAATTTTTACCAATTTTGAATGAATTTTGCCCATTTTGCATGTATTTTTGAAAAAATGTTGAATTTTTGAAATTTTTGCAATTTATTTTCTTAAATTTTGACTTTAGAAAATATTTCAAATAATTTCAACAATGTTGGAAATTTTTTAGGAAATTTTTTGCAATTTATTTGGATTTTAAATGAATTATTATTATTTTTTGAAGTTTTTTGGTATTTTATGTTTGTTTTTATGTGTTTTTCGGGTTTTAAAATGAAAAGTCGGTACCCGAGTTGCATGTGAACAGCGGAGAATGACTGCGTGTGAACGGCTGATTGCAACACACCACCGCACGGACAAGTCAGAGGCGCGTCCTCGCGCGTGAACGCTCGCTAGTAGCTTACATATGGACAAGCACACATCGGAGCCCGCGCGAACATATGCACACATGAGACCATCAGCAGTAAGGAGGCCTACGTGGAGGGGGGTCCGAGATTGTGGTTTGGCCCTGGGAGAAAGTGGGGGTTGATGTGTTTGCTACGGGTGGGGGTGGTGGGAAAAGGGGCTATGAGGGGGATAAGTGGGTAGGGGTGGGAAAGGGGGCTTGGGTAGGGGTAATTGGGGTTTAGAGGGGTGGGTTAAAGTAACTGTGGGCATTATTTTGATTTGGGTTGTTTTTGTGTGGTGTTTTTGTTTTTGTTTTTGTTTTTTTCGGTTAAAGATGTAGTATGGGTGTTAAAAATGAGCGCACCCTTGTCTCGCGCGCATGCACGGGGCGGGAGTAAAAAAATTTACATCGACGGGAGTAGACGGGGCGGGGACGGCAACACGCAAGTCACAGAGGCCACGGGGGCATCCCGAGGCACATAAAACCAAAAACAGACGTGTTCACGCACGACACGAGAAATGCGGTCACACGGAAAAAATGAAGAAAAAATAATAAAACTCAAACCGCACGTCGAATCGAAAAATTGCAAAAAGAAAAAAGGTTTCGAGAGACGAGGGAAAGATGATAGAAAAATGTGACACTGGTTCCGGTGCAAAATCAGGGTAGTCACATGGAAAAAACGTAAGAAACAGACTTGAAAACACATATGTGTATTAATATCGAAAAATCCGTAATTCGGAACGAAGTGCAAAAACGAGGAAAAATGTGCAAAATAATGTGTCCAATAACTCTATCTCAGCAAAACACAATTCTGATTGAGATAGGATACGTTCACATGGGAAAAACCCAAAAATCATACCCGAAAATAGACTCAAAAATTAATATGGGAAGAACCAATTGCCGGAACGAAGTGCAAGAAATAGGAAAAATGTCTGAGGGAAAGGGATTCACAGAGCCGGTGCATCAAACTCAGTGTGGGGGGAATTGGGAGGGGTTCACATGAGAAAAACACAAAAAAGACACCCGAAAACATTCAGAAAAATTAATAACTAAAAATCCAGCAGTCGAAAGAGGGGGGAGAAAACATAAAAAAGTGGGAGAAAGGTTGGCGGGACACAGCTATCAAATTAAACTGGAATTTTGGTGAAAATAGGGCATGTTCACGTGGAAAAATGAGAATATGCATGAAAAGGATTTGAAAACCCGCAAAAATTAATAGCAGATCAACTGTGCATCTGAATGATAGGGAGTAAAAAGGAAAAATGTCAGGGGAAATGGATAGGGTAGGGCTAGCGCATCAAATCAGTGTTTCGAAGCAATAAAGACACGTTCACATGAAAAACCGTCAAAGGTACGGGAATTACCTAAAAAATAAATAACTTTAGAACTGTCGATCGGAACAGGGGTTGGTAAAAAGGAAAAATGGGCAGTTTGAAGGATGAATAAGGCTATAAGGTTAGATGTGATTCTCAATGAACGTAGGGTGCGTTCACATGGAAAATTTGCAAAACAAATGATAAGGGAAAATGATCAAGAAACAGCTCCGAGGACAGAGTGAAATAGAACGGAAGAGTGGGGAAGGGTACCCCATTAGAACATAAAAATTAAATTTCCGCAGTTGGAGGCGGATAGATGTATGTCCATGATGATATGCAGAAGTGATGCGCAGGGATGCGTCCCCACAAGTAAGACCTTAATAGGAAGGGTAAACGGAACATCAAGGACCTAGTACCACACATCAGACCAATCACAAATGTCCCTACACTTAAGACATGACCATCACTGAGAAATAGAAGGTGTAGGGTTTTGTCCTTGTCAACTGCAAGAGGTACCAAAGTGTCTTCATAGCACACGTCCTTCGTGGCAGGGACCACGAGGCAGCACCTAGGGAGGTAGCTGGTTGAAGGAATCGTAGGAAATTCGTCGATGACGAGGGATATTACACTCAACTCACGATCACTCAAATGGAATGAAAGAGCAGTCACTCGCCCCATTATTAGCATCACTCGAGGTAATAATAATGAAACCGAGAGCTCACACCTGATTTAGGAATCGACAAAGGAATGGTGCAAAGGGAGTATGCCATGGTACACAATTGATGGTGCAACAGTGCATCTAACCCGTCTGGCATAGGTGCAAGTAGGAAGGCCAGGGAGCCTTATAGTGTAGTGTATAGAACAGAGTGACGTGTCCTATGCTGATGGCAGAGACCCATCCCGTGGGTGCATAGGGAAAGAGAAACGTACCTTACTCCAATGGTCATAACATCCTTCAATCCTCACCTCTCAATAATTGATTGAAGAAACACCAATCACACTCAACCCACCCTCTGTCTCACGCTCTATTGAAAGATACAGAGGGCAGCCCATTCCTCAAACCCATTGATGTAATCCTCACTGTCACTTGTGCAGAGTTTGTATGCCTTGTGCGCAATTGATGGTGCAACTGTGCATCCCGCCTTGTGCCGACATATAGTGCAAGAAGGAAGGCCAGGGAGCCTTATGGTGCAATGCACAGGAACAAATCATGCGTTGTGCATTAAAAGGCCCATCCCGTTGCACACTCTGTTCACACATCTCACTCTCATTTGATTTGAAGGGAAAGGCTAGTCACTTAGCCCACCCTCTGGCTCACTCTCTGATAGATACAGAGGGTAGCCCATACTCACGTCCCCATCCTATTAGGATGAAAGCTCACATCACTCAAGGGGTTAGTATAGCAAGTTAAATCTTGCATTTTCATCTTTCTGTCTTCGTTTGCGCATCTCTTTCAGAGAGCAAATATCCTCTGTATGGTTCTTCCGCAAACAGTAGGAACAAAAGGCTTTAGGAATGGTTGGTTTTTGGGTACATTCAGTGGCTAAATGTCCCGCTTGATGATACTTTTCGCAGCGTTTGTAGCTGCTCTGTAATCACATCCATAAGCTCTTTCTTGATACTTGTAACTAAGTTGGATAAGTAGTCCTTCAGATTTTCACCTCTTGAAGTACTTGTAGTAGGGTTTTGGGAAGCTTCTGTAATTACTACATACACTGGTTGGGTCGATCTAGAGGGTCCTTTGTTCTGGCTCTGATTCAGAGCTCCTGCTGAGACTTGGGATTGTTGATTCCAGGTTGTAGGGTTCCACTATTGTTGAGTCGCCATTGGAGGAACTATTTGAGGCCACTGTTGTTGTGGTTGAACCATCATTTGAAGCACTGTCGTCTATGGTGACCACAATGGATTAGGTACATTATACTGCAGCATTGTTTGCATTTGGGGATAGGGGTAGAGAACTATCCCTGGGACTGCATTTGGTGGGTATACCATTCCTGGCATGGGAGGAAGTAAGACTCCTCTTCATGGAGTTATTGATAGCCTTGCTTCAACTTCATCATACAATCTTGCACCTTCCACTGCAGCTTACAGATTGACTGATTTTCTCAGTTCCACGAACTTGCGAACTTCTGGTTATAGGCCTCTAAAGAACACTTCTTTTTGAATACCTTCGTCCAAATGATAGTTAGTCCATCTCTTCAGGATGGATTCCATTTGCGAGACATAAGTTTCTACTCTTTCTCAAGAGGACTGACTTAGGTTCATGAATTCCTCTCGCATCCGCTCTTCAAAACCTTCATGCCTGAATTCAGTGATGAGGAATGCCAACTTCAGGTCGTCCCATGTGCTAAAAGTTCATACTGATTGTCTCTCATACCACTGAAACGCCATGCCCTTGAAAGTGGCGGGGAATATCGCTAACCAATGCTCAGGGGTTCTAACATTGTTAGCCACACATGCTATCATAAATTCTGCTACATGAAGATCAAGGTCTTCATTCTGCTCTCCCTTAAAAAATGGCAATGGGACTACCTTTGCTAGCCTGTCATAAATATTTCTAGGACAAATCTAACTAGGAAGGGGACCTTGAGTTGCCATGGGGACTTCTGTAACGAGTGCTTTTAGGACGTCAAAGGAGGCTTCTATTGCAAGCTCGTTCTCAGCTTTGATTTTTGCCTTCTCTCTTCTCACGTACCTCTGGACTCATTCTAACGCTTGCCTCTTGATTGCGTCATTCATCAAGAGCTTGGCTCCAACCAGTTGGTATGTACTCAACAGAATAGTATCAAAGAGGGCTTCAGTCTCTAGGGGATTCTCTGGCCAACATTTCCTCTACTTCCTTCTTTTCAACATCTCTGAATTTGGCTTTCAAACCACTACAGAGGGGGAGATATTCCGTTTTGAAAGTATCAAAACTCATTCTTCTTAGGATCGTTGTTGTGCCATCATAATAAAGGTGATATTATTATTTTTTTAAAAATCTAAAATTATTTTTTATTTTTATTTAATTTTAAATAAAATTTAAAGGAATTTTGAATATTCTTATTTTTTGTAATTAATTTTCTACAATTATAATAATGAAAATAATTTTAAAAACTTTTTAACTGGTCAATTTGTTTGGTTATTTTTTATTTTTTATGGAATTTATATATAGTTTTATTAATTTTTGGTGGTGTTTTTAAGTATTTCCGTGTGCTTTACTAAGTTTTTAGAATAAAAAAGGAGGTACCCGGGTCTGCATCGTGTAAACAACTGCGTGTGAACGGATGGGCACACACCACCACACGGATAGAGCTGGATGCTTCCTCGCACGTGAAATTGGCGAACAACTCCTGGATACGATACATCAACTCACACGCGTACGCACGAACACCCACATGTGGTGTGATGGTATGATTGGTGTGTGTGTTACTCGTTGCATTTCGGAAATTGAGGGAAAGGAAAGTCGACGGCGGGGGTGTCTACAAAAACTGAGGGGGCCCGTAGAAACAAGGGCTAAGGGGGGAGGGGGGGGGGGTAGTGGTGGGGTGGTGGGGGAGGAGTGGAGGTGGTGAAGAGGAGGGGTGGGCCAAGGGTGTTCAGTAGGCAAACTAGGTGGCAACGACAACACCTAGTGAGCAGAGATGACTCCTAGTGGCAGAGTGACGAGGTTTGCAAGGTTGTGGCCCAGGGCAGAGCGAGGAGGTTTGTAGGGCGGTCGCAGGGCGGGGCGGGGAAGGGGGGGTTAGGGGTAGGAAGGAGGTTTGTAGGGGTGGCGGGGCGACAACCAGCGGGCAGTCGAGGGGAGAAAGGAGGTTGCAGGGGTGGCGGGCAGCAACCAATGAGCGGTGGGGGCCAAAAAACAATGGTGATGAGGGCAGCAGGCAACATGACAAGGAGGAGAAGAAGAAGATAAAGAAGAAGGAGAAGAAGGAGAAAGAGGAGGAGGAGGAGTAAGAAGAAGAAGAAGAAAAAGAAGAAGAAGAAGAAGAAGAAGAAGGGGGAGGAGCAGGAGGAGTGTAGAGAAAAAGGAGAAGAAGAAGAAGAAGGAGGAGGAGAAGGGGGAGGAGCAGAAGGAGTGAGGAGAAGAAGGAGAAGACGAAGAAGAAAGAGAGAGAGGGGGAGGTGAGAGAAAGAGGGAAGGAGTAGGGAAGGGGTATCGGCGGGGGAGAGAGAGAGTGAGAGGCAAGGGGAGAGAAAGAGAAGAAAGAAGAAGAGGGAGGAGAGAGAGGAGGGAAGGGGTGGTTACGAACGGGAAAGGGGGGGGGATTTTTGTTTTTTTGTTTTTTTCTAAAGTTAGGTTGGGTTTGTGTTTTGTGTGTTTTTTGATTTTGTGTGTTTAAGTTAAAAGATTAAAAAAAAGAAACCCTGTGCATCTCGCACACGAAGGCAGGCATGGGTTAAAAAATTTTACAGTGCCAAGATTGAGACGACGGGCAGGGTGGACATGCGAATGAAGGACGACTCGATGGACGTGGAGACATGTGTCCAAACCCGAAAACACGGACGGTACGTGCGAAAAAGATAAAAACCCGAGCCATGCAAAACACACAAAAATTAATTCTGAAAAATGTGTTCATAGGAATGAAGGGCGGGAAAAGGAAAAGTGGGCAAGATGACATGTTGGACCCTCCTAACACTTCAAAACGTGGTTTCGGGACCCATTCACATGGAAAAAACAAAAAAAACATAGCTCAAACGAGGCATAAAAATTAATAGAAAATGATTGAGCAGTCGAATCGTGATGAAATGAAAATGGAAAATGTTCGAAGGGATAGGGAAAACAGGATGGAAATGATTTAATGCGGTTCCGGAGACAAGAAGTCACGTTCACATGGGAAAACAAAAAAAAAAAGCATCTGCAACTGGACTCAAAAATTAATTGTGAAAGATTTGGACATCATAACAGAAGGCAATAAAAATGCAAAATGTCAGGAAAAATGTGGATGACAGGGCGATTAGGTTAGAACGCATGTTCGGGGGCATGACGAGGCATTCACACGGAAAAATGATAAAAGGGGGCCCGAAAAGACAAATACAAATTAATAAAGAAAAATCTGAAAGTCGGAGCACGGCAGAGTAAAAAGGAATAATGGGCAGAAAGGTGAGTCAGAAAAAGCTATCAAATTAGAAGAAAGTTTTGAGGAGAATAGGGCAGGTTCGCATGGAAAAAGGACGAAAAGAAGCATGGAAAAGACACAAAAACCCGCAAAATTTAATAATGGGTAAATTGTACCTCAGAATAACTAGCTGTAAAAAGGAAAAATGTCAAGTGGAAGGTATAGGGCATGGTTGTCACATCCATTAGCTATTCCAAAGCAAAAAGGGCACGCTCACATGGAAACACGTCAAGGTGACGTAAAATTCTTCAAAATTAAATAACTTTGGAACCATTGATTGAAATAGGGAGCTGTAAAAAGAAAAAGTGTACCATTTGAAGGAAAAAATAGGGATATAAGGTTGGATATGGGTTCGGGTGAATGTAGGGTACATTCACATGGAAACTCACCAAATCAAGGGATAGCGAGAAACAGGGGAGGAACGTCCTCAAGAGTGGGGTGAGAGAGGACGGGTGGGTGGGAAAGGACCCCATCAGGGTAAAATTTGACCATGTCATGGCTACATTATCAGAATTGGGATGTACATGAGTATATGCCTCGTAGACGTGCAAGGACGCATCCGGACACTTAAGACTTTAACAAGAAGGGTGAACCGAGCAACTGGGACTTAAGACTTGACATTTGACTGGACGATGATGTCCCCACACTTGAAACATGACCATCACTTGAAAACAGAAAAAGGAATAGGGTTAGAAACACTTGGCCTGATTTTGTAGATAATCGACGGTGATTGTTGATGGCATGCGCGGTATCACAATCATCTGCAGAAGGTATTAGAGCATCTTTACAACACACATCCAACATGGCAGGGACCATGCAATAGCACCTAGGGAGGTAGCTCTATCGATGAAATCCGTCGGTGATGATGAAGTGTTTAACATCAGCTCATTGTCACTCACGGAGGAGGATGAAAGAACAGCCACTCACCCCAACCCCCACATTGCTCAATGAATAATCATGGGAACCCATAACTCAGACCTGATTTAGAATGGAACAATGTAATATACTAGTTCTCACAGCAAGTCAAATAACTGAAAATTTATGAATTACACCATGCTTGCAAAGAAATATAAGAAATACCCCATGTTTGCAAGGAAGCCATAGCCAAGGTAGTTAGGCATGAAATATTATTGCCATGGAAGGCCGAGAATCATAGATGTAAGCTGCAACATGAATACTCACCTCATGTGAAGGTGGGACATGGCATGTACCCCATATCTTGGTGGCTAAGAGCATACACCCTCTTAGTTGGTGGGAGGAAGGAACCTCAAAGCATGTAGTGCTTGAAATGGCAAAAAGATCCCCCACAAGTTACATCTCCACCTTTTATAATTAACACTAGCCTACTCTAAACTAAGGTGACTTATGCTTTATTACAAGCCATCCTGGCCTAAAAGAGCTTTGTCCTCAAAGCTAAATTGGAAACAAATTACAATGATGATTACAAAGATAGCTTCAAGCATTAGGAATCATGCTGAAATAAAGCTCCATGTTGATGAAGATCAAAGAAGTCGATGAAGATGGACCACATAAATGGAATAGACTGCTGTAAACTGTCCTAAACAGGATGTAGTACGAAATTGGCCATATCTTGAGTTAGAAGTGGCCGATTTCCACATGCGAGATATAAAAATGTAGAGGACAACACGTAGTATCCATCCATACCTTCAAAATCAAATTTTGATGCTGATAAGATAATTTACTTTCTGACAGAAATTTAATATAGCAAGCTGTTTATTGCCCTGTTTATGAACTGTCTTCTTGCTTAAGCCATGGAAATTGTTCCAAATATGATGTTTGTTGCCATGAAGACTCTTCGATAGGCAAACCCTTCCATTTGATAAGGTATTCCACAAGAATACGATTCCTTAGGATCTTCTCCCACTTGCCAATAATCTTTTCGGGCTCATAGATTATCAAACCATCATCATCCAAGGGAGGTAGTTCTTCAAGAACTTGAATTTGAGGTCCCACATACTTTTTAAGCTGAGACACATGAAAGAAATTATGGATTCTTGTGGTTGAAGGTAAGTCTAGTTGATAAGCAAGATCCCTAACTCGCTTAACAATATGATAAGGACCATAAAACCTATGAGCAAGTTTGATGTGTCCTCCTTTAAGAGAAGCATAACGTGACTTGGGAGCCTTCAAGAATACCTATTCATCTTCCTTAAACTCCACATGTCTTCTTTTCTCATCCACATAGATCTTCATTGTCTCTTGAGCTTTATGAATGTTGTCCTTGCATTGCTTCATAAGGGCCTCTATCTTTTCCAACTCCTCTCGTGCTTGTGGATTTACATCTTCACGAAACAATGTGGAGGGTACTTGTATTTTGTAGCCATATAGCCCTTCAAAAGGAGACATTCCAATGCTCATATGGTAAGTATTGTTGTAACAAAACTCCGCAAAATGGGGCCATTGGTCCCATGCATTTTGTGTCTCATGGCAAAAGTGCCTCAAATAAACCTCTAGCCATTTGTTAAACTCTTTCAGTTTGCCCCTCCGTTTGTGGGTGATATGCGGTATTAGGAGTCAAAAGAGTCCCCATTGAAGAGAACAAACTCCTCCAAAAGCTGCCCGTAAACTTAGTGTCACGATTGGATACAATCTTCATTGGCAAACCATGAAACTTGAAAATACATTCCATGAATTGTTGAGCCACTTGCTCGACTGTAAATTGGGCCTTAGTAGGGATGAAATGGGTTGATTTAGTCAACCGATCAACTACCACATAAATGCTATTCCACCCATGCTTAGTTGTAGGAAATCCCACAATAAAATCCATAGAGATATCAGTCCACTTGCCTTGAGGAATAGGGAGTAGCTGAAGTAATCCGCCGAGTAAAAGAGATAAGTCTTTATTTTGTTGACACGGAAGACATTGCATCACATAGTCCTTGACATCCCGCCAAATGCCCTTCCAATAGAAACTCTTATGGATGTTGTCAAATGTTTTGAATAGCCCATGATGGCCCACTAAAGGTGAAGAATGCATCTCATGCAAAAGATGGTCTTTGAAAGAGGATCATGGTGTTAAATAGACTCTACCATGATACCATAAAAGGCCGTTGTGCCAATTAAAATTGGGATACTCTTCTCCTTTTCTTTTCTAAAATTCCTTCATCATCTTTGATGCTTTCTCATCAAGCAAATATTCTTCTTGGATGTCGTGAATCCAATCCTTATGTACAATTGAAATTGAAGATAAAGAGCATGCCCACATATGTGATAAAGCATTCGCCACAACATTATCTTTTCCAGCTATGTAGGATATTTCAAAATCATAGCTTTGAAGAGTAGCTAGCCACCTCCTTTGTTTAAGGGACAAATTTGGTTGGGAAAGAAAGTATCTTAGCATACGATGATTGCTCTTCACCTTGAAATGGCTGCCATATATATAGTGATGCCACTTTTTGATAGCATGCAAAATTGTCAACATCTCTTGTTCATAGGCATATAGTTGATGTTCCTTGTCATCAAGCTTGCGACTTTCATAGGCTATAACTCCATGGTCTTGATACAAAACAGCCCCAACTCCTCTTCCACTAGCATCTGCACATATAATGAATTCCTTAAAGAAATCCAGGCATACAAGAATAGGTGTTGAAACTAATAGAGATTTCATCTCATTGAAGCTCTTGTCAGCCATGGACTCCCAAAAGAAAGCCTCTTTCTTCAACCTATCGGTCAAAGGAGCCACCACATGAGCATTATTTTTTATAAACCTCCTATAGAATGAAGATAATCCAAGGAAACCTCTCAAGGAAGTAGAATTCGTAGGAGTAGGCCACTCTTTGACACATTTCACATTGTTAGGATCCGCACGAATGCCTTGCTCTCCCACAATGTGACCCAAGTATTCCACTTTATCTTCCATGAAAGAATACTTTGACATTTTGACAAAGAGTGTATGTCTTCTTAATGTGTCAAAGACCTCTCGCATGTGCATCAAATGCTCAACCTTGGATTTACTATAAATGAGGATATCATCAAAGAATACAAGGACTGTTTTGAACAAGAAAGGTTACAATATCTTATTCATGAGTGCTTGAAAAGTAGCGGGCGCATTTGAAAGCCCAAATGGCATGACCAAGAAGTGGTATAACCCTCTTTTAGTCCTAAAGGCTGTTTTATACTCATCCCCTTCCTTCATTTGAATTTGATGATAGCCCAAACGAAGATCAATCTTGGTGAAGACCTTTGGATCTTTGAGCTCATCCAAGAGGTCATCAATGCAAGGAATTGGGTATCTATTCTTAACCGTGGACTTATTAAGCTTCCTATAATCAATGCACATGCGAAAAGATCCATCTTTCTTCTTAACCAAGAGCACAAGAGAGGCAAACGAAGATTGACTTAGCTGAATTAAACCCATTTGCAGCAACTCTTTAACTTGTCTTCCCACTTCTTCCCTTTCAAACTTTGACAAGCGATAGGGAGGTTTGTTGATGGGTTTTGTGTTGGGCAACAAGTCAATAGGGTGGTCTACCTCTCTGTTTGGAGGCAAAGATGATGGTTGCTAAAGTAAATCTTTGTATTCCTCCAATAGCTCTTTCATTCTTGGATCCTTTTGCTTTGAAGAAGAAGATGATTGCTCTTCATCCACTTTCGCAAGCAAAAGACTGGATATGCATGACTGTGCATTGATTTCTTTATGCATCTTTTTCATAGAGATGAGTTCCATTTGATTTTGACCAATTCCCTTCAATATTATAGGCTGTCCATTCCATTGGAATTCCATCAGCATGTTTTGCAAGTCCAAAGAAAATTTTCCAATGGTTTTCAACCAATCGCAACCAATGACAATATCTATGGGACCCATTTCCAAAGTGATCAAGTCCACTTTCATAATGCATGAAGGAGATAGAGTAATAGGAGTGTGTAGGCATACTTCATTGCTTGATCCATAAGCTCCATTAGCAACTTGAATCTTTTTGCTTGATGGTATATTGAGAGGGAAAATATTTGTAGAAGGGGTCACATCCATGGAACTCCTTATTCTCTTCTTCTCTTATATCCTCCTCTTCTTCATAAGTAGCCTCACATCTTGGATTGAATTGAGGACGAGCATAGTGCTTTGATGATATTGGTGGTTGGTAATGAGTACTCCTCAATGTGAATGGCTCTCCTTTCTCAAAGGTTGACATAATAGGCTGATCAATCCCCTTTCCTTTCATATTGGAGGGCTGGCCTGAAGTATTTTCAATATGAATAGTGGGTTCATTTGGTGTAGAAGATGTGGGTTGAGTCTTCAAATCCTTGATAGCTGCTATTGCATCCTCAAATCCGCTCTTCATGAACTTGACTAGTTGTTGAAGTCCTTCAACCACTTTGTTGGATGTATTCTCAATCTTCCCCAAAGATTTGGAAATTTGCTCATATTGATCATGCATCCCAATGTTTAGCATACTCATCTCTCTTGAAAGCATGTGCTCTTCAAAAGGTTCGTGAGACAAGGGATTTCCATAATTACCCAATCATGCACTATGGGCATTACCAACACTTACACCATCATCTTGTTGGTCATGATTGAGGACTTCATTAGTATTGTTTTGATCATTGATGTATTCTATGATATCTTCTTAAATGGTCTCCATGACTTGATCTTTTCTCTTGTGTTTGGCCATTAAGGATAGGTGCTATCAAAATAACTGTGGGGAAGAAAATTGTCAATAACTTGCTTAGTATTGCACCAATGCCAATGCTTTATTGATCCAAACTAAGCTTATATATCAGGGATACTCTAGATTTAGCAAGATCTCATATTGCAATAGGGTATATGGGTAAAATGAACTCAAACAATGCACCCCTGTCAGCCTGTCTAGGTGTAGTCCAGTAGACCCCCTGTCAGTAAATTGGCCATAACTTTTGCTCCCAATGTCCGATTACTAAAATTTTTTATTCAAATGAAAGCTTAACATCCCCTCTTTAAATCAACCTATCAAGATTTCAAATTAGATCATGATATAATTTTCTGTAATAGAAACTGTGTATCTGTCCAGAGAATTCCTACAACATGTTAACGCCCTATAGAAGCCCTGTTTCACCCTGAAATGAATCCTATATTACTTGTATACCTCCAAAGCAATTAATAGATCTGTGATGGGCTGTAAGGCACTTGTAAGTATCCAGTAAACACCTGCAACTAATAGGTACATGTTGGAAATATGTGTATCTGCCCAAGGATGTCACAAACTGCCCTGTTCGGTACCCCTAGTCTTTAAATCTTCATCTACTCTTTCCCAAGTGTTCTTCCGTGGTCAACCACCTATGGTGAGGGATAAAACGATAGGATGGGCATCCACATGGGCTTTGAAACTCCAAAAGGTATGCAAAGTCTTAAATAGCAAGGGAGGGTTACCCCTCTTTTGTCTTGCTATCTCGTCTGGCTTTGACCTTTTTCCTCAGTCGAAATATACATGGCAGAGCTAGTGTTCTATCAATCAAAGTATGATATGCATGGCTAAATCAAAATCTTTCCATTTCATGATATGCAAGAACAAAATGGAATAGGATTGAATTGAAATGGATATGGGTAAGGAATGCCTACAGCATTGACTCACTACTTTACAATTCTATTCCACTTACCAATTGATTCTTATTTTTAGTCATATTGCATTCAATCAATTCAAGAATTCAGGGTTAGGATTAGCACAATTTTTCCAACAAATGAAAGGAATTAACAACAATTGGCTACTGATTTTTAATGGGTAAGATGAAAAGAATTTAACATGATATCATTTAGCCCTAAGTTGGGTCTATATGCAATCAAATGGTAATTCTTAAATGGGACTACTCTTAATTATCCCTTTTCAACAAATGGATGGCTTAAACAATTGGGTTATAAAGGGATTAAGAGCAAAATTAAGAAATACCTCTTGCATTGTCGAAGTAGATGATTATGGAAGCTCCAATACCCGTATGAGACTTGAAATTCTTGAACTCCTGCTTGATGTAGCCAAGAATATCCTCCAATTACAATCCCCATGATGAATATGTAGCTCATAGACTCCAATTTCTCCTCAAGAAAGCTCAAATATCCAAAAGCTTAATAGAAGTGATCCTTGTAGCCTAAATGTGGCTGGAGATTTGAAAGGGAATCAATAATAAGCATCAAAAGGGGTAGAAGACTTCAATCCTTGATGGATAACTCTTCCACTGTAGCACATAAGCTTGCATATGCTACCCATACACTTGCAATGCCAAGAAGAAGCCCTATTCTTGCAATATTGATACAAGACCATGAATTCTTGATATAATCCCGTGCATAAAAGCTTTAGGATGCATCAAGAACCAAAAGCCCCATGATAACATGCTTAAAAGATTAAAAATTCTGAGAATTCAAGTGGTTGCCCTGTTTTGACTCATTTCAAGAGTAGAAGTGCTCTAATCTTGCAAGAAATCTTCAATGTTGGTTCAATGAGTGCTAAAGAAGCTCAAGGATGCTTGTTAGAACAAAAACCCTTTGACATTTTGAAGAAAGTTCAGAAAAAACTCATTGCTGTCATGGTTTTTGCCATAGCCAGGGTTTTGAAAGCTCAAGAATGATCAAGAATGATCAAGGAAGTGTGAAGGGCTAAGCAATAGGCTACTTTACATGAAGCTCATAGTACAAGGAGTCAAGCTCTGATGTCTCCTCATTGAGAAATGGTCATTGAAAGAAGATTGAAGATGTAGAAGCCATGGATTCTTGGAGAAAAGCTTGAGAGGAAGAAGAGAGAGAAACTGGTCCCAAAAAAAGTAATCAACGTTTAACTTATATAACCCCAATTAGACTCTAGTTAGGGTCAAGAGCCTTCAAAATGGACCTCCATTTGACCACGTCCTACTATTTTGACTAAGAACCTCCATCTTCCTCAAGATCTTCTTCAAGAAACCTCCTAAATTAGTCCTCCCAACATGTTGCACAGAACTCTGACTAGTCACAGTTTAAACTGTACCAAACCCTGTGACCAAATCTTGGTACTCCAATTAACTGGTTCCTATCCATGTGACTAAATTCTCCAAGAAAATGACTCTTCCCATGGATCAAAGTCCAAGCTTTGATACCAATGTAATATATTAGTTCTCACAGCAAGTCAAATAACTGGAAATTTATGAATTACACCATGCTTGCAAAGAAATACAAGAAATACACCACGTTTGCAAGAAAGCCATAGCCAAGGTAGCTAGTCATGAACGACATATTGCCATGGAAGGCTGAGAATCATAGATGTAAGCTGCAACATGAATACTCACCTCATGTCAAGGTGGGACATGGTATGCATCCTATATCTTGGTGGCTAAGAGCATGCACCCTCTTAGCTGGTGGAAGGAAGGAACCTCAAAGCATGTATTGCTTGAAATGGCAAAAAGATCCCCCACAAGTTACATCTCCATCTCTTATACTTAATCCTATCCTACTCTGAACTAAGGTGACTTATGCTTTATTAAAAACAAGAGGGAAATGATTTAGAGGGAGTATGCCAATGTGCACAGTTAATGGTGCAAGAGCGTGTTCCAACCCGTCTGACATAGGTGCAAGAAGGCAGACCAGGGAGCTTGATAGTGCAGTGCACATAACAGAGTGACGTGTCCTATGGTGATGGTAGAAACCCATCCCGTGTGTGTATAGAAAAATGAAATCAATTCTCCACTTCTCGAATGGCTTTAGGGAAATAATGGGTTGCAAGGGCACGACACTGGATTTGGTAGACTTTCCCATTTGCTGATAGGCATCATACCATTTGTAATAATCATAGGCATCCTTACAGAGGGTCGGCCACACCAATATCCTGCAAGTAAGGCCTTTTTGGCTGTCGCTTCTCCTACAAAGTGTCCACCACAAGGCTCATCATGGCATGCTTTTAATACTATGATGATTTCTTCTCCTGCAACACATATTCGCAAGATTTCATCCTTGCCTTTCTTATATAGAGCACCTCCTAACAGGGTGTAGGGGACTAATTTCAATAGAAGCTTCTTCTTCTCACATCTCGAGATGCCAGGGGGATACTGTTGGGTTGCTCTAGGAGGTTAGCTATGTCTGCGTACCATGGGGTAACTGTTTCGACTAGAAACAAGGAAGTGTCAAGAAGGTCTGGATCATTTTGCTTGTCTTCATCATCACTTTGAGGGATTCGTGATGATCAGCCAAGACATGAGAGTGACCGGGTTTGGTAACCACTTCAAAGTTGAACTCTTGAAACAAAAGGAGCCATCTCATCATTCTTCCCTTCACATCGGCCTTATTCATCAGGAAGGATAGGGCTTCATGGTCCACATAGAATTTGAAATGTGTCGACAACAGATAATGTCAAAACTTCTCCAAAGAAAACACCATTGCTAGACATTCAAGCTCCATCACTGTGTAGTTCCGCTCTTTGTCACTTACTTTCCGGCTTGCATAATAGATTGGTTGATCTAACTTAGAGGGGCCTTTTGGCATAAGACTGCACCTAGGCCTTCAATTGATGCATCGATGTGTACATGGAACTCCTTCGTCCAATCAGGAGGTTGCGGGATGGGAGCTTCAATCAAACACTACTTTAGGGTGTTGAATGCCTCATCACAACCATTGGGCCATGGAAACTTGACATCTTTTCTTAGGAATTTATGCAGAGGGGCTGCCTTTGTTGCAAAGTGTGCAATAAATTTTTGTAATAACCCACATGGCCAAGAAATCCCCTCAATTGTTTGAGGTTGGTTGGGATTGTCAAGGTGGCAATCTTCTTGATCTGTGATCAATCCCCTTTAGATCTTTGTATGACCATGCAAACACATCTAAGTTATCCTTTAGTAGGTCTTGTAGGACCAATAGTTCATCTTCTAGAAGATTTAGACCCACCTTCAGGTGACATTCAATACCTTCAGCATCCATCGTCAATTGTTTTTCACCTTCCACTTCACGGATAAATGTCCCACGGACTACTTCTGGGTAAAGATCCGACTCCTTCAAGAGAATGTTCTCATATTCTGATGATGCACTAGAACTATTGTTGTCTTTTAATGAAGGCTTAGCTCGTTCTTTGGGAGGCTGAAAGGGTATCATTGAGGTTTCGAGTTTGGGTTAGGGATAAATTATTTCTTGGCTCGAGGATTCGTCTTTTGGATATGCATCCAAGAATGTCACATAACATGAACTTTCTATGTTGAGTTTGAGCTGCAGGGCTAGGGGTTGTTGGTAAGGTGCATCATCATCATCTTCTTTAAGGAAGGGTAACTTTGGACGACAAGAGCCACTGTTGAAGGACGGCCTATTCTTCTAAATCCATATCTTATAAAGGCTTTGCTCATGACATGACTCATTAATCAGTCCAAAAGGTACCATAATCATTATGTCGATCAGAGAGGGATCTTTTGCTTCTGAGGCTTTAGAAACTTCTTCCTCATCTCTGCCTTCTGTGAGTAGGATGGATCCTTCTAGCTTGCTTTCATAATCTTCTTCTGCATTATCATCTTCATCCGCTTGAGGTTCCGTTTCTAGATCGATGAGCACTCTATAAGAGAAGAACAAACTTTGTGTTATGTCCTCTGCTTCTGTCTCTATCTCTGGATTTGTCTCTATCTTCTCTGTCTCTGTTTTTGGCTTTGTCTCTACAACTACCATACGATAGGGAGAATAGTACATCCATGCCTCTATTTTGCTGTTAGAGGTGATTTCAGAAGTCAATTTGAGTTCAGGTAAGAGGTATTCTCCCATGGACAAGGACTTTGCTTCTTTTGGTAGTTGGCTTACAGTGCCCACTGTTAGGGACTGTGCCTCTGTTTTCTTGGGAAAGATTTGTTTGACAACCTCTTCATCTCCTGATGTACCATCTATTACTTCATTGGAGGAGTCAGGATGGACATGGATCCATTACCTTTTTGTGATCCATACAACTTCAATACCACTTTGTAGGGTCCTCTGCCGAGGGTTAGGGTTCCTTTGAACTAGTCCATCCTTGCTCTTGCTTCAAAAAGCCAAGGTCTTCCCAACAATAGAGGGTATGAGGTCTAGTAAGACTTTGGTTTGACCACCAAATATGTCACCCAATAGTCTCTTCATGCGAGGGTTGTCTTTACGTACGGAAGAATGCCTAGTAATTTGATTCTGCTTTGTTCTACCAATCTAATAAGTCACTGTGTAGGTTGCATTCCTTGCAAACCTAGATCTTTCATTGTCACTATGTTTACTAATGAGCCTCCATCAATCAATGCATCTGCAATAAAGCACCCTTCAATCCATATGCCAATCTCTGGGGTTCCAGGATCCAGGAAAGCGTTAGCCACATCTACTTTCTTTACGGATTCTAAGGCTGTGTTGGACTTGGTCACCACAAAGGGAGCAATTCTTAGGCCTCTTCTTCTTGTCAGTATGCTTTTGATTTTATTTTGACAACTAGGAGACAACATCAACAATTGTCGAAATGTTAAGTTTGGTTTAAAAGTATCTAGGTCTTTGACCAAATCATACTCTTTGATAGGATCCACTGGCTTTTCCAATCGGCTGGGAAATGGGGCCACACTCACTTTTATCTTCCTTTTTTCTTCTAGGAGCGGCAACATCTACACTTCTTCTTCATGAGAAGGTACTTCCGCATCCTCCATTTCTTGGACTTCTAAACCTGCCTCTACTACTATCTATGTGGCTCTCTATGGCTATGTAGTGCTTTATACTACATTGTTCTCTACTGAACTGTTCTGTTTTTCCCTAGGAAGGTTGAACTTCACAATCTTGGCAGAGGAAACGTTCTCTTTTGAAACTATGGGTTCTCCTTTCTTTGCACGTGTTATTGCGGCTACTTCCAATTCTACCAAATTGGAAGTGGATTCTTGGGTCTTTTGTTGGGTATCAAAAGTAGATTTCATAGGGGCTGGACTTGGACAATCTTTTGTAGTGTGGCCTTCTCCTTTGCATTGACTGCATAAGGGCTTGTAATCCACAGACCTTCTAGGGTTTGGACAATTTAGTGAGATATGATCATTTTCTCCACATTTGTAACACTCCACTTCTAATCTCTAACCACTGCCACAGATTGTCATCCTCTCTGTAACTCTGAGAGGGAAACCTCCTTGGACTAAAATTAGGACCAAACTCCCTAGGCTTTGGTCCAATATCTTGCGTTGTCATTTTGGAGTCCAACAAGTTAAATCTTGTATCTTCATATTTCTTTCTTCGTTCCTGCATCTCTTTCAGAGAGCAGATATCCTTTGTATGGTTCTTCCTCAAATAGTATAAACAGAAGGCTCTAGGAATGGTTGGTTTTTGGGTACATTCAGTGGCTAAATGTCCCACTTGATGGCACTTTCTGCACCATGTATTAGAATGCATCACATCTCTATCACCTCCTGCAGGAGTGGATATATTGGTGGTATTCACCTTCAATGTCTGTAGCTACTCTATAATCGCATCCATAAGCTCTTTCTTGATACTTTCCACTGAATTGGACAGGTAATCCTTCAGATTTTCACCTCCTAAAGTACTTGTAGTAGGGTTTTGGGAAGCTTCTGTAATTAATGCATACACTGGTTGGGTTGAGATCTAGGAGGTCCTCTGTTCTGATTCTGATTCTGAGCTCCTATTGAGACTTGGGGTTGTTGATTCCAATGGGTAGGATTCCGTTGTTGTTGAGTCACCATTGGAGAAACTGTTTGAGACCACTGCTATTGTGGTTGAACCATCATTTGAGGCATTGTCGTTTGTGGGCCACTGTGGATTAGGTGCATTTTACTGCGGCATTGTTTGCATCTAGGCATAGGGAACTGTCCCTAGGACTATATTTAGTGGGTATACCATTCGTGGCATGGGAGAAGGTAAGACTCCTCTTCTTGAGGTCATTGACAACCTTGCTTCAACTTTATCATACAGTCTTGCACCTTCCACTACAACTTGTAGATTAACTAGTATTCTCAATTCCATGAATTGCGAACTTCTGGTTGTAGGCCTTTGAGAAACACTCTTCCGGATGCCTTCGTCCAAATGATGATTGGTCCATCTCTTCACGATGGATTCCGTTCGCGATACACAAGCTTCTAATCTTTCCCCAGAGGACTAACTTAGATTCATAAATTCCTCTTGCATCCACTCTTCAAAACCTTCACATCTGAATTTAGTGAGGAAGGCTAACTTCAGGTCGTCCCATATGCCAAAAGTTCATGCTACTTGTCTCTCATACCACTGAAATGCCACACCCTTGAAAGTGGTCGAGAATATTGCTAACCAATGCTTAGGGATTCTGGCATTGTTAGCCACACATGCTACCATAAACTCTGCTACATGATGATCAGGGTCTTCGTTGTACTCTCCCTTAAAAATGGGCAATGGGACTATATTTACTCAGGGGTTTTGGCATTGTTAGCCGCACATGCTACCATAAACTCTGCTACATGAAGTTCAGGGTCTTCGTTGTACTCTCCCTTAAAAATGGAAAATGGGACTACATTTGCTAGTATGTCATCAACATTTCCAGGATGAATCTAACTAGGAAGGGAACATTGAGTCATCATGGGGACTTCTTTAAAGAGTGCTTTTAGGGCGTCAAATGAGGATTCTACTATAAGCTCGTTCTCGGCCTTGATTCTTGCCTTCGCTCTTTTCACATACCTTTGGACTCATTCTAGTACTTGCCTCTTGATTGCGTCATTCATCAGGGGGTTGGCTCCAACCAGTTGGTCTATACTCAACAAAATAGAATCAGAGAGGGCTTTAGTCTCTGTAGGACTCTCTGGCCAATATTTCTTCTACTTCCTTCTTTTCTACATCTCTGAATTCAGCTTTCAAACCAATACAGAGAGGGAGATATTCCATTCTGAAGGTGTCAAAACTCATTCTTCTGAGGATCATTGTTGTGCCATCATCACGATAATACCAGCTTCTGATGGTTTCAACAGTGTATGTTGTGAAGAACACTCTGTCTACCAACTTCCAGTGGGTTGCTAATTGGACAAATAGGAGATTGTCAGTGCACCATGCATCCCATGTGTCCTACTATTGAGCATCCATGAACAAATTTCAACTCTTTTCTTTCTTTTTTTCATGAACCTCCACTGATCACAATTCCTAAAGCTTCTTCATGATCTCCCACTTGATGATGTCTAGAAACTTCTCAATGAATGCCAAATCTTCCATGGATGGTCATTCTCTCTATTTCTACACTTTAGTTTGTTCCCAAACAATTTGCCACCAAGATGCACATCTTTGTTGCTTCAACTGAAAGAGGAAATAGTCCACCACATAGAGCCTGCATCATGATGGTAACATGTTTCCGCCATTGTGGGATGAACTTCTTGTGGAAAGTGGCTTTGGTAATAAGAATCTCCAATTCTTTAATGGAAGAAGGAACTTTGCAAACATCCATTGAATTCTTCTCTTCTTGCAATGCCATTTCCTTCATTTTCAACCTCTTCTGATGCTTGTTGATGGCAGTTGGCTGCGTACCAAAAACATGGAGCCCCAAGAGAGACACCAAGGAAAAAGGTTTTCTACTATAAGAAAATCTATATTATAATAGCAACAATCATCTCTTTCATATTTTATGTGATCACAACAAAGAAAACAACACCACTAGCAAGAAATCTTCATGCAACATCATAGAAACAATCTCCCACAGTTTTAACTTTAACAAATTTCATCATTCTCTTCATATTCTTCATAGAATTCATCAACCATTCAAAGAGAACACAAAAGAGACACCAATTTGAATGGAAAAATATCACATATTATTATTCTTCATCGTGTTCATAGTTTTCTCTCACAGTTTCTCATAGAAAGATACATTGTTTGCATAGAATTGGCTATCTCTGACTCTCTCTTTCTCTCTTAATCAATAGTACATCATCTCCTCACTACAATACTCAATAATTACTCATAATAATCCTTCTTTGGTCATGGATTCCCCTTCCAAAAGGTGTGTCTGATATGAAAGGTCACCAGAGACACTATAGTGACTCTTCATAGCTCATCATTGTCACTTCGCTCCAGTCTTCTCTTGAGTCTTTAGTAGCTGCTTCTTCCACTTTCTTGAGCCCTTTTGAATTTACACTCACCTCTTGTTGCAAAGGCTAGAAAAATTCCCAAAAGTCTCACATACATTCCACAAAACACTTACAGAAGCATATAGAATAGAACAGAGCAGGAACATAGGCTTTACAAAAGCTCATAATATAGTGAAAACTAGGAACTTGAAGATAAGAGGATAATGTGCACAATAAGAGATAGAGATAGAGACAATATAGAAAAGATAGTGAACTACAGTTGAGCATTTCATTGCTAGTGGTTGTATATATACAAGGTACATTAAATGAGGTAGGTGATTCTTTTCTCTAAATATCTAAGATATTGACAAAGTGGATATCTATGAGATCCTTTTGTCCACATACTGACTTGTCCTTATCTTATCCAACTTTTATCCTTATCCACAACTTTATCTTAACATCCCCCCTCAAAAGGATTCCATAGGTATCTGTAGAGAAATAAAAAAAGATTACATTCAATTCATCACGTCGGCTAAATGTTTTTCCCTCCCAATCATATCATGCAAAGGATTTGCATGGCAATTTTGTGCTTTTAGTGAGGACCTGATTTGGTGAGGAAATCAGCAGCATTGTCACATGATGGTACATATCGAAGGATGATATGGAAACTTTCAACCAATTCTCGTACAAAATGATATCTCATATCAATATGGCGTAGTTTAATGCTCAATTTTGGTCTTTGAATGATAGAGATTGATACTTTATTGTCGATGAAGATTGGAATTTGGTGAGGCTGATACCCAAAACTGATGTCTTCCAAGAGTTTCTTCAAATAAATTATTTTCTTAGCGGCCATGCTGCATGCCACATATTCGGCTTCAATAGTAGAAAGTGCAACGGAGTGTTGTTGTTTCGTACTCCAAGAGATGGGACCTCCTGCTAAAGTAATGATAAAACTAGTGAGAGATTTTCAGGTAGCAAGATCACCACCCCAATCTGCATCGGAATAGGCTCGTAAGAGAAAATCATTGCTATCTTTTGTAAAACAAATTCCCACATTTTGATGTTTCTTTTAGATATTGCAAGACCCGTTTGAGCTGCTTCCAATGTTCATAAGTGGGTTGATGCATGGGCTTGGAGAGAATGTGTCATGCATAAGATCAATCTAGACGGGTACAAGTAATTAGATATCGGAGATATCCAAGTGCTTCCATGTAAGGAATGGTCTCCATTTCACGAGCCTGATCAGTTGAAAGAGAATGGGAGGAGGATGGATTCAATTGTAGATTTTGGGCAAGTGGAGTGACCATGGGATTACATTTTAGCATGGAATAACGGGAGAGAATAGACATAATGTAGGTACGTTCTTCCCTCTAGTGCTTGTTTAATTACATGTTTAGTATATGGTAGAAGATAGTAATCTCTCTTGATTGTAACATTCAATTTCTTGTTATTGATGTATATGCAATTTTTTAAGTTTTTCTTGAGTACTACTATGATTGGTGATACCCAATATGTATGCTCAATTTGGTAGATGAATCCTACTTTTAGAAACTTATCAATCTCCTCCCTAATATGATGGGCATATCAAGGATTCATAAGATAGGGTTGTTGCTCGACACGCTTGGCATCATCCTTTAGGGGAATTGTATGGGTGAGAACTTGTGGTGGGATACCGGTAAGATTAGCATAGTTCCATGTGAAAACATCTTGATATTCCTTCAACAAGCTAATTAATTTTCTTCATTCTCCATACTAAGTTCCTCGGCAATGTAAATAGGCTTAGGGGATTTCCCATGTGCTATGATGTTTACTTCTTTGACGATCCCTCAATGGGTGGTTCGTTAGATGTGCCTTCACGCTTGGTGCCTAGCAAGTCAACTAGCCGATCACTCTTTTTGAACTTCATGAAACTTGGTGGGAAATCTTATGGTTTTTTCTGACTTTTAGTTTTTAACTTGCTGTTGTGAGTATTGCACTATAAGTGTTTTGGCCTCAAATGGACTCGAAGTTTGATATTAGACTTGGCATATTGGATTGGTTGGGGACTTTTTGGCTCCGAGTCACTGCTTCCATCCGTGCTAGAGTTAGAACTCATCACGATGTTGTTCAGTACTTTAACTAGATTGTCTTCGAGTGTGAACACCTCAAGTTCCAAACAACGATCATTGACCTACTGTGCCATTTGTTTGTAGCCCAAGATCTTTAGGTATTGGAGTCATTCAAACTTCAAGTTTAGTTTCACAATATTCATATTAATGAGCAAGCTCTTAATCTAAGAGGGTTTGGGGTCCATACAAATTTGCTCAATGGTATGGCCATCTGTGTTATAATCGATGAAATTAGAATCATCATCATCATTTTGAATTGACTCACCATCCTTGAAGTCACATGCCTCCTCAGTATCTTGTTGTTTAACAACTCATCAAAGATGGTCACATTAGGATTCGCTTGACTATGGAAAAGATGGTTTCCATTGGTTAAGGATATTGCATAATGCAACCTGTCTATTGGGGTAGGATAGCCCTAAAAGGTCGCGGTTGTTGACTTAGGGGGAATCGTAAAGAGTGGTATCAATATTAATTCTTGTGAGGATCTATCATGAAGGTCGAGTATCTCATGCATTTTTCTAGCTCAAGAGTTCGTAAGTTGATCAATATTCCAATATTCTATGAATAGCAGTTCTAAGGTGTTGAGAATGTGCATCCAATACTACTTATCCTCATCCTCAAAAGAGGGAATGTATTTGGCCAATGGTCGGGAGGTTGGAGGGTTTTCATAATCTCTACATGAGTGTTGAGGTAGTGTCTAAGTCAACTAGTGAGGTTTTCCAAGATTCCATATCAATTCGAACTGCCTCCTTCCTGTTTCCTATGATTACTAAATGATTGTCCCAGTCCTCGATGAGATGTGCATTGTGCATCTATGGTTGGTCGAGCAATAGGTCATGGTCCATGCCTTTCATGACAATAAACTCAAACTTGAATTGTATTCTAGTGATCTTGACCAACCAATCTCTTAAAACTCACATTAGTCTAACTTTAATTCTAGTGGGATGGCCATATTCAAGTGCACTACTTCAATCAATGGATTTCCCTAGGCTTGGAGTATATCTTGATTGCCTACAGTATGTTGCTTGGCTATGTCCTAGACCCATTAACCCCTAAAGCACTTAAAATTGGGGTGCACTAAAGTTGGGTTATGAAATATGGTGAGACTTGGCAGCATTCATACCTTCTACCCAATCCTTTAATCCTTTTGCCACATCAACGAGCTACCTTTGAGTAGAGTTTCGAGTAGAATGGTAACTTTAGTGGATTCAAGGGCTATAATAACAATCGATTTGGTAGTCTCATAGATATAAAACGCCCTACTTGCATTAGGAATAAGAGGAGTCTCTTGTTCTATGGGTTGTAATTTAGGCAAGGGCTTGGTTCTGATTTTATCAGGTTGTCATGACTTCTCTTGCAAAACTGCATGGGATAGGCTTGGAAGGCTCGAAATCTCATCGACCTACCCAATTTGCAACTTGTCTTAATGCCTTCATCTATTCCTTGACATTTTCCATTACAACTAGCTATGTTGAAGTATGTTAGGAGATTCCTTAACTTTGGCAATGGTTTTTTTAGCAGTTTTGTGGTGCTATTATAGCACTCTCTACATTAGAGGCGGTTACTATTTTGGGGCGATGTGTGTCCTTCATGCTCTCTTTTTTCTTTTCTTGGTGCTCTTTTTACTACAATGATCCATTCATAATGATGCAGCTTACAATACTCAGTCCTCTAACCTTACTTTGCATGAGAATGATAGAATGCATAGGGATGGGAATATTGTCTTCGTTAATGATCATTTCCACTATAAATAGGCCCAAAGCAATAGATGGCATATTGCCTTGTTGTTGCTTGCTTTATGTTGTGGATGATTTGAATACATATGGGTAATTCTACCTTCAAGGTAATGTTGGTCAATATTAAGGACAAGCTGCTCTTATTTTTGTGGACACCTCAAGGAAACATGATGTTGGCTACCCATAGTTTCAATAGGCAATGGGGGTCTTGATTTGTAGCATGCCTCACCCATGACTTTGGCCCAACATCATAATGGGTATGAGAAGATAGTCCATGAGGATCGGATGCCCTTATTCATCATAACAATAAAAAGGATCCATGCATTCCTCTTCTTCCATTGGCTATTCAATGAAATGGATAGAGGCATCAATGGGTGAGGGCATCGCAATTGATACTAGAGGTCTAAGGATCCTTGAGGGGTTAATCTTAGCACGTTGTGTGGCTAAGATACCGAAGGGGCTGGCACTACCAATTTTGGGGCAAATGGAGGTTGTTTAGCATGGTTTAGGTCATGGTTTAAATGTTGTAAGCAAAGCTAGGAGCAAGAAGCCTATGCAGGGCTCTACATACACTATCTCATGGATAAATCATCCACACTTTATGCATGATTGAGGTGGTTGAGGACATTTTGAAGGTGGTCTCCACCCAAGTGAATGCATTGCATGTTTGAGTGATATAGTCTATAATCATGTAGGTGTATCCTAGTGGGATCCATGTAGCCTTTTATCTCTACTGCATTTACAATTGAGGTCATCCACATAGATAGCCTTGTCCAAAATAATGTTGATGTTGGAGCAGTCAAGTTTGGCATTCCCAGCCAAGGTCTCATAGATCTTTTCATTTAGAATGCCCTTGATGAAGGCTTTTAAGAGTACCTTGGCGGTGGATCTCTCCATGGTTGGGATCCATTTATACACACCTTAAGGATGTAATCTCTCATGATCTCATGCTCTAACTACTCAATGTTCATGAGCCAAACAATGAAGTTATCCTCATAGTTGGTGAAGCATTTGATAAATAGGTCTTTGAACAATACAAATGAGGCCTTCTCAATAACATCTAGACTGATGACCCAAGTCCCCATCCCTTCTCTTCTAAGCAAAGTCCAAAGCCTTAAGCTTGCTTTGGTGAAGCATTTAATGAATAGGTTCTTGAGTAATATGAAGGAGGAATTCTCACTAACATCAAGACCAATGAACCAAGTCCGTCCCTTCTCTTATGAGCAAAGTCCAAAGCCTTGAGCTTACTTGGCATCAACTAGAAGATTATTGACCTCACAGACTCACTTGAATTGCTCAATAAAGCTATAAGGGTCATCCTTGATGTGATGCTTATCAAGATGTTTTGCCACCAAGGGGATTTTCACCTAGTCTCTCACTTCTAGAGTGTTTCCCATTCCAATTAGGATGGTTTGTGTACTTTGGGTCCCTACTTGTATCATTAAAGCTATGACGGTCATCCTTGATGTGATGCTTATCAAGATGTTTTGCCACCAAGGGGATATTCACCTAGTCTCTCACTTCTAGAGTGTTTCCCATTCCAATTAGGATGGTTTGTGTACTTTGGATCCCTACTTGTATCATTATTTGAGTGGTTGAATAGGAATTGTTGTATGAGATCAAAGAGAGAATCCTGTGATGAGCCCATTGCTCCTGCATTCAACAACATTCTACAAATACTTTTCATCTTAGCTTGTATGGTTGCGAGTTGTGCCTAGTGTCATTGTTAAGGTCTAGCAGTCGAGATGTTTACTTCCTGGCCTTGCAACTCCTCAAGTTTCCTTTCCATAGCCTCAGGAGTCATAATGGAGACATCAAAATCTGTTGCTTATTAGAAGCTATCAATTAAGGCTTGGAAATCATCTGAGGCATCTCTTGAGCTCTCAGCTCTCTACATTATGCTCGGAGTCATCCCCATGGTTTCTTTTGCTTCTAGGTGGACTAATTGGATGACTTGATCAATTAGGTCACAAATATGGGTGTTTCCAAGGTCTATAGATATGCTAAGACTAGGATCACTACTTGATGTGAGTGTTGAAAGGTCTCGTCCACTGCACAAGCACATGCGTCTACATTGTGGGCGTTTTAAGTTTTAGGAATTTATATATTTGTTATTCTCCTTGTTTTTTATTCTCTTGCTTTTATTTAGATTTGTTAAATATTGAACAAGCATAGATTCCCTTGTTACAATCTAGCTTTGTGCATGTGATCTGTGTGCAAATAGGCATTCTCCCTTCATCAAACAATTTGTGAAAAATATAGCACTTTGTTTTTTGAACAATGTGTTTGTGTTGTTGGTTTGTTCTAACTTTCATGATAGTTCGTTTTGTTCAATTGAGTTTTCTTTTTCCCTTATGAGTCCCCTTCCCTATTTACTACACTTAACATTTTTTATTCACTATGCCTACATGCTAGTGCACTTGTGTGCTAAAGGTGGATTGTTGTGATTGTGCGAGGGTGCATTAATGCATGTGGGTCCTAGGTTTCATGCATGGGGATGTACGAATTATGTGTCATTGGTAGTGATTAAAGGGCCTAAGTGCAATGTTGGATGTGTAGCTTTGCTAGGAAGAAGAGATGGAAGTGACATAAGATGTTGTTACTGCAATTGAATAGTAAGTGATGCATACTAAGTGTATCCTAGTGTGTATATGTGATATGCAATGTGTACTTGATCTAGCTATTTTGGATGCAAGGTACGCACAATACATTGGTGGAAGTATTCATCGTGTTCCAAGATGTCATCATGCAAAGGTGGCGGTGCTATACGTGCACTTGTATGGTCATTTAGTGTCTAGACAAGATATGTTGTTTGTCCTTGTATGAAAGTCCGAGTGACCACATTAACAGAAATTGAGGAACAAGATGAGAAGGTAATGGCACCCGCATATGTGCACATAATGTCACTACCCAATAGACACATACCTTTGATGCATTGATCGATGAGGGAGTTGATTTCAATATCTTAACTCGTGATCATTAGACTCAATTTGGCCGCCCACAACTACAACCCACCAATGCCAAACTCAACCCATTTGGAGGACAATCCTACTCATTGTTGGGAAAGTGCGAAATAGCGGTCTCTATTGAGATTGAAAGCCTACCCATGATCTTTATGTGATGCCTAACACCAAGACCGCTAGTAAGGAATCGCTATTAGGATGTACATTAAAGAAATAAGCACACTGCAATGTCGACTATGACTCACACTACATTCACCTCGCCATTGGCAATGTTTGAATAGTGATGGATTTTAGCAAGGACAGTGCAGCTCCATCCAAGCTCGTGAAGCCGCCAATAAAGAAACCTATGGCCACGTCTAAGGAGGGGGATCATGATTCGTTACAACCCACAAAACCTCAAAGCTAGCAAACCGTTGGAATCAAAGCTAAGGCCAATGCACCATAGTTCAAATGAGTGCCTAAGCACAAAGGCCCACCTCCTAGAAGTAGGTGCACATGACCTTGCAACATTAGAAACCGACCCAAGAGCTAGAAGGCCGTAGAATAGGTGATACAAGCAAAGACAAACGGTCAAGCTGTGATGGGTTCCCAAAACCTTGTTACAAGCATAGGGCTATTATGAGGACAATGATTAGATATGAGTGCCTAAAGCCAAAACTGTCAAGGGCACTACTCAAGTGCCACCCTCAAACCCATCTATGGAAGATCAAACATCAGTTAAGGAAGAAAGGCCCAAAGAGACCCCCATACCCAAGCCTCTTGATCCGGCTAGAGCTAGTGAACCCATAGAGCCCAAGATCACTAAGCTGATGGCACTATAGCAAGTCCATCGACCAAAACTGCAGCCAACTCCCATTGACTCAACCATCCCCAAGGAGCCTAATGACCTAGCTACTTCTCAAGCTGAGTATAGCACATTCTCTGAGCCGCAAGCCCAACCCATGGTCCCTAAAGATGTCATTACTCCTAAGGACCCAACCACCACTAGAAGCTCCATTGTCTAGCTCATTTTGAGCCTTCCCACCAGCAGGTCTTAAGCCATCCTCCCCTACAATGGCAATCGATCCTCACTTTGGGTAAAGACCTAGCTAAGAACACAGGAGACTTACATCAAGCGCTTAGATGCCACTTTCACCCTACTTGCTAAGAGCTATGAGCACTTAGACCTAGGTCTACTTGATGCATCCTTAGAGTAGGATGTCCCCTCCTTGCCATGCACTTGGGAGGAATACAAATTCATGACTGTAAAAACCCCCATGGTCGCGGAGGAATTGATCGCCAATACCGAGACATCTCCAGACCAAGCCCTTAAACAATGGCTAATCACCTCCTATAGCAAGAGCAGAGTCACTGCCGCAAGCCAAGAGTTAGACAAACTTCGCAAGCTAGTCGATAATGACTCATTCTTCTTACACAAGTGGTATTCTCTCCGACTTCAATGGGAACAAGAAGGCTGCCAAATCATGACCAATGCTGAGCAGTGACACGCCATTAAGACCTCCGAGTATGATCCCATTTACGTAGCTTCTACCAGTTTTAGGGTATTGGCCATCACTCACAATTGATCATTGGAAGATCATGTCATGAGCTACCCTTACATAGATCGAGTCCTTACTGAAGAAGAGCTACACATTGTTAGTAGGATCGACTTTGGTGATCTTATCATTAATGTCCTCACCTGCATCACACACGTAGGCATCAGACCTCACGATCTGGACCGCCATGCTCAGTTAGAATATAACCCACAATTCTACACATGCTTAAATTCCCTTAACCCTTTGCTCTCCAATCCTAGGAAGGATTTAAGTCATTCCCCGGGGAGGGAGGGGGTAAGGTGGAAAGGAGACAAGCATAAAAAGAAAATTGGAAAAGAAGAAAACAAACATGCCTTAAACATCAATCAATGTTTAAATGACAAGACTTAGAATGTGAAAAAGTTATCATAGATATTTTTGAATCATGTGGATTGCTTGAAGCTGATTTTTTACTCTATACTTTAGCATTTCACATTCTTAAGAGCTTTCATGTATGCTTGTCTACCTCTTTGTGGAAGTTGACTCAAGAAAACTAACGGTGAGCTATGATATATGACAGGAACTTAAAATGGCAGGGCAAGATAAAGGTGGAAAGCTCTCGTTCACAGAGGAAGAGCAAGCAAAGTACGGCTTGATAGTAGAAACGAGGATTTTCAGTTAGTTCACGTTCAAGCATACCCTAAACCTAGAAGACGCCATCACGTAGGAGCTAGCTGTAAAACAAATCTTGGACCAGTGCAGTCTATAGAAATATGTAGAGAAGATCGAGCAGGCTATCGATTACAACAAGTGCACATAATTTCTGAGGAGCTTCTATGTCAAAAGAAACAGTGGCATGGTGACAATAAGAAGAGGAGAAGAATCTTGCCAAATAGAGGCGGAGTTGAGCCCTAAGATGGTGGAGAAGGCCCTGTGTTTAGCCAGTAGGATTGAGAAATGCCCAAGGAGGGATTTATATAACATGGTGGGGGTGAGTAAGGTTGACGTGCACACAGTTGATGGGATAAGCTTGGCAGATATCCCAAACCTTGAAATTAAAATGCATGCAAATATGGTTCATGCCCTCTTCTCCAGTCAAAGATACAATGCCCTTATGAACAAAATCGGGGTACCATTGCTGGAAAGCATTATCAGCTGGATCCCTAGATGAGGTGGATTGGAATGCTTGTGTGTGCAAAACCATCAGAAACTCAACAAAATCCTTGGCCAACAGGCACAACAGCAGCAGGTGGGAAGTCCCCAGCCTCCATAGCGAGGTTAGCTAGGAAAAAGTCCTTCTCCAAGGCATCCACCATCAAGTTCGGTGGAGTACTGACGGCCATAATCCAAGAGGCCTTGAAGGACACAAAAGGAGGTGAAGAGAAAGTAGGGGAGACCCTTGACCAATTGCCACACCCAAGTAGGAGCGGCCCAATGAGAGGACTATAAGTGATAAGGAAGAGCAAGAGACTCAGTTTTGGCTAGAGAGAGCCTAAGGCACCAAAGAAGAAAACCACATCGAAGCCATAGAAGCAAACAAAAGAAAGAATGACCAAGGAGAAATAGGCTGGAGCTAAAGAGGGCCCAAAGAGAGTCCAAGAGTGCCAAAGAGGAGAGAAGGGAGAAGGAAGGAGTTGAGCTGAAGCGAGTGGAAGAGGAGTCGAGAGAAGGGTTGGAGAAGAGAGAAAAAGAAAAGCGGAGGAAGAGGTGAAAGAGTTGAGGAGAAAGGAAGATGAAGACATGGGCGAGGCCATGCACATGTCAATGGAGGAGACTCTATAATAAAGCTAAATTCCACATCAAGCTTTTAAACTAAAAATACAAGAAATAGACATAAAATGCCAGGAAACCATAGCCAAGGTGGCAAGGCATGAAATGGTATTACCGTTGTTGGCTGAGAATCAAATGATGAGTGGCTGCAGCAAGGTATGCATCCCAAGCTATGGTGGCCAAGAGTATTCACCCTCTTAGATAGTGGGACATGGTATGCACCCCATGATCATGGTGGCTAAGAGTATTCACCCTCTTAAATGGTGGGAGGTTGAGACCTCAAACAAGTAATGTTTGTAAAATGGCCAAAAAGATCCCTCACATGTAAAATCTCCACCCTTTTATACTAAACCCTAGCCTACCCTAAACTAAGGCATTTATGCTTTATTACAGACTCTTGGCACAGAAGAGCTAGCCACCATGAGCCCTCGAAGAAAAGGAGATCCAAGCAGCAGCGCCAGGGCCTCAGAGGGTGAAGTAGTCATGATAGTATATCAGGCACAGAAGAGCTAGCCACCATGAGCCCCCGGAGAAAAGGAGATCCAAGCAGCAGTGCCAGGGCCTCAGAGGGTGAAGTAGTCACGATAGTATATCAGGCAAGGGCAAGGCCCCAATGCACCCCCTCCCATCAATCTTCATGTCCCACGACACGACCACCTCGACTACCCAAGACACTACAACTGCCATTGACACTAGCAAGTTAATGTCCATGATACAGCTTTTGGTAACAAAGATATAAGAGATAGCTCCAGATTCAGGAGCAGGGGTCCCCATTGTAGGAGCTAAAAGACCAGTCGTGCAGTCAATGTTGAGTCGAGGCAAGATCCAAAGAGGCAGAAACTAGAGGTCTCTATGACTACATCACCTCCCACGGCCACAACATATGATGAGTAAATCAAAGAGCTTCTAGCATAGCTAGAAAAGGCCAAGGAAGAGAAGAGAGCGGCAACAGCAACCAAGCTAGAGACTGAAAGAGAAGCCTCAACAGCACTCAGGTTGGAAGCAACCCACCAAGCAGCAAAGCATCAACGAGAAATTCAAGAGTTAAAAGTGCAGCTCAAAGCTAAGGAAGAGGCAGAAGTAAGTTGGCAAGCAAAACTAGGTGAAGAGACACAAGACCAGGTGAGGATGCAGCAACGCATCGAGGAGCTAGCCAAGCTGTATGAAGAGTTGTAAGGAGATATGAAAACATCTTGGATGCCACGGAAGAGCTAGAGGCAACAAGCGAAGAGAGGGAATGAAGACATTAAGAAGAAATAGAAAACTTGAAGAAGAGGACTACCCTAGAGTTGGAGGAACATGAGAGATTGGAAAGGGAAATTGAATACTTGGAGAAAGAGAAAGAAGAAGCCATCAAAGAAGCAACCCAAGGGCTATAGGAAGAGCTAGAGAACCTAAAGCCGGAGGTGGAAGAGATAAAAACCATGGCTAAATTTGAAAGACAGTTGCATGAAGGAAGGCAAGAAGCCCATGTGCAGAAGAACGAAGATTTGTCTAAAAGGCTATTAGAAACTTCCATGTAACTCGCCATGACGCAACAAGCCTAGAAGATAGATGAGGAGTAGTTGAACCGTTGAAAAAAAGAAAAAACACACATGCTAGAAGTATGGAATGAACAATAGTAGATTGTAATGATGCTATCTCAAACCATGGAGAAGGGCAAGGAGGAATTGGAAGAGAGAGCCAAGCAGTGGGAAGAGCACAACTTTGAATGGGTGCGAGGACTTGCCGAGCACTTTGCCATAACAGAATGCGAGCATGTGTTGGAAAGAGGCCAGAATCGAAGCCACAAAAGCAAGTTCAGATGTGCAACGACAAGCCTTCATAAGCACAGTGCTCTAAGTAATGCAAGTGGACAACGAGGATTCTGTGGAGAGGATGAGAAGGAGGTTAGAGATGACCATTAGAGCCCTAAAGTACGGCCTGCAAGAGCGTGCTCTTCCAACCAGCATTGGCCTAACAAGAAAAGAACAATGCTAGTATTTGAGGCAAGTTGGCCTCTCCACCGATGAGCTGAAGGAGCCAGGTTTTGAAGAGTAGGAGCAGCTCCATCCACCCCTAGCTCCAACCCTACAGGAGCAACCACTAGAGGAAGGGCCAAACTTTGAGCAAGAGCTAGAAGAAGAGCAAGAAGCCCGAGAATTTAGCCCACCAGTGCCAGATGTGTCTCAAGAAGATCTAAAAGGCAGCCAAGTACCTGAGCGCATCATCGCAGCTAAGAGAAGAAGATGGGAATCGGTGGAGCAAGCGCAGCAAAGAGTTAGAGCGCAACCCCAACAATTTCTTGGAGAGCCCGTGCCACAACGCGAGGATTGCTATTACATCAACTAGCCCCAAGAAGTGAGTATTTGGGAGCA
Source organism: Lygodium microphyllum (assembly GCF_053477565.2). NCBI lineage: Eukaryota > Viridiplantae > Streptophyta > Polypodiopsida > Schizaeales > Lygodiaceae > Lygodium > Lygodium microphyllum. Next base: position 129,810,816 of record NC_141143.1, read on the forward strand.
AGGAGAACTCCAAACCTGGCCCTTCAAGCTATCATTCCTCTACCCACCATGGGCCCTAGACCGAGTCCTGCTAGTGGAAGTAGTGGACATCATAATTCAAATGGCCAACAACTTGCTGAATCGATGGGTTGAGGAGCGAAGCATAGTTATCACTTGATGGAGGCAAAAGGTCCTAGATTATTGGCCGGTCAAGGTGGTTTACTAGATTCCCAAGACAATCTAAGGCTATGAAGCACAGCCCAAGTGGTGGAGAAGGATCTAGGATACAAACCTTGATGCATGGATGGCATTCTGCAGCACACTCCCTGAAGAAAGGAATGATCCTTTCTACATGCCCTGCCCTCGTAGGCACGGAGTGGATTACAATATGGAGGAGCATGGTAGGTATGACTTTCCCAAGATTTACAATGCCAATGAAGAGAATCCCAAGGAGTGCCTAACCTTTAAGGGAGGAGACATCTATCCATCAATCACACGCTTCCTTGAGGATTTCTCATCTTATCCAGACCCTGCTTTCATCACAAGTTGTAATTATCTTAGGACTATTAGGTTTCTACTAAAGCAAAAGCCAAGTCGAGGAGGCCCACCTCCCTCCACTCTTTTTTAATCTCAACCTAGGAATAGATAGTTGCACCATAATGAGGGCTATGTTGTTACTCTCTTTTTGTATGAAGGTGCTCAAAGACATGAACGATAGTCGGTTTATGAGGTGTGGACACCCCTTTTGTTGACCACACCTCTAAACATCAGGGCTAATCTCAAGAGCTACATGCAAAGCCGTGCCTTTTTAAGCAAATCCCTTAGGCCACCCCGTAATGCATCATCAAAAGAGGACCAAGGTACAGCCTAAGAGCACCCCTATATCTATGATGTCGATTGTGTTTGTATTTCTTTGCAAGTGCGGTGTATTTCATGAATTTCCAATTATTTGATTTGCTGTGAGAACTAGTTTATTACATTGCTATCATAGCATGGATTTTGATCCATGGGAATAGTCATTTTCTTGGAGAATTTAGTCATAGGGACAGGAGCCAGTTAATTGGAGTACCAAGATTTGGTCACAGGGTTTGGTACAGTTCAAACCGTGACTAGTTAGAGTTCTCTACAACAAGTTGGGACTAATTTTGGAGGTTTCTTGAAGAAGATCTTGAGGAAGATGGAGGTTCTTGGCCGAAATAGCAGGACATGGTCAAATGGAGGTCCATTTTGAAGGTTCTTGACCTTAACTGGAGTCTAAAATGGGGATTTAGGAGTTAAGCCCTAGATTACTTTTTGAAACAAGCTTCTTTCCTCTTTCTCAAGCTTTCTCTTCAAGTTGCCATGGAGGAAATTACTCATCTCTCTCTCCCATTGTTTCTATCATCTATGCAACCTATATAGGATCAAAGTAGGCATCCTAAGCTTGAGATTAAACACCTATATGCTTGGATTTAGTGAAGTTTCCATCACATAGTTGTCCCTAAAATCATTCGAGTGCCACAATCACTGCACCTAGGATTTTTACCTAGCCCCGTCCCCCACATCATGCTTAGGGTACCTCAAGGGTAGGACTTCCAGACCTGTCTCCCTAGCCATGCACCGCACCTACAATGATGCACAAATAGGGTCCTCAAGTGTGGGACAACACCACAGGTTGACCCAACTCCTAGTTCCACTAGCAGCAGCACCATGCACTACATGGAGAGGTAGATACGCCCCTTAGGAAGTGCATGACTTTGTCTTGCAGGTTAAGATTGTGAAAAGCGTAGATCTAGAGCATGGTAGGAGCTATGAAGGATGGAAAATGAATACACAACTCATGATGTCATAGACAATATAGAGACCAACTCTTACACAAGTGAATTAGGTTCCAAGATGGAAGGTTGGACTCATAAAGGCAATCTTATGTATTAGACTGACAATGACAACAATGACACTAACTGAAAGAGGAAAGCATCATGATATTGCATTACTCATTGTGAAAGTAAAATGCTTTATAGTAGTTGGGTTGTTCCACTCTCCTCACTTTGCATATGGAATTCAGGACATCTCTTCCTCCTAGAGCATACATCATATGTCTATCTTCCAACCTCTTCAGGGCATATATCTAGCCTCTATTGGCAAGCATCATTTGCTATTCTCAACACCCCCCCCCTCAAATGATGAGTCTCTACCCTTGCTGGCTTTTGCCCTCCCCCCCCCCCCCCCCCCCATAGGCAGGCAGCCTAGTTAAGTTAAAACTTGAAAATTTACATCTTTGGTAAGGGTTTTGTTTTAGAAAGAAAATCCATTAAGGGAAAGATAAATTCTTCAAAACAATCTATCAGAGTTGTTGATGGCGAAAGCATCTTCTTCTTCTCCTCTTTCATTCATGAACTGATTTTGGTGATTATTATTCTGCATTTGTTGTGCTCTTTTATGGTGGAGACATTCATTGGCTATATGGCTAGCCTTACCACAATAATGACATGTCATCCGATCTTTGTTGTCAGAGTTGAATCTTTGGCCTTAGCCTTTTGCTCTGGTAGCTCCTTTGGTATATAAGAGATTTTCCCTAGATGATGGAACACCATCTTTTGCATTCTTGTTATTCTGTTTATTCTCTTCATAAAAAAGAGAGTGCTTAATATCTTTCTGTGACAAACTAGGTACATTACTAAGAGTAGAGACAATATTTTCATAAGGATCTTGGTTTACACTAGCAACAAGGAGTACGACAATGCCTTCATCTTCATCTATTGTTTTCTTCAGAGTGGTAAGTTGAGTTTTTAGACTTTTGAATTTGTTAATATGCATAGTTATTGAAGTGATATTTTTTATGTTAAGCTTATAGAACAACATTAACAACTTGACCTTAGAGTTTTTGGCTTGACTTCCAAAGATCCTGTCAAGTTCATCCCAAGCCTTTTTAGCATCTCTAATGCCAAAGATATAGTGTAATACACCATCAGATAGTCCCCAAGCAATGATGCCTAGAGCCTTGTTGTTCTTTCCACTCCTTTGTCTTGAGCTGGGTGGTCTTCTTCAATGAACCCATCTTCATCATCTTCCTTCTTGCTATCTACATCATCCTCAAACAGGTCCCACAAGTAATTCCTCATAAGGTGGTACATGGTCCTCTCCTTCCATGCATGAAAGCCTTCTCCATTGAACTTGCCTATTTGTTCGAGTTCTACCATGTTGAGCAGCTTGAAGTGAGTGAGATGAGACTAGCAGTGAGTTGATTCTTGAATGTGTCAAAGGACACAAGAACTAGTAGTGTTAAACAACAATAGCCAATATCAAGAGATACTATGTAGTTGAAGCTTAATGATGCTTGAATGTCTTGTTGAGCAAGTCTTCAATAGATCGTCAAAAAATCTTCTTCTTGAGTTTATACTTGGTAGAAATTGAGCTGGGATTTAGCTTAGAGAGAGTGTCAGGCCTCCAATGGAGTGAGAAGATCGAGAAGAGTGAGGTGGAAGAGGAGCTTGATGTTGATGTTCTAAATCTTCCAAGCATTCAAGATCTCCCCTCCTTACTGATTTGATGCCCACCAAGTGGCAAGAACTCGAATTGACTGAGAAGAGTAAGAAAATGAAGTGGTTTTGAGCTTGCAAGGCAATGACTATGGTGTTTGTCTATTAGGGCTTTCTACAGGTTTGGTTTTTTAAAGATTGTAGCTGCTACAATGGATCATATGACACAAGATTTATGTGGGAAGTAGCTTATATATGGACCTTTAATTGACCTAAACTCACAGGGACGAATTGCACTGCGTGGAGAGAGATTAGAACGTACGACAAGTTGTAGGTGCAATTCAAGGCAACACGACGAATTTTAGCAATATCAAAGCCAGGAAGCAGTAATGTTACCGATTGAGGTGCCAAAGAGGAGTGTAGGAAGTCCAGGAAGATATGCCTAGAAGGAACCTTATGAAGATAGGGCTTGTAGAGGGAGATCTGATAGCTCTAATGGAGGTAGGTACAGTCTCGCTATGGTTGCGACAAGGTGACTATGAGATTTAAGTGAAGAATGGGGGTCATACACTCAAATCGAGCCGGACTGAAATAAAAAAGGAGCTGAGAGGAGTGAAAGGAGAGATGGGCCATGCTCAACTAAGCTCTGATACCATGTGAAAAGTGTAGATCTAGAGCATGGTAGGAGTTATGGAGGATGGAAAATGAATACATAACTCATGATGTCATAGACAATATAGAGACCAATTCTTACACAAGTGAATTAGGTTCCAAGATGGAAGCTTGGACTTATAAAGATAATCTTGTGTATTAGACTGACAATGATAACAATGACACCGACTCAAAGAGGAAAGCATCATGATATTGCATTACTCATTGTGAAAGTACAATGCTTTATAATGTTAGATATGCTCAATGCCCCACCCTCATAAGGTGCCACCAATGATCCATGGTGCTCAAAGTTGTAAGTCCCCCATTATGAGGAGAAGCCATATGTGAGCTCGGACATTAGTTGAGTCCTGGCTTGTATGTCAAATGAGGTTTATGTGACCGGATGGCAAAAAGGGTGACCGTTGTGGGTCTAATCTTACAAAAAGTCTCATTATTGAGCGCTTTACCTTCCTCAGGAGATTGATGGGCGTTGGATGAAATGAAGTTTTTCCTCATCCTATTGTACATGTGTACATTGTACTATCTTTTTCTTTTTCTTTTCATTCCTCACTAGAGCAGATTCGCCTTTAAGTGGGAGGTTGTTGGGGGTTAAGGCGCCTCTACCTAGCCGCCTGTGTATTACTACACTGACAGTACCCGCCATACTGTAGGTGGTGGGCGTCCATCACTGTCACTTCATTCTTTATTCTTTTAGTGATAGTTTGAATAAAGGAAGGCCCAGTCACTCATTGTGACTGTTGGAGTTCCCATTTTGTGTCTCTCTCTTTCTTGCTCTTGCTCTCCCGCCATAGCTCTTCCAAGCAAGCTTCGATCCATCTCACCTTTCATATCACACAAAGCTAAGATTGCAAATGAGGATTTCCCTTGCCTCCCGGTGTCTTAAACCCTTGTTGGGCACATGGGTTAGACAGAGTAGTTAAGCTGGTAGCAACTTGTAGGGGCCCTAGCCAATGGTAAAGGGAATATGGAATATTTCCTAGAATATTCCCTGGCCAACTAGTGGAGATGCACATGGAAGGTCAACAAACACATGTGCATATGGAAGGTCAACAGACACATGGGCACATGGAAGGTCAGCAGACACATGTGCATATGGAAGGTCAACAGACACATGGGCACATGGAAGGTCAGCAGACACATGTGCATATGGAAGGTCAACAGACACATGTGCACATGGAATGTCAATAGACACAGGTGCATATGGAAGGTCATCCATCATGACCCCCTTCACAAGATATAAAAGCTAAACCCCTTCACAACTATCAATTATTCATCTTTCACCCAGTCAGAGTTGCTTTTTACCTATCTTCTTTCTAGATCGCCATCTAAGCTTCACAGTGGAAGTGCACGCGTGGACAAAGCCATCTTTGTATCAGTTGTCTGGAGATAAAGAAATTTTATTATTCTCCTCTTATATGTTGTGTACTCTATATTTGTTTCTTAGATTTTGTTCGCTGCGCCGTGTAATTTTTTACATGGTATCAGAGCCCAGGGGGCTCTAGGGAACGAAGAGTGCATAAGAGGCAAAGGCTTCAACATCAAAGAGGAATGACGTCGTCTTTCGAAAGCGGTTCTGGCGCATCAAGAAGTGGTGCAGGAGGTGGTGCTGTTGTACCAGCTATTCAAACACCGAGGATTCATCCACTAACCTTCAACGAAGGCAAGTTAGATGGTACAAACTACACCTTGTGGAAGTTCAAAATTACAACTATCCTTGATTCTTATGAGCTTTTGGAGACTGTGCTGGGGACTGACGCAGAATCACAGCCTACCCTTGACCTATCAAATTCTAGTGTGACGAGTCCTCCGAATGCAGATCTTCTATGAGCTTGGAAATGAAGGAATGCAGATGCATTGTGTGCCTTAGTTACAAGCTATTCTGACAATGTTTTGACTTTGATTTAGCATACAACTAAAGCATTAGAGGCTTGGAATGTACTGAGGAGTCAGTATGAAACATGAAACCAAACAAGGATTCAAAACTTGGAGAATCAACTAGCAGCGGAGAAGTTTGCTGAAGGAGAGACGGTTGAAGCATTCATCACTCGAATTAAGAATCTGCGCGACCAGATGACTGGCGCTAGGATACAAAAGACTAGCAAAGGGCTAGCTCAGAGGTGTCTTCAGATTTGTCCACAAAAGTTTGATGGACTAGTAACTACTCTTAATACTCAAGTGAGACCTCAAGATTTGACTTTTGAGGAGTTTTGTGCATCATTGATGGAGGAGGAGTTGAAGCTGAAAGCTCGAGAAGGAAGTAACAATGGAGATGTTGCATTCTCTGCCAATGCAAAAGGCAAAGGTGGTTCTTCCACCAAAAATGATGGGGACAAAAAGAATAAGGGCGGTAAGAAGAAGTTTCAAGGAGAGTGCTTCTACTACAAGAAGAAAGGACATGCAATCACAGATTGTCATGTCAAGAAGGCAGATGAAAAGAATGGTATCCTTAAAAGTAAAGGGAAAGAGACAGCCAATACGACTAAAGCAGAGTTGGAGTTATTCATGGAGACCATTGAGGAAGTGTGCTCCTTGGCGCAAGAAGAATCTATCACTAACTCATGGGTGTTGGATAGTGGGGCCTCCCGTCACATGACCAACAAGAAAGGTCTATATAGTTTTGTGCAGCCTCTACAAGATTCCATCACTGTGACGGTTGGAAATGATGCAAAATGCCCTGATGCGAGCACATGTACTATTTCTTTTGTTGCTGCAAATGGTGAAGTCAAAAAGGTTTCAGATGTGTTGTATGTCCATGAAATTAGGAGAAATCTATTATCAGTTTGCTGCCATAACCGATCTTGGTCATGAAGCGAGGTTCAAGAAGACAGGTGTAGAAATTATTGACAGTGCTGGCAAGATTGTTGGCAAAGGAGAAAGAAAGAACAACCTGTATGAGCTAAGTCCTCTTACAACCACCGCTGGAGTGGGCACAAGTAAGCTTTGGCATGAAAGGTTTAGACACATCAGATTTACAGTGTTGAAGGAGATGCAAAAGCAAGGTATGGTTGCTCACCTACCTACAATGACTGAATTAAAGGAACCATGTGAAGCTTGTATGATGGGCAAGCAACAGAGAAAGGCATTTCCACATGAAAGCAAGAATAGAGCACAGGCTCCTCTAGAGTTGGTGCATGTTGACTTGTGCAGTAAGATGCCTACATAGGCCTTGGGGGGATCTTCTTATTTTATGTTGATTGTTTAGACTACAATAGGAAGATGTGGGTGTACTTCCTTCGTGATAAGGCTCAAGCTTTTGGTAAGTTTAAAGAATGGCTAAAACTTGTTGAGAATGAAACCCAAAAAAGTGTGAAGAAATTTAGAAGAGATGGTGGTGGTGAGTTTAACTCAAAGGAGTTTGAAGACTTTTGCAAGAGCAAAGGGATCAAGCGTCAATTGATGACACCTCACACACCTCAGCAGAACGGTGTTGTGGAACACATGAATCGCACCATTGTGGAGATGGCAAGATGCAAGCTAAAGGGCAAGGGATTGGCTAACCATTTTTGGGCTGAAGCTGTTAATATTGCAGTCTATATTCTAAATCGGAGCTACACAAAGGCTCTCAAGGAAAAAACGCCTCATGAGGCTTACACTGGTAAAAAACCATATATCTCACATTTTAGAATTTTTGGATGTGAATGTTATGCACATGTTCCTAATGAGAAGAGAAACAAGTTAAAACCAAAAAGCAGAAAATGTATCTTCTTGGGTTATAGTGATGAGTAGAAGGCTTACAAATTATATGACCAAGAGGCAAAGAATATCATGGCAAGCCGTGATGTGGTGTTTAAGGAGAAGCCGCATACAGTGGAGGACGAGAAGGCAAGTTCTTCCACTTTATCATCAAGCGAAGAAGTAGTCCACTATGAACCTGTCCCAAGAGTTGTCCCTATCCTTAAGGAGGAGGAAGCATCATCTTTAGATGATGAGGAAAAAGTTCACCAACCTGGCATCACCCCACCTGAAAAGCCATTGCCACATTGGGTGAAGCAGCTCTATGACCACAATAATCCTATGCCTGTATCTATTGAGGAGAAGGCAGATGGACCAAAGAGGTCTCAAAGAATAGAGGAGCAAAGGAGGGCTTCTACTCCCATAGTCAATATGGCCTTGATGGCTGAGATTATGAGAGAAGTAAAGGAGCCAACTAACTTGGAAGAAGCACTTGTAGATCCAGCATGGAAGGCAACTATGCAAGCAGAGTATGACATCATAATGAAGAATGATACTTGGGAGCTAGTGGATCGGTCAGCAAAGCGCAAGGTTATTGGCACCAAGTGCATCTGGAAGGTAAAGTACAAGGCTGATGGTACCTTAGAAAAGTACAAAGCCAGATTGGTTGCCCAGGGATTTTCATAGGTTGAAGGGTTTGATTTCAAGAGTCGTTTGCCCCAACTGCCAGAATGACCACTGTTCGCACAGTACTTGTAGTGGTCGCCCACAAGTAGTGGCCAGTTTACCAAATGGATGTTAAATCAGCCTTCCTAAATGGTGACCTCAAGGAGGAGCTGTACGTGGCTCAGCCACCAGGGTTTGAGGCCCCCCATTCTGAGAACAAAGTGTGTAAGCTAAAGAATGCATTGTACGGGCTAAAACAAGCCCCTAGAGCATGGTACCAGTGGATAGATAAGTTATTTTTAAGCTGAGACTTCAAAAGATGTGCCTCATATGCTAACTTGTATGTTTACATGGATGGTAAAAAGTTTGTAGTTATTGTCCTATATGTGGACAATCTTCTTATTACAGGTGACTATGAAGATATGATCAACCAAACTCGAAAGGCTTTGAGTTCTGAGTTTGAAATGACAGACTTAGGCTTGCTGCACTATTGTTTGGGGATTGAAGTCTGGCAAAAGCCAGGAAGGATCTTCATCTCTCAGAAGAAGTATGCATGTGAGATCTTGAAGGCGTTTGGCATGACTGAGTGCAAGGGGATAGCTACACCTATGGAGGTGAATGCAAAGTTATCCATTGAGGATACATCAGCACTAGTAGACATTGGGAGGTACAGGAGGTTGGTCGGCAGTTTGATCTACTTGTGTAACACCAGACTTGATATCAGTTTTGATGTTGGTGTTTTGAGCAGGTTCTCAAACAAACCTCATGAGATTCATTGGAAAGCTGGGATGCGGGTGCTCAAATACTTGAAGGAAACTCTTGACTATGGTATCACATATAGTTTCAGAACTTCTCTTGTGGGGAATTGTGACTCAGATTGGGCAAGAGACAGTGATTCCAAGAAGTCTGTTTCTGGTATTGTTTCTCTTTAGGTTTAGGAATTTTCTTTTGGGTTAGTAAGGAGTAGCCAACATTGGCATTGTCTTCTACCGAAGCAGAGTACAAGGCAGCTTGTTTTGCTACATGTGAAGCAGTATGGTTGAGAAGGATCCTATGGCATATGGGAGTGCAGGATGAGAAGAACCAACTATGCTGAGATGTGACAATCAGAGTTGCATTTCCATTGCCAAAAATCCAGTGTTTCATGCGCGCACCAAACATATAGAGATCCAGTATCACTATGTGCGTGATTGGATCGAGGATGGAATAGTGGAACTGGTCTACTGTCCAACACAGGAGAATGGAGCGAATATCTTCACCAAAGCACTTACAAAGGATCTGATTCAAGTTCATCTTCTAAGACTTGGCATTGGGCCGAGGATATAGTTCACCAACGGGTGGACATTGAGGGGGGGTGTTAGATATGCTCAATGCCCCACCCTCATAAGGTGCCATCAATGATTCATGGTGCTCAAAGTTGTAAGGCCCCCATTATGAGGAGAAGCCATATGTGAGCCCGGACATCGGTTGAGTCTTGACTTGTATGTCAAATGAGGTCTATGTGATCGGATGGCAAAAAGCTGACCGCTGTGGGTCTAATCTCTGGTTAGATAGAGTAGTTAAGCTGGTAGCAACTCGAGGCACATTGCATTGAGTTGTAGGGTAAGAAAGTTATCAGGGGCCCTAGTCAATGGTAAAGGGAATATTCCTTGGCCAACTAGTGGAGGTGCACATGGAAGTTCAACAAACACATGTGCATATGGAAGGTCAATAAACACATGGGCACATGGAAGGTCAACAGACACATATGCATATGGAAGGTCAACAGACACATGGGCACATGGAAGGTTAGCAGACACATGTACATATGGAAGGTCAACGAACACATGTGCACATGGAATGTCAACAGACATAGGTGCATATGGAAGGTCATCCATCATGACCCCCTTCACAAGCTAGAAAAGCTAAACCCCTTCACAGCCATCAATTATCCATCTTTCACCCATTCAGAGTTGCTCTTCACTTATCTTCTATCTAGATCGCCATCTAAGCTTCACAGTGGAAGCACACGGGTGGACAAAGGCATCTTTGTATGAGTTGTTAGGAGATAAAGAAATTTTGTTATTCTCCTCTTATCTGTTGTGTACTCTCTATCTCTTTCTCAGATTCTATTCGCTACGCCATGTAATTTTTTACATATAATAGTTGGGTTGTTCTACTCTCCTCATTGTGCATATGGGATTCAGGATATCTCTTCCTAGAGCATATATCATATGTCTATCTTCCAGCCTCTTCAGGGCATATATCTAGCCTTTATGGGCAAGCATCATTTGCTATTCTCAACAAGCGTCGTATCGACCTTAGAGGGCACGAGAAGGGATCCATCCAACACCATCATCAATTTTAAGAATAGGTTCGTCAATCTGCCATTGTCCAAGAAGGATCCGTCCAACACCATCTTCAATTTCAAAGGATAGATCCACCCATCATCAGCATCAGGGAGGGACCTGCCCCAACACCATCTTGAATTTCAAGAGCAGATCCATCCAACACCATCCTTGGCAAGGGCTTGTATACAAACTCAAAAAGCCATATGGCTACACCCACCCCACCTTCCAACTACTACCCATTAGTGCCATGAGACTGGCACTTGGCTAGGAGGGGGGTAATGTTAACCTCAGCAAAAAAAAAAGTGAAAAATGTGGAAAAGCACAAGTAGGGTGTTGAAGAGGCGGCCCAGAAGATAATCGGACTTGGAAGAGCCCTAAAGCGCAGGCATGGCCACAAGAAGTCCAAGGCACAACCACCTTTGCCCAAAAAGTACTAAAAAAGAGAAGATGCACATTTGAATGTAAAGGCATAGCCAAAATCCTTGTAAAAGAGCGACAAGCTCCCTCCTGTGCAAATTGTAAAGGTAGACGAGCAATAGAAAGGAAGCTAGGAAGATAGGAGGGCAATAGGAAAGAGGGCTTAGGCCAGGCCACGACCGGCCATGTAAAAAAAGGGATAACTGCCCAAAAGGGATAAGGGTTTTGTATACAAACTCAAAAAGTGAATGAGAATCTCATTCTTTGGTGTGTGTCAAAAGCTCTTCTTCTTCTTCTTGCCTTTTTGCTTGTGCTTGAGTGAGGGAGTGTGAGTGTGTGAGTGAGGGAGTGAGTGTGTGAGGGTGAGGGATCGGGGTTGAGAAGCTCCCACCATCTCCTCTCTTCTTCTTCTCTTCTCTTCTCTTCTCTTGTCTCGCACGGCTATGGAGGATGGAGCTTGAAGGAGAGGGATTGAGGTGGCTCGACTCGTATCACAAATCATGCAGCTATCGGTGTGCACAAGGGAGGAGGGTACTCAATTGGGCATCAAGGTAAGCTCACTACACTCATAGAGAGGGATAGCGTGTCGGCTATGTGAGAGGTAGCCATTAGTACTTGGCTTGAAACACTTGAAAGAATAAGCAGTCTGTGGGTCTTGGTAGTCGAGTGTGAGCTCCCATCAATGCCTTAAGGGCCTTATTGTGGGACCCACATAATCTTTGTAATCAAGTTACATAAAAGAATTGTTACAAAAATAACATCCTCCATGCAGGCCACAAGTTTGTGCCTAGCCTTAGAGACACATGTGAAGTTAGTTTAGGGATGATACGTTCAAAGAGCAGAAGCTAAATCTCAAAGGAGAGACGTAGATACTTATTGTTGGGCTCTTCCGTGGTAGCCCATGCCAGTAGTATTTGTAAAATAACAAATGTTTTCATGCACGTCATACAATATTAGACTCCAGTGAGACCTATTCAATCATCAAACAATATAAATTACCAAAGCAAATATAAAAGAACTAGGTGTACACAAACAAGCAATGCTATTTAATCAAGCCATTGCTCTTGATGGTATGAAGAAAAAACAACTCACACATCATCGGTCAACATGTAACTACACTGCTTCAAATCCGTCCATGAGACATTGTCATCTTGTAGAGGACCTTTGGATCTCCGGTGATAGTAGTGATATTACATAGCTATCAAAAGCAAGGGACATGAAAAAAGATTTATTAAGGAAACATACCAACAAGATCAAGGATTGAGATGCCTAAAAAACAAATGGTGAAAACTTACTATTAGAGGGCAACAAGGATGGAGTCGATCAACTCCTCATCATTAGGGCTAGTAATAAGCACTCTAATGTCAATGCCATCCAACTCCACAACCTGCCATTTTGCTCTCAAGGGTATTCTCTCTCTCTTTCTCTCTCTCTCATTTGAATGCCTCCCAACTTCAATGCATATGGGAGTAATAATTAGGGAAAGAATAAGGTAATTGAGAAATGTTTCAACATAAAATAGTTCAGGTGGCCTTTGAGCGAAATGCCACATGAAATGACAAAATAACACAAAAAGATTGCATATATTGAACAATATTTTAATCAAAATAGTTTTTTTTCCTTAGAGTGAAAGGGATAGGCAAAACTTTATATACAAAAAGTTTTGTTAGTGAAATGTGTTTTGTGTTTCATTCTTGGTTGGATGTGTTCCATGATAACCATGTGGAAGAGGAGCTCCCATGCAATATCATGGCAACTCCTCTTCCCTCTAATGCTAATTTGACAGCTTTGTGCCATCATATGAAGTTGCAATGAAGTAGCCTAGCATTCCTTGTGTGCAAAGTGTGAAAGAAACACTAGTTATAAGTAAACATCTCATCATGTGAGTTAGTTGTAATCGTGCTATCAATTGTGTTGCCAGTAACACATAAACATCTTAGCTCATCTCAAGGGAAATAAAGAAACAAATTGGACCATTAATTGTATGGCTAGTTGTAATTAACTTACAAAGCACTTTCTCTACTACGTTCAACCCAAATCTTTTATGTCTACCTATGTAAAAGTCTATACACTTATCTCTTATTCTAACAACCATCATTTTCTCAAATATGAGGGTAGGTTGTAGGCATATTGCAACAATATTTAAAAATAAAAGTAAATAAAGCTTTTACTAAAAGAGTGAAAGTATAGACTGAAAAGGAGTGGAGTAGTGATTGAGACGACAAAACAAGATAACTACACAAGAGAACATTAAATGAATAGACTCTCACATGAAAGAACCTTAAGTGGATACTATTCTACATATAGGAGTATTAAGAATGGGAAGAAAAAATAGTACATAGATGGACAAGTAATTTCAAGGAAAACCCTACAAAAGGCCTACTTAAAAATCTAAAACTTCTTAACGGTTTACATCTAATGAAATAAATATTTATATGCAAGACTTTGAAAGACTTATATTTATTAGAACTTGTTCCATTAACTAAATAAGGGGCATGTGTAATTGTTCTCCTTCCTTTTTGGCAAGTTTACAAAGTAATTTCTAAACTAAAAGTTGGAGACATTCACAACTAAAGAAATGCTATAAACCAAAGCAAATGATTAAAGAAACCTATTGTCATGTAAGAGCTTATGGTGGGGCAATGATGGCTTTTGAAAAGAAAGGTCTCTTTCCCCTCTTTCCTGAATCCCCACCCTCTTCCCCCCAACAGACACACATACATGCATGTTGGAATACGTGCCATAAAAGAAAGAATGAAAGTGGTGCCCATACAATCCCAAGGTTCAAAAAGCACAATTGGATTGTCCAATCCATACGTTACATTAATAGGAGAAAGAATTCTTGTATCTCTTTAGTTCAAGGATTCAGTGGTGTAACCTAGATGTCATGTTTGACATGCAACCCACCGTTTGTGATTGATATGAAAGGTCCAAGTTTTTCGCTAGTCACATGATATAGTGGCACTTTCCCCTAGGGCAAGTAATGTGTCACAAGTACAAATAGGGATGAGTAGCTACGACCATGCATCAACACTATAGAGGGTAGGGTAAGGTTTCTTAGCATGATTATGTAAGGTCATAGTTTCATCATAAGCACAGTAACAATACACATGTATATCATCGGATCGCTTGTTCATGTTGCGAAGCGAGAAGTTGTATAGATATATGATAAAATGGGTAAAGAAATGATAAGTAGGTATTTGCTACAATGCTTAAGGAAAAAACAACGTTTAGTGTCAAGTAAATTGCCAAAAATGAAAAAAAAAAAGGCCTGAGCTTTCTAGAGAGAAGGTCTTAGAATTGAAAGTCGAGTCAATTTTATTTACTTTGTAATGACATACAAAATCAAGACCTCAAAAAAAGAAACCTACAAAATTTCAAAGCTAAAGGTTTTTGTAGTGGCTCTCAAAAATGAAAATAAAATTTTAAACAAAAAATTGAGAAAAATGTTCAAAATCTCTAGAGAGCATTTAGAATTGATAAAGTTGAATCTATTTGATTTATTTTGTTATGACACACACTTCCAAATATCAAGAAAAAACCTACAAATTTCAAATCGGTTTGACATTGTTTCGAGGAAATATTATTGAGAAACATACACAAATCCATTGGACTCTTCTTAAATAGGCAAATCAAGAAAGAATGAAATACAAACGAGAAATTTACTCTATTTCACAAGTTTTCATTTCGAGCTGAAATCCTTCTAGATTCAAGTCAAATAAGAAATCCTCAAAGCTGAAGAGCTCTGTGATAAGCTGAGATACCACTTTTCTCGATAGACCATGCTCGGCAAGAATGGCAAGCTCCTACACGTGAACAGGCTCTAAGCCGCATGGGTTATTACTTGAGGATTCAAATCAGCAACGTTCTCATTTAAAAGGACGTTGAATTTCACATTCCTACAGGATTAATAGGGTACGGTCACACGTGATGTTCACGCAAATACTCTTAAAATCCGAGCCTGTTCTTGTCCCGTCTGACAGCGCGCCGGTGTGAAGCCGGCCTTCCTCCCTTCCTCGCTTCCTCTCTCCCTCTCTCCGCCCCCCATCCTCTCTCTCTCTCTCTCTCTCTCTCTCTCTCTCTCTCTCTCCACACCACATACACACACACACACACACACACACACACACACACTCACACATTTTGAATGCATCGCAGCAGGACCTCGAGCTAAACCCGAGATCTGGCATGGCGTCTTCCGAATGCGAATGCAGGTCCTGCTAAGGTCTCACTGGCGCCCGCAATGGACTCGTCCTTCTTCAACAACGGGTAAGCTAGCTCGTATGTACGCGCGCGCGCGCGCGAGAGAGAGAGAGAGAGAGAGAGAGAGAGAGAGAGAGAGAGAGAGAGAGAGAGAGAGAGAGAGAGAGAGAGAGAGCGCCGTTTTCGACATTATCTATTTTCGGATTCACGAAACAATCTGGAGCACAGGATTTTCTGCATTGGAGTCAATGTAGTTCGTCTTCTTTCTCTGATTCAGTGTTTCCCTTCCAGCGATGTTGCCTTCGCAGATGTCAGCAATTTGGATCACTGTATCAAGTACCTCAACCAATCTCTCGTGACATTTGGTTTTCCTGGAGCCCTCGACTTGGCTTCAAACGATCCCGTACGTTTGATGCAAAACTTTTAACTGGTTTTTAACAATGCTTTGATATTCTGCCCTTTGTGCTTGTGTTAAGTCTCCATAAGCAATTTAGGACATCAGGCTGTGAGGTTTGCAATTATACAGTTTCTCAATTATACAAGTCAAGGGAGCCGAATATTCACTATGAGGTGCAGTTACTTATGAGGCTAGTGGTATTTTGCTGTCACATTGCAGGCATCTGTTGTGCGCACGTGTAATTGCGTTTATGCCTTGTTGCAACAACGTCAGAAAGATATTGATTTTCGAGATTCATCCAATGAGCAAAGGCAAAGGTGAGAATCTTGTTCTGATCTATGTATGCTACCACTGTGTGAGAAGCCTCTGATAATCTGCTCGCTCTGCCTCAAAGAGTTGTCATATGTTCTGAAAAATAATGGCTATGCCCTTAGTTAAGAAATATTATACATGTGTTACTTGCAGGCAATATAACCCTTTCACTTGCATCACCAAGAAGGGGTGTATATCAGCACGAGAACTCACTTCCTTCAAAGTAGTTAAGTAGTACTTAATGTTGTGAGTAGAAAGCCAAGGAAGAAGCTTTCTTGTCACTGTCGTAAACATGGAAGCTATTGAGAAATGCTAGAAGCAGTATACCAAGGAGGGGGAGGATAAGAAAAATTAGGCTCTTGATACCTTTTATGGATTAAGTTTTGAAGCTTAGGAGAATGACTTTGTGCATTATGAGCAAGAAGGCTAGGCATTCACCATGCGCTATAACTATGAACCTTATGTGCATTCACGTAGGGTAGTTCTTGATTTCAATGTCCAGTATTTGATAGTGATGCTAGCAAGCACATTATAAAGAGGTAAATACACTATCGGTTTCGCTACTAATACAAACAATGGTCTTTTCCAATATGAAGAAGGAGGTGCAGCTTCATAAATACATTTACCACATTTTCTTGAGTAGGGACATACTTCAATCAGGGGTTTTTTGACTTGATTTATTCTTGAGTAAGATGAGGGAAACCTTTGATATGCTTGGTTTTCAAATGGAAGACTGTTTTTTTCTTATTAAGGCAATGGTTTGCCTGTAGTGAGGATACGTGAGATATCCTTTGAACTTTTTCTTAAAACCAGTATCAAAGTGGAAAAAAAACTTTGATTTTTTTTTCTTCATTGCTTTTACTTGACTTGTTCTTTATGTGTAGATGTTGCTGCAAAGGCATGATTATTTGGCACATCTTGTTTAAGCACCAATGGGACTAGCTTGTCCAAGTGATAGTGTCTCTCGCTAATAAGTGCTACTTTTGTTGAGATTCAGCAATCACACGCACTAAACAGTCTCTTTATATGGAGCTTCAGGGCCAAGGACATGCAGGCTAACCTATCCCATATGCACAGTGATGCCTACTGCAGTTTCCTACTTTTCTATAAAGCATTGTACTTGCTTCCTTTTCTTAATGCAATGATAGTACTCTTTTCTTTTCAGTGAAGTGTCAATGTTATTGTCCACATACACAAGATTGTGTTTATGAGTCCAAGTCTCAATCTTGGAACCTAATTCACTTGTGTAACAAACAATGTCTTTGTCTTCTCCATCATGAGTCCACACTTCTCCTTCCATCCACCATAACTCACTGCCATGTCCTAGATTCCGCATCTTTCACTTGGTATCAGAGCACAGACGGGCATGGCACTGCTCCTCCAACTCCAGTTCACTCTCATCTAGCTCAGTTTGAGCTCAGTCCAGCTCAGGCCAAGTCTAGGACCTCATCTCCTACTCTTTCTTCTCACTGTCCTGCTTGACAGCCATAGCTACACAGCACATATCCTGCTTTGAACACTTATATCTCCTCATAGAGACCATATCTCTTCACGATCCCTTTTGGGGGAATCTTCCCCAACACAAGGTCCTCCTCCCTGGCACCTCACACCTAAGCATTGTACACCCTGGAGTTTAGCATTGTCAATCTTCTCAACTTCTGCTTTGGGTGTCCTCCATAGCCAACATGACCTAGCTCACTTGGAGCTTCTTGATCTCTCTCCACAGGTAAAATTTCATCACGATTTCTTCTGGAGAAATGTTCTTTGGTCAAGGCACTGCCTCCTGTCACTTTAAACACCAACATTAGTGACCCACAACTCCAACATTGCGGAAATTCGCCATCGCTGTCCTGATCTGCGCCATCTTTGTTCAAGCCCTCTGCGTGCGCCGTGCTGTCCGCGATCTGGACGATTTCCATGGGGCTTTGATAGCCCTTGACATAAGCTTCCTAGACATATAAATTTTTTTGAAAATGATCAACTACAAGTCTTGCAATCTGAAAAAAACTAGGCCTCTGTCTCAAAAACCCTAATTCCACCATAGCCAAAATCTCTCAAGCTATTTTTTTCTCTCATTTTCTCACTCTTGACACTTTACCAAGCTAAAGCTCACTCTAATCCACTGTCCCAGTACCAAATCAAGGAGGGGAAGGACCGGAGAAGATTGAAGAACGACCGAACAAGAAGAATCAAGCTCAACATCAACATTGACATAGTGTGTTTTCACATTGTCACTACCTGTGTCTCTTGACACATTGTAATCTGCTCTTCCACTGATAAAATCTCAGAATTCTGGAGTTGATTTGCTGCTAATCTTGCAACCTCAACATGGGAAAAGACTCTCCAAATGCTCGATTCAAAGGAGTCAGGTTTCACACTTGGCAAACCCGCATCAAGCTCATTTTGATGAAGAAGGGTCTTTGGGCCATCACAAATGGCAAGGAGAAGAAACCTCGAGATGTGGACCTTGCAGTTACTTCGCAGAAGAATGATGACAAGGCACAAGCCATCATCAAACTGGAATTGGACGACAGCTACATCCATCATGTGGATGCCTGTGACACGTCCCATGATACTTGGGATAAATTGGATACCTTATTTGATGCACAGTTAAAGTCGTCTAAGTATGGTCTATTGATTGAATTTTTTCCGACTTGATATGAAGCCTCATACATCCCTGGTATCCCATCTGAACTACATGGAAAGCCTGCTTACTCAACTTGCAGGGATAAAGCTAAAAATGGATGTAGATGTTTGTATTGGTGTCTTGTTAAAAAAGTCTACCTCCTGCTTATGATAATGTATCAACCACTCTAACCAATATGCCTGATCCTCAACTTGTTGATATTAAAGCCTCTGCTAGAGGAAGAAAAAAAACTCAAAAGCAAAGAAGAGCCTAGCACTTCAAAGGATGAACAAATGTTATATGTAAACAACAGATTCAAAGATAAAAAGGAACCGCTCTTTTGTGACTTCTGCAAAAGGACCGGACACACTGAGAAGTTTTGTCATGCTAGAAAGAGGTCCCAAAAGGCCTATCTTGCAACTGTGAAAGAAGAAGAAGACCATGGACCAAAAGATGAAGAAGAAGATGAAGATGAAGACCACCAGGATCGGAAGGACAAGACTCATTAGTCCTTCTACTCTCATTACTCTGATAGACTGTTTTAAAAGCCTTGTACTTCCTTGCCCTAATGGTTCCTGCCATAAGCTTTGTAAACTCCTCATGTAACTTGGCATTACAGTCCCTGTACACTTTGTGAGGCCCCTGTTATAGAAGGGATTGTAACTCAAGTGAATTAGATTCCAAGATAGATTAGCTTGGACTCAAACACAATCTTGAGTGACAAAATGAAAGTACCATTGCATTGAAATGAGTGTCAAGTACATGCTTATATAGCTTTTGGATAGTACCACTCTTCCTCACTATGCTTGTGGAATTTAGGGCATCTCTCCCTAGAGTTTCTAGAGCATACATCTTTTCTTATATCTTCCATACAAAGCCTCTTATGGGCAGTCTCTTTTAGGTATACATCTAGCCTCTACGGGCGTATATAAAAGCATCATTTGCTATTTTCAACACATTAGATCAAGATTATACTACATACAACTTTTAGGATATCCTTTGGATTGCATGAGTTTCTTTTCATACCATTTGAATTTACGAATGCTCCAACCATACTCAATTATATAACAATGACGCGCTCAGACTCTCAGGGTTGATGCACTGACGAAGATCACCATCACAAAATCGACGGTTGTTCATGGCGAGTTTTTTTAAGAAAAATAACCCTTGTTTTTAAGGTTAATATTCCCTTCTTTGAACCCTATTTATGCATTGTCTTACCCATTAAACCTCTTTTACACTTGTATTCTCTAACTGATTCTATCCAACCCCTATTTCCATTGCTTTTTGCTCCGAACTCATTTTTAAAATCACTTTAAAAGGTGTTTTCATGTGAAGGTACAAAGGGAATAAGAGTGATCTTATATATTGGTTTTCTTGATCTTTGATAATTCCCACAAAGCACTTTGCAAAAGAGATTAGACACTACCATTAGGCAGAAAGCCAATCGGTAAGACCTTGCACTTGAAATGATTTGCCTACACCATGCTCAAATGTCCAATGCCATGTCAAGTCATGTACTCCAAAATCGAGAGCTATACAAGGAGAAATGTGTTTATTGTGCATGCCCAAAACGTTGCAATGACCCAAAAGCCACCAAAATCCTAAAACTTATGTATTCCAAGATCTATGCAATGACAAGCTATAACAATGTATCTATTTGTATCCATCTCAAACTCACTAAGAAAAAGGACCTCACAAAGAAGACTAGAGCACATGTCAAAGAGCATTATGAAGACCAAGAAGATCAAGGACATTACCAAAGGATGCCAAAGAAGCAAAAGGAAGATGAAGAAGATACCTTTCATTGTTGAAAATTTCCCATAGTGGATCTCCCTTAGTGGATCTTGTTTCCCATTGTGGATGTTGTAAAAACCTTACAAATCATGTAAAGTTTCAAGCCTTAACTTGACTAGGCTGTCAAAGTGCTAGTCTCTCGGGCCATGTCACCATGTAGGGGGGGCAAAAGCCAACAAGGGAAGAGACTCATCATTTGAGGGGGGGTGTTGAGAATAGCAAATGATGCTTGTATGTACGCTCGTAGAGGCTAGATGTATACCTAAAAGAGACTGTCCATAAAAGGCTTTGTATGGAAGATATGAGAAAATATGTATGTGCTAAAAGCTCTAGGGAGAGATTCCCTGAATCCCATAAGCACAGCGAAGAAGAGTGGTACTATTCAAAAGCGATATAAGCATGTACTTGGCTCTCATTCCAATGCAATAGTACTTTCATTTTGTGTCACTCAAGATTGTGTTTATGAGTCCAAGCTAATCTATCTTGGAACCTAATTCACTTGAGTTACAATCCCTCACTTTAAAAATGTATCGTGTGTTAACTTGCGTCCACCATAGGTAACTAGCTCTAGATCCGTGTTTCTCAGCATAATGCTTATTTGATGATATTCACATTTAAATGAAGGCGATTGAATATAGCTAATTCTTGTAACTTATCCATGATATCATTAATCTGTTGAATCGAGAATTGATTTTTTCATCATGTTATTTTTAAGCATGATAGTCAATGTATATATGCCACAAATCATTGTTGTTGTGGACCTAAAGTATAATTGAGCAAAAAGAGAATGAGCTAGGTTGAATCAACTCTTTTTTTAAGAGCTCATTGTTTCCTCTTATTGGGATACACTCGCCTTGTATGGTGGCTTATTAGGAGAGTTACTGCCATAGAGACCTTTCTCGCTTGCGATTTGTCGCTTCTCTTGCTCACCGTCCACCCTCGTTGCCGGTGATCTCCTTGTCCACATATGATTCCATTGTCAACGCTGTCCTCAGCGTGTTGCTGATCAACCATCGCCTGTAGGGGTTTGCACTGAGGAAACATAGAGTGTACAACCATGACAAAAACACAAAAGAGGCAGACACAGACATAGAAAGCAAAACTCAAACCTTGAATGCAAAACTCAAAACTCAAACATAAACAGAAGAAGGGAGAGAAGAACACAAACTCTGAAGCTCAAACGCAAGCAGTTGGAGAGTGTGGAGATTGACACCTAGTTGATGAAGATTTAAATGCAAGCACCAATGATGGTGGAGAGGTTGGCGATGGCAGTTGGAGGCCAAACACTGCCTGGAAAGAGATGCCAAACAGTGGGTGACAGCTAGAAGAAGATGCTAGGGTATTGCAAGGTTGGAGGTGCTACCATGTCTGAGTTGATTGATGATTGCAATATGCAAAAACGAGATGGATTGAATGGAGGGTAGCATACCTATTTATAGAAAGTTTGGGTCCTTTCAAGTGGGGTTGTGTTTATGGGACACAGACACTCTAGGAATGCATTTTTGTTTAAAGAACAAGTTTGATTCATTAATTAAGTACGTTTTGGGGCTGTTTAAATAAAGCTAATGCATTCTTAGCTCAAGAGGTTGTCCACCTCTCTCTCTCATTGTTTGGACTGAGAACTCTTTCTCTTGCGTGTGCACTTCAAATTAATCTTTGCCCCAAATTTAGGGGTGATTCAACAGGGATTTACCTCAATTGAAAGCATCTAGATTTAGGATGTAATCTCCTCCAAAGTTGGGGCATTTTGAATGAGTTGTTGCTCCAAAATTTGGGGCTTTCTCAATAAAGATTGGAGCCCAAATTTGTTGCAATGTCCCCAAATTTGGGGCATTGGGATCCCAAGATTTGAAAGTTGCCAAATTTGGGGCATTTTGAATGAGTCATTGCTTCAAATTTGGGAGCTGAAAATGCCCTAGCAAGGGAATGCAGGTTGGAATGTCCCAAATTTGAAGCATTTTCAATAAAAGGAATGTAGGTTTGGGCATTTTTAGCAAACATTTAACACATGCATGTTGAAAGTTTGGCTGCAAATTTTTGCAATTTCATTGAACTTTACTGATTATTTGTCACTTTCATACAGATGGCAGCATTGATATCTATGGGATTTTCATAATCCTCAATAGGTACTTTATCAACAATTGGATGAAGTCGAAGCACTATTTGGTCATGGTGGGATGAGGTAGATGTAGGGGTGCCATTGAGAGGTGGAGAGGCTCGCCCTTGGAAATGCAAACTTTGCTCTTATACTTGCACTAGTGGAGTTGATAAAGTTGGATTTCATTTTCTACATGAGGAGGGAAAAGAGATGCGTTTTTGCACCAATGTATCAACTGAGAAAAAGGCAAGAGTTACTTGATGGCATAGCCACTTCTATAGGAAATTCACATTCCAGGAGGACTCTAAATATAGTAGTGGATCCAACAACATGGGCTCCAAGGCCAAAAGGGTATGGTGCTTCATGCAGAAGACCATTAGGATTAGTGGCTACACAGCCTTCTTGTGGGCCGTCAGTGGTGGTAGCAAGTCGTGGTGTTAAACAAATGTCAAAGTTTATTATACACTTCATGGGAACCAAAGAAAAAAGAGGAAGCAGATGCGGTAGTAGCACACTTTTTCTACCATGACCATATTGCATTCAAATCAGCTAGGTCATTTTATTTTTTGAATATGATAACAAAGATTATAGAGTATGGATCCACATATAAGCCCCTTCATGAGAAACTATCAAGACTACATTGCTTCAGAAGAAGAAAGCAACCATAGAGATTGCAACAACAAATATTCACAACAATCAATGGGCAAGAAATGGAGTGACACACACCATAGGTCTATACATGGTATTCTTGCATATTCTCATGGGGATGTATACTTCGTTGGTAGTCATAATGCTTCAGAGATTGAAGAGTGCAAATGTATTGGCATTCGAGTGGTGTGAGGTAGTGCAGGTTGTTGGGTAAAAAATGTAGTGCAGTTTGTGGGAGATGGTGAACTTACAAACAGGGCAATAGGAAATATTTTAATGGCAATGTATCCACATATCACCTTTAGTTCATGCATGGTGCATTGCTTGAATAACTTGTCGAAGGATGTTGGGGACTTGCTATGGATTGCATCTCTTGTTGCAAAAGGCAACAAGATTGTCACATTTATATGTACTCATTAGTACTTGCATGTTGAGTTTTGTAAGAGAAGTGACAAATAACTTCTCAAATACTCGGAAACACGATTTGCATATAACTTTCTTATGTTTGGTCAATTGCACCATTGCAAAGGTGCAATTAGGGAGCTATTTGCTAGTGACGAGTATGAAAATTGGATTGGGGCTACCATTGCTAGTGTTGTGTTATGTAATGCATTTATCTCTGATAGAGATTTTTGGGATGAGGTGAATCGCACCAACCAAATGGTTGATACTATCGTACACATTGAGGCTTGCAGATGGCATGGATCCATGCATTGGGAAGATCTATAAAGATATGGATCGCATGATTGCGAAGTTGGAGAGTTTGGAACCAAATGCAGATAGGTATGAGCAGATCAAGGAGTTATGTATCAGCAGATGGAATGAGTACGACTTTCTTATGCGTGCTGCAGCATATGTGCTTGATCTTGAGTCTTAAGGGAAGATGCAAGAAAGAGACCTTGAGGTGGTCTTGGAAGGCTTTATCCTAGTCGTGAAATGCAACACAAAATTAAAAATTAGCTCTTTGTGTATTGGTAAACATTAGGGATGTTTGGTACAGAGGATGCACTAGAGGATAAGACAAATATTGGGGCTGCTTTATGGTGGGAGGACTATGGGATAGATAGAAGCTCCAGAGTTGCAAAGTTTGGCTATTTGTATTCTTAGCCAAACAATTAGCTCTACTTGTTTGGAGCAATTATGGAGCTCATTCAATCATATTCACTTTAGAGAAATTGTCTCGGTACAATGAAGACGAATGATGTAGTTTATGTGAACTTCAATCTTCGCTTGTTAGCTCATACATTAGTTGCAAAGGCTGATTTTTTTATATGTTGGAAAAAAGATAACGATGATGATGGTGATGGTGATGGCGTGGATGTTGTTCAGCAGAACGAGCATTCAGGCACAATGAAGCCATCTTCCATGAATGAGAACACTTAGCAGCTAGCCTCTTGGAACTTTAGAGTATTGATTTGGAACTTGGGAGCTCTTGTATATTGGATCTTTAGACTTTAAAGTTTGGTGCATATTGTGTCTTTGCAATGTACATTTGTTGGACTTATGCAACATTGTTGATTACAATGTGACAATCCATTGCTGATTACAGTGTTTTGAATCTTTATTATTTAGCAGCTAGCCTCTTGGAACTTTAGAGTATTGACTTGGAACTTGGGATCTCTTGTATATTGGATCTTTAGACTTTAAAGTTTGGTGCATATTGTGTCTTTGCAATGTACATTTGTTGGACTTATGCACAACATTATTGATTACAATGTGACAATCCATTGCTGATTACAATGTTTTGAATCTTTATTATTATTGAAACTTGATTATTCTCTAATTTCACGAATTATGGTTGATATTGAAAAATGATATTAATAGATCAATTTATAACTATGTGCACATGTCATATGGTCGGTCATTGATTTTGTGATTAAATTACTAAAGTCATTTTTGTGTTTCAATTCTTCATATCTCTAGATTTTAAGTGTTGATTGTCTCTCTCTCTCTCTCTCTCTCTCTATATATATATATATATATATATATATATATATATATATATATATATATATATATATATATATATATATAATGCATATATGCATGTTGTTTCCTTCGTTTTTGTTCTCTAACTTTAGATGTTTTCCTTGGTTCGGGGGGTTCCATTCTTGTTTTTAGTAATTATGGTTACCGAAAGGGATCAAAGGCTATGACATGATTCTTTGGCCTTTTAGTCAAATAGCTATTTTATAAGTGATTGTGAGATGCATTTAGTAGAGATTTTGAGAAATGACATGGATTCTTAATAGAAATTAGATATGCTTTCATTAGTCACACTATCATGTTTATTCTTAACAAAAATCAAGTATACTAAAAAGATGATTTTTTAGGACTTTAGAAACGATTAAAACAAATACCTTGGTTGTTTTAAATATTGAGAGAATATCTTAATTTACTACATTTATGGGCATCTGTTTTTCCTTGTTTAGTTTTATATTCTTTGTGACTTGCTTTTTTTCTTAGTCTTTTTGTGTATAATTGATGATTATATATATGAAGAGTTTTGCTCTTATATATCAAATCTGCTTACTATCGTAACAATCTTAAAAAAACTATTATACATTTAGAAAAGTGAGTTTTAGTTTACTATCATTTTACAATGAATTCTCTGTTGAGTGAAATTTTATCTTAAAGTTAAGTATATTTTACATTATGTTTATAAGTTTGTCATTATTAAAATAAATAAACTTAATCAATCGTTTAGTGTTTATAGTTATTTTTAAATCACTAGAATAATTACTATCTTGATGAGAACTCCATATGCATTATAACAAAGCAAAATTATGCAACTTGTTTATTGTTGTTCTCTTGATATATTTTAATTAAAACTTCACAACTTGTTTGTATTTGTATTTAGTTTATGTAAGTAGATTAGAAAGCATTAAATGTATTTTTTATAGCGTTTTACTTTTTTTTATAGTTTTACATAAAAAAAATAAAAGTTAAAATATTTATAATAAATAAAAGTTTAAATGATCAAAGAGGCTTTGGATTATTTAATATATATCTTAGCATTTTTATGATAAAAAAAAAGAATTGATGAAAAACCATTGCTTATTAATGTAGCTTATTGGAATAAGCTTCAATAAAAAGTGAAAAAGATTATATGCCAATGGACCAACAAAACAACAAACTATATACTTTTTATGAAACTAAATAACAAACTATATATTTTTTATCGCATGAAATTAAATATGAAACTAAATAACAAACTATATATTTTTTGTGGTATGAAATTAAAAGAAACGTTAAGTGTTGAAGTCAATTCGATTGACCTTATATTCAAATGTACTTGTATGAAGCTTATTTTTTCTTATATAATGGAAGATTGAATGATTAAGCACCTTAAGTTTTTATTGTATGAAGTCAATTCGATTGAGTAAATATTTAAATTGATTTGTATCAAGCTTATTTTTTCCTATGTAATGGGAGATTGAATGATTAATCATCTTAAGGTTTGTTGAATATTGAAAGGGAACTCATGCATTAGATACTTAAAACACGAAGTAAGATAGTGAGTATATAGAAAAAAATTCGTTACTATAAAAATGATAATCTTAAGAATTAACAAATTTGAGTCCAGTAAGAAAAATGAAATCGTTAACTTACTTTTTTAGTTCTTGAGAGTTTGAATGCACTTCTGAGTCACCAAGTAAAAAGCAATATATATTAAAGTCTTTTGGATTAATCTTTTCAAGTAGGTTTGAGAACTCATTTTTTAACGATTTTAGTTATTCTATTTTTTTTCTTAGCTTTTTTATCTCTTTTATTCTCTTCATTTCTCTATGTGTTTTTTTGTAATTTTTTTTTTCTTATGCAGTCTTGTATCTTTTTTATGTGTGATATTTTTAATTTTAGGACATGTATTTGTTTTTTTTTCAAAATGGTGGTATATTCAGAATATTTCATGTCTTTTTATTGCTAAGAAGAATTGACTGGCTCTATGTATAGGGTAATATTTATGTGTCAATCCGTGTGTATGGGCAGTATACATATTAGCATTTTAAAAGAACTCTATCAAAAAATCTTTTGTAGCCTCCTGAATGCATTTAAGAGCTGGTTTTGTTTACCTAAAACTATTAAGATTGTGCTTTTCAAATACATGTTTACCTAAAATCTCAATAATGTAGTATTAAAAAATTCATTTTAGAGAAATTTATGATATAGTTAGTTTGAATAGTTTTATCAATGTATTTAAGAGTTGATTTTATTTGTCTAAAACTATTTAGATTGTGCTTATCAAACACTTGTTTACTTAAAATCTCAATAATGCAGTACTAAAATTTCAATTTTAGAGAAATTTGTGATAGACACAGTTTGAATAGTTTTATGTAGACAATATCAGCTCTCAATTACATCTAGGAGGTTGTAGAAGATTTTTTGATAGAGTTTTTTTAAGATTTCTAGAGCTAGTTTCTCTTACTAATAAAAAGATTTATAATATTTTGAATGTATCACCATATAGGAGGAAAAAGATAGATACATATCCTAAAATTGAGGATATCACACATGAAAGAGATACAAGATGGTATGAGAAGAAGAAAAATGCTATAGAAGAATAAATAGAAATATGGAGGAGCACAAGAGATAGAAAGCAAGTGAAAAAAAAAGGTTAAAATAAATATACTAAAATCGAGGACATTACACATGAAAGAGATACAAGATTGTTTGAGAAAAAAAAATGTTGCAGAAAAACAAATAGAGATATAGAGGAGCACAAGAGGTATAAAGTGAGAAAAAAAAAGCAAAACAACTAGAATTATTAGAAGATAAGCTCTTATACTTGCTTGGAAGGGTTAGTCTAAAAGGTTTAATATCTACTGTTTTTTACTTATATGAGAAAAAAAAATGCTATAGGAAAACAAATAATTAAAAGGCAATGAAAGATCCCATGCATGTGATGAAATAGAGGCTTAGATATTGTTGTGTTGATATATATTCATGTAGCTAAGCAAGAATACGAAATGTTTGTCTATTTGCCCTTGAAATGTTTAGTTGTTTAATTTCTTAGGTGCTAGAGTTCGTTGACTTTACATCTTGTCTTAGAAAAATGGCTTGGATGTTGAATATGGTTTTTTGGATAGGATGTTGGGTAGATCATACAAATGCATGTTGAAATTCTTGACGAGATTTATTGTAGTTAGTAGCATTCCAGCAACATGAGTGGCTTGGACATTGAAGATGGTTTTTTGGGTAGAATGTTATCCAAATCATACATGTGTATGTTGGTTGATGAGATTCAATTGCAACTATCGTGGGTTGCTTGTAGTCTTTTTTTTTTTTGACAATCATCCTTACTTGTTTTGGTGCAGTTGCGCAGAAGTTGAAAAGGATAGAAAAACTTGAACCTTCAGATTTGAATGCTTTATTGGAAATAAAGACTCACTGTTCCTTTTATAGTGTTCGAGTGTGAACGCATCTCTACACTTATACTTTATATATTATCTAAACCTAAAGTGGTACACCTGTCCTTGTACCAACATTTTGATTGTGTTGTGCACTCACTCCTTCAACTCACTCTTCTCTTTGTACTTAATTTGCCTTGCATTTTGTCTCGGTCCTAGCAAGTGTCTTCAAATTGGCATCAGAGTGGGGAGCAGACGAGTTGGTTAGATGTCATAGGCGAGCAGTCCACAGGTTGTGCGAGTGGGCAGGTGAGCAGGCAACAACATAGTCAGGTGGAAGGAAGTAGTCATGGGTGACACGCTGGTCAAGCGGCATGAGCTGTGCTAGGTCGATGTGGTAGGTCAGGCGGAAGGCAAGAGTCTCGATTCTTGCAAGTGTCTTCAAATTGGTATCAAAGCGGGGAGTAGACAAGTTGGTTAGCTGTCATAGGCGAGCAACTCACAGGTTGTACGAGTAGGCAGGCAAGCAAGCAACAACATAGTCGACGGGTTAGTTGGGCAGAAGAAAGGAGTCATGGGTGACACGCTGGTTAAGCGGCGTGAACTGTGCTAGGTCAACGTGGTAGGTCAGGCGGAAGGCAGGAGTCACATGCGATACGCACACAGGTCAGATGGGAGACCAACGCACATCCGGTGGGAGATGGGTCTTCTGCTTGAAGCCATGACGGGCACAGGTCTATAGTCCATTAATATGAGATTACCCTCTTCGTCATAAGAAACATAAGGGTTCAAGTAAGAATCTTCCTCCAGTGGTTCCTCCACAAAGTGCATTGAAGCACAATAGATCCTGGTGGTCAAGAGATTTCCGCTGGGTTGATGTCTATCCATGAGGTGGTTGGCTTTGAATCGTTAGGTGCAGGGAGAGTCAAAGTATGGTTGCCTAACTCTTGGGTAATATGGCTAAGTGTAAGGTTGCTGGCAAGGCAACCATCTTGGCAATCGGTAGTGCATGGTGTCATGCCCGAATCTTCCGCAATTGGTACAAGGCCTTGATCCGGGATCGAGACATTCAAAAGGCAAGTGGTTTCCTCCACAATGTACACACTACACGTGAGGTCATACTGGCCTTCGTATTGACTCTTGTAGTCTGGTCAGCTCTTATTTTAGGTCGGCTATAGCTTGGTTCTAGTCAATACTCTTTCCTTTTTCTTCTTCATTGGGAGCTGCCTGCTTGCTAGTTGTTGTGACTCTCTCGATGTTCCTAAATGCATTGCTATCTTGGTGAGTAGCGCAAGAGCTTCTCTCCTTGAGTAAGTCATGATAGGTTGGTTTTTTCATTTTTAATTTTTTTTTGCAAATTTTCCCTCCCCCTTTATCAAGCGTTCATATGCATAAGCACATCGTGCAATTTCCGGATTTGGGGACTTTGATCCAGGACAAGACAATCTGACTTAGGAATTGCACATTTGGTGCACATTTGTACGAGAAATTTTGGGGGTTTTCACATTTTAGTGAAATTTCTTCAATTTCACTAAAATTTGTGCACATCAAATCCAAGAAAATTGGGGCTTTTGCAAAATTCCTTCAATTTGTGCACAACTGCTTGGTATATGCACTTAGATAGATGTATTGATGCAATCTAGACAGATTTTCTTTTGAAAATTTGGGGCTTTTGATTGAAATTGTAAAATTTGTTCTCGGGAATGCTTTTGGAGCAGAAATTATAGT
Organism: Lygodium microphyllum; assembly: GCF_053477565.2. Taxonomy (NCBI): domain Eukaryota; kingdom Viridiplantae; phylum Streptophyta; class Polypodiopsida; order Schizaeales; family Lygodiaceae; genus Lygodium; species Lygodium microphyllum. Next base: position 129,841,167 of record NC_141143.1, read on the forward strand.
CAAATTTTGGGGATTTTACATGTAATTGGTGCCTTGGCCTCTAAATGTGTTAGTAATTGCTTGTGGAGCGTAGCAACACATCCTCTAATTCTGAAAATCTACTTGTGGATTTGAAATTTCTGTATCTTTGAATTTTCACTGCTGGTTGGTATTTGCAGTGTATTGGGGTTACTTGTGTGACATTTGGGCTTGTATTTGGTGACTTTTGAGTTAATTTAGTACTGCAAATTATGGTTGGAAACAGTGATAGGAACAATCATTTGTACATTAAGAAGTTTGAGGGTGCACATAATTTTCCAATATGACAAAAACAGTGCTACAATATCTTGGTGCAGGAGAAATAGGTGAAGCCCATCAAAACAAAGGGAATAAAGCCAATAGATATGGAACAAGATGAGTGGGATGATTTGGATGAGCTTGCACGTTCTACCATTGAGCTCTTAGTGTTAGACAACTTGCTCTTTAAAAATGAGAAGCTGAATTCAGCATATGCAATGTGGCAAAGGCTTGAAGAATTGTATGCTCAGAAAAGTGTAGCTAGCAAGGTTTATTGACTGAAAAAGTTAATGGACTTTTGCATGAAAGAAGATACAACCATTCTATACATTTGAATGAGTTCAACTCAATTTTTAGTGAGCTGACTGCTTTGGATTTTCATATTGATGATGAGTTCAAGGCTACTTTCTTGCTACGCACTTTACTTGAAAGTTGGGATACTTTTTGGACAGCTTTAAGTAACTCAAATGCTCACTTGTTATATTTTGATGTGGAGAGTTCTTCGCTGATGGAAGAACTCAACAAACAAAATAATTTAGCAAACAAGTCTTCTAATGCATTGCACACTAGAGGTAGATTTTAGCAAAAGGGCAGTTTTGAAAATAGAGTACACAGCAAGTCTTGTGGCAAATATATGGAGTGCCATCATTGTTGCAAGAAAGGGCACTACAAATGGGTTTGTTTGCAATTGAAGAAAGAGAAAGGAAAAAACAAAAATACTTAAGACAACAAGACTGAGAAAAAAGATAGACTGCTTGCAAAGAAGAGCAGTGTGAAAATAGAAGAGGTAAATGTAGTCACTCATGAGAATGACGACGACGGTGATGTATTTCTTGTTTCTTCTTTGAGTGCACATGCATTGATTGCAGATTCTGAGAATGACATGCACACTTGGATACTTGATTTAGGTGCGTCCTTTCATGTCACACCACATTGTGAGTGGTTTTTTGACTACAATAGTGGTGCATGTGGTATTGTCCACTTGGGGGATAACTATATATGTAAAAATGTAGGCATTGGTAGTGCGAAATTGGAATTTCAGCATGGTTCCGTGTTTGTTTAGCATTATGTGAGGCATGTACCTTAGCTCAAGAAGAGCTTGATAAGCACACGGCAACTAGATGATGAAGGCTATCACACGACCTTTGGGGATAGCAAATGGAAAATTCATAAGGGTTTTTGCATTATTGCCAAGGGCTCCAAAAGTGGTACTTTGTATCCTTTGCATGTATTTAGCGTGCGTGTCTATGTAGTCGCCATAACGAAGCGGCCAAGTGTCTCTTTGTGGCACAGCTAGTTGGAACACATGAGTCAAACTAAAATGAAAGTGCGTTCTCGCTTGGTTATTTGCTGTCTTTGAGGTATGTTGATGTTGAACAGTGTGATCATTGTATTTATGGTAAGCATGCTCAAACATCACATATTTCTCTAAAGTCTTCACCCTTAGAGTTGGTACATTCAGATGTATGTCAAATACCAAGGTTATCTCTAGGGAAAAAGAAGTATTTCATTACTTTTGTTGATGATGCTACACGCAAAGTATAGGTTTATCCAATCCGTTGCAAAGATAAGGCCTTCGATAAATTTAAAAAATTCATGGCGTAAGCATGCTCAAACGTTACATAAAAAATCTCTTTTTCTAACGTCTTCATCCTTAGAGTTGGTACATTCAAATGTATGTCAAATACCAAGGTTATCTCTAGAGGGAAAGAAGTATTTCATTACCTTTGTTGATGATGCGACACGCAAAGTATGGGTTTATCCAATCCGTTGCAAAGATGAGGCCTTGGATAAATTTAAAAAATTCATGGCACTTGTTAAAAATTAGACCAACAGGACATTAAAGTGTCTTTGTTGCGACAATGGTGGGAAATATGTGTCCAAAGCCTTTCAGGACTTTTGTGACAGCGAAGGCACTAAAAGGGAACTTATTGTTCTAATCCACCCCAAATGGTGTTTCAGAGCGTATGAATAGGACAATTCAAGACAAGATCCGTACAATGCTGTCACATGTTGCTTTACCTTATGGATTTTGGGCAGAGGCTATTATAACAGCCATACACATGATCAATTGATCACCAAATAGGTCTTTGGAAGGGGGGAGTTTCTCAAGAAGCGTGGTCAGGCAAGCTACTTTCGTATGCTCACTTGAGAGTGTTTGGCTAGGAGCTATTTATGCACATTCGCAAAGAAGAACGCAACAAACTTGAGCCAAAGTCCTGTAAATGTATTTTCCTAAGATATGGTGATGAAGGTGAGATTGAGTATCGATTACGGGATCTCGAGAAAAGAAAAGTAGTATGCAACAATGATGTTATCTTTCGGGAAGGTTACATGCACAAACAACCCGAAAAGATAGAGGAGGTGGGGTATCGATTACAGAATCCCGAGAAAAGAAAAGTAGTATGCGGCAATGATGTTATCTTCCGGGAAGATCGCATGCATAAACAACCCGAAAAGACAAAGGAGGTCAGAAGGGTTGTAAGTGCAAAGACAACCAAATAGGTTCATTCTTGGTGTTAATTATGTGGCTGATTATGTCATGTTGATAGATTGTGGTGGTGGACCTCATGCTTCCAAGAAGCAATGGACATAAAAGATAGTAGGAAATGGCATAAGGCAATGTTGTTAGAGATGGAATCTCTTTCGTGAAAAATGACACTTGGGATATGGTGCATTTCTCTAAAGGGCGGAAAGTACTACCAGGCAAATGGGTTTACAAAATGATAGTCACTTTTGGTTCTTTGCTAAAGTACAAGGCATGCTTGGTTGCTAAAGGGTATAAGCAAGAATATGGAATTGATTTTGATGAAATTTTTTCTCGTATAGTCAAAATGACTACTTTGCGAACCATCTTGGGCTTGGTTGCATCTAAAGATATGGAACTCATTTAGATGGATGTAAAAACCGCTTTCTTACATGGTGATCTGCATGAGGAGATGTATATGTAGCAGTTTGAGGGTTTTACTGCAAAGGGGAAAGAGCACATGGTATGTAAACTCAACAAGAGTTTGTATGGGTTGAAACAGGCACCACAATAAGTAAATAAATTGGGATCAATTCTAATTTCCACATAAAGAAGAAGAGAAGAATGTCTCGAGATGCAAATAGTCCTATTTGACCACTATATACATAACTAGCATTGAAAAATATAACAAATGTTTATTTTTAGTGATTGGCCAAGCCGACGACACAGCCGCAGTAGTAACAAGACCCGTAAGTAGAATCTGACTCATGGAAAGCCCATCTATGCCTAGTCTCCAATGGAATTGAATAGAGTCAATCCAACTAAAATTTTCAAGTAATTGAATGGATTGGTGGTGAATATGAAAATGGCAATAAAATATATAAGTGATTAATGCAAATTCTAATCTACAAATGCCTAAGCTGTACCATCGGACCATTCTATTGCCTTCACTCTGAAGAAATAATGAAATCAAGAAACTCGCAAAAAGTGGGAAGAGAACAATTATTGTTAGCCGAGGTACGTTACTCATCATGGATGATAATTTAATTGTCTTGAAAGTTTTTTGGTAAGTTCAAATCAGCATTTTGACTCATATCATTCTGATTCATATCAAGATCTTTTATAAAGATAGATATGGAGCTCATACAAATGGATGTAAAAACCGCTTTCTTACATGATCTGTATGAGAAGATGTATATGCAGCAGTCTGAGGGTTTTACTACAAAGGGAAAAGAGCACATGGTATGTAAACTCAACAAGAGTTTGTATGGGTTGAAACATGCGCCATGAGAATAATATCATAAATATGATACATTTATGCAATCTCATGGATTTCATTGCTCTGACATTGATCACTACTTATATACCAACAAGGCGGCAGATAGCAACGTTATTTTCTTGGTTTTGTATGTGGATGTACGGTACCATACGGTATGTATCCGTACGAAATCGTACGTTTTTTTCTGCATGTTTAGGCCACGTCGCTTGCACGTCTCGTGTCACGCGTTTCTTGCTTCCCTACTTTTACTCCGCTTGCTTGTGTGGCACTTTTTGGGGGGTGGGAAGCCTTGGATACCTCATCCCACCCCCTTTTCCTACCATGCATTCCCCTCCCTAGCCCTCTTTGGATTGCTTCTAGTTGGCATCCCTCTCTTTGACCGTTGACCCCTCTTTGACATTTTGAACTTTGACCCTTTTCTCATCTACAAAAGATGCTCCTCTTTTCCATGCTTCCACACCAATTCAGCAAGCACTTACCATTCTCATCTTCCTCTCTCGGATCTTGATTCTTGAATGGACTTGTGATTTATCATTCTCGAATCTCACCTCCCATCCCCTCTTTGCTGCACCCTATCAAAGCATTTACCATTCTCAAATCTCATCTCCCATCCCCTCTATCCCACACCCTATCAAAGCATTTGCCATTCTCATCTTCCATTCCCTCTCTCTCGCTCTTGCTCTTTCAACTTTACCCCAACCCTCGAGCCTCTTGAGTCTCCCTCCCTTTTAACTTTCAAGACTCAACTTTCAAGTTTCAAGAGTCGAGACTCGAGAGTCTCTCTCTCTCTCTCCTCTTTATCTGTCATCGGCACCATGACTTGTGAGAAGCACGAGGTTTTTAATTCGCATGCGATCCATGTGGAGAGGGACACAAAGAAGTTCAACTCCCACCATTGGACATGCAAGTATTGCGGGAAGTGCTATAACAACTTGGCTTCTCCAACATCTTTCCAAGACTCGGGGGGGGGCAAGTTGCCCCATGCAAGGAGATCCCTCAAAACATTGTGGAGGAGATTCTTGCCAAGATGAGAGGGGCATCCACAAGAGGAGGAGGAAGTAGCTTATCGACACCAACTCCTATACCTACTAACGAGGAAGTATCCAATGTGGGCGTATCTTCAATTGATGCGGGAGAGGCCTCTACTATTGGTGGTGGGGGCTCCACATCCGGATTCGGCTTCGGTAGAAGACAAAGAGTAGAGGCTCATGTGGTGTTGGAGAGACGATCCTCTCTCTCTCTCAAGCTCCTAGTCATGTGCGTGGATCAGTTGCCTTTCTTAGAGAAAGGCAACGACTTGCGGACATTGAAATTGCACGCATGGTGATTGAGTGCAATCTTGCATTCAATGTCCTAAAGCAAGAGCAATAGAAGAAGATGGTGAAAGCCATTGTGAATGTGGGTCCATGTGAAGCATGGATCGGTGTTACATACAATGACATGAGAACGAAAAAGTTTGATGAAAAGGAGAGGATTGATAGAGTCCTTGATCCTATTCGGGTCGCATGGATAAAACATGGTTGCTCCATTCTCACTGACGGATGGAGTGATCGTAAGAAAGGTGGCATCATCAACATACTCCCGACACTTACTTTTTGTGGGCCGTAGATACTCGCAGGAGGGGGAGAAAAACGACGGGCGCATCCATCTACCACCACATTCGACAAGCTATCATTAAGGTATACATTGCAATTTGCCTTTTAAGTTTGTTTCACTTTCTTTCATTATGAATCACGATAATATCACGATTCATAAGTGAAATTTGATTTATGGTTAATGGCGTATGCATAGCTATCTATCTCTCTATTCTAATAATTAATTTCTCTCTAGTATCTATGATCTATCTTGATTCTCTCTTTTCCCCCAAGGTGCAAGGCTCAAGTTTCAACTCTCTCTAGACTCTTTCTCTCTCTAACCTCTAATTTTCAAGTGTTATTAGTATTAAGTAATAAGTAGTCTTACTTGTAATTTGTAAATTGTGGTTGTAGGTGGGCCCTTCAAATGTGATGTAAGTTGTTACCGACAATGCATCGAATTGTTGGCGCATGGGCCGTTTGCTTGAGTCTGAGTTTCCTACGATTGCGTGGACTCCATGTGCAAGTCATTGTTTGAACTTGCTCATGAAAGACATTTGGAAGCTCAAGTGGGTGAAGAGGGTGGTCCGCAAAGCTATATCAATTGTCATTCTTCACGGTAAAGGTAAAGGTGCTTGCGATGTATCGTGAGCATAGCACATTGGAGTTGAAGAAGCCTTCTTCAACTCGCTTTGCTTACATGTGGTTATTGTTGGAGCTCCTTTATGAGGTGCGGTCTGCCTTGCACAAGATAGTGGTGTCCACTCTATGGTATAAGTGGGATGAGCATGAGACCGAGGAGACCAAAGCCATGCAACGCTTATGCGCCTTGCACAAGATAGTGGTGTCCACTCTATGGTATAAGTGGGATGAGCATGAGACAGAGGAGACCAAAGCCATGCAACGCTTATGCCTTAATGAGCAGTTTTGGCAAAAAGTCCGTGCCGTTGTCATTGTTGTGACTCCCTTTTATAGCCTGTTATATATAAGTGATTGTGAGGGGTCCACCATGGGGCTTCTCGTTCACTTCTTTAGAGCGGCATTGGTGGAGGCACGTGCTTGTACAGTGATCACAGAGACACAACGTACACATGTTTTAGAGATAGCAGAGAGAGACGGGTGTGGATGCATAAGCCCATCCATGGTTTTGCCGCACTGGTACATCCGGTCTACAAGTCACCGGCGGTCATGGAAGATAGAGAGTTCCGTTTGCTCTAGCTTGCTTATTTGACTCGTGTGGTCCCTGTGGATGATCACAATGGAGTGTTGGAGGTGCCAGGATGCTATGTAGATTAGAGAGGGCATGTGGCTTTTGCTTCTTCCACTTGTTGGAGGAGAGAGTCACTTGTGAAGCCTTTATTTTGGTGGCAAAACTTTGGATACGCACTGGAGACCTTTCAGCCCTTAGCCATGAGGGTCCTTGTTCAGGATTGCTATTCGGGTGCATGTGAGAGAAAGTGGAGTGCCTATTCTCTCATTCACATAAAGGTTCGCAATTGGCTTAGCCCGCGATAGTTAGAGCGGCTAGTCTATTGCCGCACTAACTTACGCAAGATTAGCATGGGAAGTCCGAAGCAGGTAAAGTTTAAACACTTAACCATAACATTTAAATTTCAAAATTTGTTGTTTTAACTTTTAAACTTTGAACTTTGAAGTTTATACTTTACAATTTAGACTTTAGCATTTACAATAATCAATCTTATGTGCATCACTGCATTGTGTAGGTGAATGTTGATACATTCAAGTTGACGGGCGACACTCTTTTGAGTATACATAAGGAGGTGGAGAAGGAGGAGGAGATGATTTTTGTAGAGCTCTATAGAGAGCTTATAGTAGTTGATACTCGTGACACTCGCAGTTAGCGTGCTCGTGGGCGAGGAGTTCGATTAGGTGGTAACAGGGGCATGGTCATTTGACGCCCTCCATCGTCGAGGAGGGATGGTTCGAGCGGCTTGCAGACATATGTAAGGCAGGGCTCTAGTAGCTCACATTCTGTGTCTCATGATGATATCCCCCCCTTGCCTACACAGCCACCACCTAAGGAGCCATCATTTGATGATGATGGTAATCTCATCAGTGAGGACGAGTATGAGTGTGTCTCGTCATTGGTTGTCGAGGAGTCATCTTTAGACTCTCTTAATGAGCACTCAGATGGTTCTGATGATGACGATGATAGTGATGCCTCATCATAGATTCATATAACATAGGTCTCTCTTTTTTTGGTATTAGATATACTAGACTGTAGTTGTATCGCATGTTTTGCGCAACTCATGTGACCGTGATCGTCACTCCATGTATTCATCTTATTCTGTAATGAAATGGCTATTTCCACTTTAAATATGTATTCTATGATCTATCATTTAATGATTTATGGTTTTTGTTATTAAAAAAACCATCTTAAATTTTTTTCGTACTAATATCGTTCCGTATCTTATAAAATCATAAGGTACCATTTAGTACCGTACTTTATCGTACTGTATCGTATCGTACCTTTTGTACATGACAACTATGATTGCAGGCAAGGATGTTCATGCCTTGGACTCCTTGAAGCAGAGTCTACACAACAACTTTGATATGAAGGATCTTGGTGAGGCCAATCACATTCTTGGCATACGTATACTTAGGGACAACTCGAAGGGTTTTCTTTATGTGTCATAGCAAGAGTATGTCACTAAGGTTTTGCAACAATTCAATATGGAAGGGGGAAAAGCCTCCATATGTGAAACTTAGTGCAGATGACAACCCTACATTTGATGATGGAAAGGTTTAAATGGCCAAGATACCTTATGCTTCAGTTGTTGGTAGCTTGATGTATGCTATGGTTGGTACATGTCTTGACATTGCATTTGTGGTGGGAGTGGTTCGCAGATACATGGCATATCTTGGCAATAAGCAGTGGGAAGCAGTGAAGGGTATCATGAGATACCTTATTGTGTATTTGCTTTGGTAAGCAGAAGTCATCTGTTGGCTTCACAGATGTAGACTATGTTGGTCATTCCAACTCCAGGAAGTCTACTTTAGGATATGTGTTCACGTTCACAGGTGGAGTAGTCTCTTGGATATCTAGGCTACAAAGGTGTGTTGCATTGTCTACCTTAGAGGTAGAGTATGTGGCTGCCACCTCTGAGGCATGCAAAGAGGCTTTATGGCTTTCACATCTAGTGAGAGAGCTTGGCATTACAGAGGTTCTTATCTTTCATTGTGAGTCGTGATAGTCAGAGTGCTATCATGCCAGCACGGAATCTGTCTTTCACGCAAAGACAAAGCACATACAGGTGAAGTATCATTTTATAAGGGTTGTGCTTGACAGCAAGAGCATTGAGTTTGCCAAAGTACATACAGATGATAACCCTACAAACCTCACGAAGGGTCTTCTCGCAGAGCGGTTTGCTCATTGCTGCCAGATGATGGGGGTTGGATAGTATGTGTGTTTCAGCTTTGTACATACATAGACTTAGCTGATTTTTTTCTCTACCTTCAAGCATGTTGCCTTTGGATGGGAGGTTGTTGGGAATAAAGGCTCACCGTGCCTTTTATTGAGTTTGGGTGTGAACGCAGTGCGCACACCTACACTCTTGTACTTTATATATTATCTAAACCTAAAATGGTACACTCATCATTGTACCAAAATACTGATTGCGTCATGCACTTACTCCTTCAACTCACTCTTCTCTCTGCACTCAGTTTGCCTTGTACTCTGTCTCGATCCTAGCAAGTGCCTTCAGACAATTTGGCATACGGCTTTTAACAAACCTTTTATTGTTAAAACAGGCTTCTTTCTGACATGGCTCGATTGGAAGCTAAGGTGGAACGATTGGAGGGCCAGCTTTCTGCCAAAGAACGTGAATTAGCGGCACTCACCCGTGCAGTATGTTTTCTATTATTTTTCTCTTTACAGAATATTAATTCTTTGTTGTCCCCAAAGTACTTATTGACTGATTGAAATTTTATGGATGCTGCCACATGGTGATGAATAGGAGCAAAAGGCATCAGCTGCTTACAAAGCACAGATTGAAAAATTGCAACAAGAGCGTGATGAGTTCCAGCGCATGGTTATTGGGAATCAGGTGCTGTTAACATTAAGTAATACTACCGAGGCTTGAATGAAGTTTCCTAATTCTATGTATGTGCATTTTTGCATCTTCCAGCAAGTCCGCACACAACAGCTTCATGAAATGAAAAAGAAGGAAAAGGAGTACATCAAGCTACAGGTATGATGATCTTCATTTGCTGGTCTGTATTGTATTGTATTGTCTTCTGTTTTGTGCAATTATTTGTTGTGCATATGTTTTTGAGTCTCACATCACATCTATTTGGTTTTATCTTAAAAGTTGACATGTCCAATCATGATATTATGAGATTAAACTCCTACATTATAATAGACATGGTATGTGCTTTAAATGTGCTGTAAACAGTTTTTTCCATAGGCTCCATGCCATCAAGTAAATTTGATACTGCATCAGGTAAATTTGATACTGCATGCTGGTCCCTCCAGCTCGGTTGGAGCTCCTCATATGTACAGTGCAATCTCTGGCTTCAAAAATTTTTAGTCTCTCTTCATTGTGGAAATTCTAATTGGAAAGATCCTTGCTAAGTTTGGCAGAGATTCAAAGTATGCATGTAACTGTTACAAAATCTACATTGAAGTGGAGATTCAAAGAATACACCTAATATTATGATACAGAAATTTGCTTGGATGTTCTTGGCAATTGGGAAATTGAGCTTACAGCCTTCTATCACATCCAACGTTACTTTTCTGTTTGCAGCCTGCTTTGTTTCATTATATTTATGTATATGGTCTGGCAAGTCCTGACTTCTGATAAGCAACTCCAAGCTAAACATTTTGGGAATTTTAGGTTTTTTGGGAGAGATTTACTAAGATGTTCTTTTCAATATCTGGTCGCTTTACACAGGAGAAACTTAATCAAGTTCTAATGGAGAAGAAAAAAGAGTCTAAATCAGGAATGGAGATCATGAACTTGTTGCAGGTATTATTTTCTTTATCCTTGGGATCCAAATTTTCCAAAGAGGGCATAATATCTAATTAGAGCATTCAGGATGCATAGGGCACTGCCTTGGTGCAGCTATCATCTTCTTCTCTTTCCTCTTCACTTTTTCAATAAGACTTCCAATATAAAGTTGGAATGCTTTTTAGTTTCTTGGTATAAACCGTTCGGGCATATCTAAAAAATTGATTCTGTCATTGTTCTGCATGTTAACGGTCTTGCTTTAAGTGTTAATTTTTAAAAGAAAGAAGCAGTATGGCAAGCTAAAATAAGTTGGATCTTGGTCATAGTATGTTGGAACTAGACATACAAATAGTATTTTGTGGCTCATTTCCATTTGCATTTGTTGGAAATTGATGCACCATCCTAAAGTGGATCCTTGATTTGTCATGGAGTGTGCTCTCTATGAAAGGAGGGTATAGCATTGAAGTTGGCCATTTGAGTTTAAGAAAAAGGTCTGATTTTGGGTGCTGGGTTTTGTATAGTACACTAGAGACTTCATTTATGTTACATCTCACTATGGGCCTTTAATGTCAAGCTAGTAATCCCTCTCCTTCTATTACTGAGTACATCAGAAAGTTTTGTGGGTCTCTATTGATTTATTTCAATACAGAAGATAGTCATCAGAAGAGATGACTATGTCGTTGGTGGAACAATGCTGCCCCTCTATCATAAAACAAATGTGGCTTCAGCAATTCTAGATGATTATCTTGTCTGACTAGGTTTTTACTGACATATTAATATTAATTACTCTACTTTAGGTCTATAGAGCCAATACAAAGTGGAATGGTTGGCTTTTTTGGTTTAAGAGTGTTTACAAAGTCCTTAAAAAAGCAAGTTGTAAAGCAACCTAGAAGAAGAGTGTGATTTCCCTTACTTTCTTTCCGGAGTACAATTGCTAAAGAGTGCAGTATTTGACTATTTATTAGGCATTCCCTTCAGCCAGAAAAGTGGCCATTGGTTCACGATAGGAGTACTGTTTGTTGGGATGTCACTAATAGTTTTTACTAGACAAAACGAAAACTCATCTACTACATTTAGCCATAGAGTTGATGGTTTGGGAGGGATTGGCACAGGAAAATATGTGTAGTTAATGATTGGTATTGGAAAAATATATGTGCTGTTGTCAGTTTCCAAATCCATGTCGAAGATTGTGGTTGTGAACGTAACATGTATGTCTTGGGAAAATTCAGATACCTGCTACTACAGCCATTACAATTGGTGCCAAAGGGCCTACAAAGCTCTACAGCAACCATCTTGGGCAGATCATACCTATTTGCCTTAGCATATGGGCATTTGGCAATCTGTATACAGGTTTAGGATTCTTCACATAGTAATGAAAACAAGCTCCTTCTCAAGCAAAGATCCTTCTTTTGACAGGGCCTTGTTGGGGCTCCACAAACTGGGTGTAATTTACTACATCATGAAATTGCAACTTAACATTCTAGAAGATAAAGAAAAACAGGGAAAGTATGCTGCATCTGCCGTGGACTTGCCCACAATCTGGCTGGTTGCTGGATCATCCTAGGACGTGATACCAATTTCTGGCCATTATAATGTAGGGCTTGGCACAGGGATCATGCTTTCATTTTCATCTGGACTAGATTTTGGGCTTTTTGGACCCTTGGAGCTTTTCGCCCATTTCTTTTTTGGGTCAGTCCCAGATTTCTTTTACCTTGAAAAAGATGATGAGTATGTACTTATTTTTGATGATAGGCTTGGTGTTTGCAACAAATGAGATGGTTGATATTGTAGAACTTCTCACAAACAATGTTAATGTAACCCTTGGCCTCTGAAATAAATAGAGTTTGGTAATCCTTTTACCTTCATACTTCATGGTGGGTTTTCATTCTATCATGTATTTCTTGGAGCCTATCTTGCATTTCCTACAGTGTTTTGGTATGGTTATTGTAGCAATCCCCATCACGGTTATTGGTGATATCTCTATCTAACCTGTTGGTGTATAAAGGTGCTAGAGTTTTGTAATCTTTTCATCTTTGCACTTGATTGTAGTTTTTCACCCATTGGGGTTCCCCAACAGATGTAACATTTGTCATAAGTTCTTCAGTTGGATTAGAAATTGGCTGCTTTGGAAAATATGCAAAGAAAAGGAATCACTTGACCCTTGGAGCTTACAGATTTTCAATACTTAATGCAGTATTTTTTATGTGATGTTCATGGCTGTGTTTCACCTCTGTTTCAGGTGAATAATGCTGGCTTTGAGGACTTAACTTTTTGTATGTACGTTGAGGAATTTGAAACTGGGCATGTGTGCATGCATGCATGCCTATGTCATGTACCGATGGATATGTAGTATTTGCGGATGACAATTGATACACTGTTGACCTTATGAAACAATGGCTGTGTTTTATTTGCATTTTTGAGGCAAAACATTGATAATGGTCAGTTTTTGCAATTGATAGCTATCTTCTTTTGCAGAAAGAAGGGCGGCAGCGCGGCACTTGGAATGGGAAGAAAGCAGATGGGGACTTCTACAAGATGATTGTAACATGCCAAACAGTCTAATATCATTCTTGGAAAGTTTTTACATAATAACAAATTAGTAAACCAGACCAATTGCATCATGCAGGTAGATGCATACGAGTCTAAGAAAAATGAGCTAATGACAGAGAATTCAGACCTTCGGGCACTTCTACGGACAATGCAAGTAAACTTTTATAATATGACCCCTGTATCATGTTTCCTTTACATGTTCTAATGAGGTCATAACCCTAGAGTGCTGATAAGATGTCTTACATGGATAAGGTCTATTCATAAACAGGTATGATCATTTCTACAGTTCTCAAGATAGATTTCTTAGTCTGCATAAAACAGAAAGATGTAAACATAACCTTCCCAGCTCTTTGTAGTTGCTAAAAAATTAATGATAGTAGCTATGCTGATGGGAATTACAATGCTTGGCAACGAGGGCTAAGCAAAAGCAGTCATTGAGATTCTTATTGCCTGAGGTGGCCAGCTACATAATCAGTGAAGGGATCTATGGCTATACTAATGTGAAAGCACAATATTTGGCAACTTGTGGCCCTTAGGCAATGGGAAAGCAGAGGTGAAAACCTGCAATGGGGGTTAAGCAAAAGCTTCTGCTCTGTGATATGTATCCTGCAAGCACCTTTTTCTTTCTCAATTGACAGCTGTAAATTATAACTTAAGGAGCTATGATAGCATGTGCACAATTATGTAACATATATCAAACAGCTTTAAAAACTTACTGCTTTTGAGCAGTTTGGGATTGCTTGTCCTACGCAAGGCCATGTTATGGATGTAGAGCATGCCATGAGCCAAGCAAAAGAATAGCTGCAGAAGCTGATCTGTCCTTTGTCCATGCTTTTGAAATTATAAGATGTTGGCATGCATGTGAAAGTTTCCTATTTGTTGCTAACCATGTGCATAATCTTTTTGTAGGTTGATATGCGAGATTCCTTGAATGCTTCAAACTGGGTATCCAAGAATGGATCTGCAAACAATAATATTGAGAACGAGCCTCCGCCTACTCCTCTTGGAGGGCGCACGGTATCATTCATTAGCCAGTGCATTGCTGCATGTAAATGCAATGAATGTTTTATTGCGGAAACATCTGGCTGCATAATAGATTTACTTACGTGTTTGAAGTTATTGTAGGACGTTTTTGATCTCCCATTTCACATGGCCAAAGATCAAATTGAACAATCACTTAGAGCAAAGATGGCCTCTATCAAGGTAAGATCAAATCCGGCACTTCTATTTTTCTGCTAAAATCAAGACTTGGGATTAGTGCTTATGGCCAACAATTTACCTGTGTTCATTGTCTTTTCTCAAAGGTTTCTGTAACTCTATTTCCTGTAACAAAAACTTTTCAAAATACATGCTTAGATAAACAGGATGAAGCGTGCCTAATTATGAAAACTGATGAGAAGGCACAGAATAGAATGTTACATTTTGTACTGAACAAATAGAAATAATTGAACTCATTGTGGCTATCCAGCTCTGGACAGTTCTGGTGACCAAGACCGTTTGTCTTATCCAAAGCACTAATCCTAGGAAAACTACTGGAACAGGAGCGAATGCTGCAACTTCAGGGTAATCAGAAGGGATCAGACATGACATGTGAGGCCAGTGAACGAGAGCTGGAACTAGAGGCACAACTTGTGGAGGCTAGAAGCATCATTCAGGAGCAGGTTTGGAAAGTAACTGTTTGTTCTATTAATTGATGTAAAGGAGATCTGTATTATCTATGTTGCCCTCCTTACACAATCTATATTCATTGAATCTCAGGCATCTATTATGAGCAAGCACCTTACAAAAGAATCTTCAAGGTACTCTATGACATCAGGTTTTGAGGGTGTCAGCAATATCTTTGCCAAGTTCCCTGATGCCATGATTGACATTTTATTAATAATGTGACACACAGAGGAATGATGAGCCACTTGGGTGTTGAGCAAGAGGGTATGATACCCTCAGTAGAGGAGGTAAGCATGAATAATCTTTTGGGATAACTAGTCTAAATTCAGGTTAATAAACGGCTGAAATATTTTCTTTAAACAGGACCGAACAGGTCTACAGGAGCGAACAAAGCAGTTAGCAGCGGAGCGATCTGCTTTACGCAAAATGGCTATGGATCTTGAAAGGGAATGCTTTGAGATTGACAAAGCTAAGCATAAGTACGAGGTGAGGTTGGGTGATGCTATGCAAGTAACTTGCAGTTCATTTGTATGCACATATATGCTGCAAGAGTTCTGTCTTACAAGTTTATTGACTCTTGAATATTATCACAGGAACAGCAAGCTTCTTGGGCTAGCACCCTCAAGTCTTGGGCCCCAAATAATGGAGGCTTTAACAGTGGGAAGGTAAAGATAAAGTAAGAATTCACAAATAACATATTGCAGTGTTGCTTGATGACCTAGATTCTTGTAAGGAGTTATGTGTAGGTAATGGTTATTCGCGGTGTTGGTTTTCTGCTAATTCCTTCCATCTTTATCATGCTCTCTGTTTTGCAGCCTTATGAAGAAACAAAGCTAACTGCAGAGGTGTAGTAACCACACCGGCTATAATGAAGTAGGAAAATCTGATAGTTAAGATTGTAGAGGGTGTGGAGAGATGGGTTGTACATATTGATCAGACACAGCCAAGGAATGCTTCATTGTTTATGAGGCAAGAGTAAATTCTTGTAAGATTTGTATCAACACAAGATGTGTCTGTTGTATTACTTGGCAGCCAATTTAATATACAGGTTCCATTTTGAGTAGATTACATATTCTCTCTCTCTCTCTCTCTCTCTCTCATATTACTGAATATTGTAAAAGAATCATGTATACACAAAGTCTACATAAGGCCTCTTGTTCCATGTAAGTGAACATTAAACCAGCATAAAGCTGTGTTTTACTTTCAAAGGCCCTCCTAGAAGGCATCCAGGTTTTTTAAAAAAATGCGTGAATAATATAATCAACTTGAGGTAAAAAGAAGAGACAGGATAAAGCTATGCCCCTACTTCTTGCAAGTAGCTTGTAGGCAACCTTGAATACGTGCTGAGACTTATGCAGGGTTCTGAATAGGACTAAAATCTCAGAGCTACATGACCTAAACAAGACTTCTCTGGTGTGTAGCTAAGTTGAGACAATATTTGATGTGGATTGCCCACGGATGTGGAGAGTCCAGGCACCAGCCAAGTTTGACAATCAACCGGTTTTCTTTTGAGCCCATGCTATGGCTGACCACTTGGATTTGCCTGCATAGCTCCATCAAAAATCCTTCAGCATCCAGGCCCTTTGGCCAACTAGATAGTATGAAAGGTAGGGAACAAAGAAGTCAGAAGGCTGGAAGTCACAGAGTGGGTACAACCAGGGTGGAACAGATGATCTACAACCACAAAGCAACCATCTCTTTGAGGACCATGCCAGCAAAAATCATGGAGATCACTTGCTGTAATTGTCATCCTTGAACGTGGTGCCCAATATGTCCAGGGATACTCCAGCAAAATCAAAGATGAATGCATTGTGGGTCCTCCAATTATCCTAAAGGCTAGTTCAACACAAAAAATGAAAGAGGCAGTAAAGTGACATCTTGCCGTAAACCCATGAATGGATGACTGCACGTTGTGTTAGTGAAGTCCATACTCGAAAATGAAACGGAAACTTTTCTAGCCATTGGGTGGGAAATCAAGAGAGGATGAGGAGTCTTGTCACACTTGGTGTAGAAGATTCTTATCATAGACCTGCTTGGTAGATTGTTTCAGAAATTCTGAGGAAGTTCTATAGGGTGCACAAATGCCAAGTCCAACCATATGGGGAAGAATCCTCTAATATAGGCAAAGGGGAATGCTAATGGAGCCATTTCTCCAAACAAGTCTAAATTAGTTGGTAATCTCGAGCAATCCCGAAGTACAGTCCTCGGATTCAGTTGTGGCATTGTATTGAACTTCTCACGTTTCATCATTTAATAGAGAATCAGTATATGATTATTAGGTCAATCAAGTAACCTAGAGGTGACGAGAAGCAATCTTGTGATATACATATTTCATGCTCGAGTATGGGAACTAGATGTAGTCTTGCACCTATTTAAGCAGGCACCAACTAATGCAAATAGTAGCGAACTGCTTAAATACTTTCTATGGCTTCTATAAGAAAGGATCATGTGGTATCTAGAGTTGGCTTAGGTCCTAGATTATTACCCATATCCAATACCATCTCCCAATTGCCTCTTTTGCCACAAGCTTCATCACATCCTCGGGCTGCTGCTCTAGCTTGTGCTACTCCTTATACGCAGACCACTCTTATTCTCACTACATTGGCAAGCTTCTGCAGTCATTGCTCCTTACAGGTGTGCTCATAGATTCGAGCTTCTCACGGCACCTTTGTTTGCTGAATGCTATAGTGGAGAGGAGCCATCGTGCTTCATCGATTTCTTGCTGAAGGTCATCAAACTCCCACTGCACAGCTAAGTGGTGGTGGTTGCTGCTCGTACAAAGCTCGCTTGTCGTTCTAAGATCCTATGTCTGTCAACATCGATGTAACTACATAGCAACTTCCATCTCATGTTGTTGGGGCGTAGTTGTCAATCTCACTCGGAATATCATTTGTGGCTCCTACATTATCGATTGTTGTATTATCGCTTTGTCTTTCAGTATTTACAATAGAACCTCGTGAAGTTCTATTGTAGGAGCGGAACATACTTTCAAATCTTGAGCTTGATATATAGTACAAGGACTGCCAATTGACTTGAAAACACTCCTAGGTGAGATTACTTATGCAACATTATACCATCAAGTATAGCCCAAAGGACGATCTTACTGGTCACTTCAACAAACATTAAGTATTAAAAAACAATTTGCTAGTTTACAATGCAAACTTGATAAAGCCCAGGCCAAATGTATTCTCTTGCCAAAGGATATGAGACCTTAGTTGAAACATTGTCTAATATGGACGATTTAAAGGTGCATCTCATTGAGGAATCCTTATTAGAAAGAGAAAGCAAAATTAAACTCAATGAAAGAACTTCTACTACCACTCGAGAGAGACATAGTCTTCAAAAGGACAAGAAGAAACAATTCAAGACATGCATTCACTAATCATGATGAAAAAAATTCCACAAACAAAGGCTAACATTTTCGTATAATTTGTTGGTTAGTTTGAAAGGGATTGCTACTTTAATCAAGCAAATTATGTAGTTGCACCAAAACCATGATATAACAAACTCAAATGAATCTCACAATGTGTCTCCATCCAATAGTTATCTCTTCTAAATTGAAAAGCCCACAATTGTGATGCCCATCATTGGTAGCAATGATGTAGCAAGGGGGGTAGTTTCCAAATCAATTCAGAGTCATTTGTTTACATTCTCATTTTGCACAACATGGTTATGAGTATGATAGTGGAGTTAAAGGGTAAAATATTTTTTTTTTGTAATCACACCACACCTTTGATGATAGTGGCAATCAATAACGATCAATCACACATCAAGGAAGTGAATCAAGAGGTTTGGAGTGACACTCTTTTTTCTCTTCCCCCATGAGATTTATTTTTCTCTCCTCAAGGAATCTCTTTTTGTCTAATACTTCCCCCCCCCCCCCCCCCCCCCCACACACACACACACACACACACACACACACAGAGGTCAAGGGTTGGGGGGAAGAGATCAAGTGAGGAAAGGGGGGAGAGCAAGTTCAAGGGGAGGTTGAGGTAGACTAGGGACACATGATGATGAGTGAGGGAGGAGGACTAGGTTGCCCAATTGGCCTAAGGCGGGAGGAGGGGAGGGGAAGAAAACATTTTTTTTCCTTTTGGGAGGGTTCACATTGGTTGGGGGGGGGGGGGGGGTCATAACATCTTGTTTCTCTTTACGAAATGGAGATGCCCTCATGCCAATAAGAATTGGGGATGTCTTTATAGGAGGTATTTGATAAATTTTGTACCTTTATTGCTAGAGCAATTAAGGTACATGAATGGTTGGGATTTGATGTCTATGGTACTTCTCCAAGTGAC
Organism: Lygodium microphyllum; assembly: GCF_053477565.2. Taxonomy (NCBI): domain Eukaryota; kingdom Viridiplantae; phylum Streptophyta; class Polypodiopsida; order Schizaeales; family Lygodiaceae; genus Lygodium; species Lygodium microphyllum. Next base: position 129,860,243 of record NC_141143.1, read on the forward strand.
ATTTGGTAAGTGGTACAAGCTACTCATTATTGAAGATATGACCAGGGTTTAGTGCTCTCTTGCTTCTAGGGTCTGGAGTCTCTACCTTTTTGGTGATGGTGTAAGCTTATGTTCGAGATTATACTATGCCTATTTGCTAGATTTTCTCTTTCTTGATCATTGTGAATACCTTCCAAATTAGCAATTTTTGCATATATGGGATATTTGAAGTGGAAATGGTTGAGCCCATTGCAATTGTAACATCTTCTATTATGGTATTTAGCCTTTAAGTGACCCATTTCATTGTAGATGTGACATTGTATATTCTCATGATTCGCATTTTTTTGTGATTTAGGTTCTAAACCACAATAATTTTATCGGGTATTTCCTAGAATGTAAGTATCTCCCTTACCAAGGGTGTATCTCATATCAAAGCATGTTTTAGATTGGTTGGACCATGGGTCCTTCCATTGAAATCTGGTAGCTTGATTGGTTTTAAGAGAAATTTCTTCTACTAGACTCTATCATAGAGGCTTTGGGATGTACGTGGTAGTCAAATCATCACTTATTGTAGACTTGCAACAGATCTCTAGTCCTTTGATTATGAGATTGTTTTAATATCAATAATGTTAGTTAATTTGATTATGTAACCTATCCATAGATTTGCTTTGATACCATGTGAGATGTAAACTCCCTAACTAACCTATAGAAGCCAACCTTCAATAGTTTCTTAGACACTTCCATGTGAACATCACTATTTGAACCCCATATGGTGCACAAACTTAGGTGGTAGGTTATGCTCAAATCTACCTTGCAATAAAGATCAAGATGTCAACCCAAAATATTGAGCATGTGGGTCTCTAAACATGTAAGTTATTCCTAGAAATAATAGTTTAGTGCCTCTCCTAAGAGACCACTTGGTAGCCTCTCAAGGAGAAAAGTTAGGAACACAACTTTTTTTCAAGGAGAGAGTCGAATGAGGGAGAGCTAAGTGTTAACTCATACGTTGGAGCATAGTCACACTAATGTTCCCCTAAACCCTAAACATGAAATCCTAAATCCTAAACCCTAGACTCTAGACCCTAAAATTTCCTTAAGATGGGGTTATTGGGACGGACCTTCATCCACTTAGTTTGCACCCCACACATCCAAGAATGTAATGTGCAAAATCAATTGATATCAAGATATTGATACATGTTTCTATTGAAAGTGACAATCAATATCACCCTCTCTTTGTGTAACACCTTTTCATTTACATAGTGCCTAGCTAACCTAAAGTGAATATTCCATGGACTATTCCCTAGCCAACTAGGGAAGGTTTAGAATATAGTCGGACAGGCTGACTAGACTACATTTTCGGGCTATAAAAGGAAGACCCCTCCAAAGCCGTCGTCAATCTATCTTTCACTTAGTCAAAGTTCTTCTAGCTATCCTTAACCCCTTTGCTTGTCATCTATCTGGATCACCATCTAAGCTTCACAGTGAAAGTGCATTGGTGGATAGAGCCATCTTTGTATTAGTTTATTGAGATTAAAACAATTTTTGTTCTTCTCATATTTGCTATGTATTCTCTACTCCATGCTCAAATTGTGTCCATTATGCCGTGTAATTTCTACATGGTATTATAGCCCAAGGGCCTCTAGGGAGTGAAGAGTATGTGAGAGGCAAGGGCTTCAACAAGAAAGAGGAGAAATCTTGTCTATTGCATCAAGTAGCGGTGCTAGTGCATCAGGTGGTGGTGGTGTTGCTATATCGACAATTCAAACATTGAAAGTTCATCCACCAACCTTCAGTGAAGGCAAATTAGATGGTACAAACTACACTTTATGAGCTTTTGGAGATAGTGCTGGGGACTAACCTAGAATCACAACCCATGCCCAACCTATCAAATTTGAGTGCCATGATTTCTCAAAATGCAGATCTTCTACGAGCTTGGAAATGAAGAAACATAGATGCATTGATTCAACATACAACTAAGGCATCAGAGGCTTGGAACATATTGAGGAATTAGTATGAAACACAAAATCAAACAAGGATTTAGAACTTGGAGAATCAACTAGTAACAGAGAAGTTTGTTGAAGGAGCGATAGCTGAAGCATTGATCACTCAGATCAAGAATCTATGCGACCAAATAGCTAGCATTGGGATACAAAAGACTAGTGAGAGGAGCTAGCTCGAAGGTGTCTTTAGATTTGTCCACCAAAGTTTGATGGATGGATAACCACCCTAAACACTTAGGTGAGATCTCAAGCTTTGATGTTTGAGGAAATTTATGCACTACTAATGTAGGAGGAGTTGCAGCTTAAAGCTCGAGAAGATAGCAATAATGGAGATGCTACATTCTCTACCAATGCAAAAGGCAAAGTTGGTTCCTCTACCAACGGTGACAAAAAGAAGGGTGGTAAGAAAAATTTTCAAGGAGAGTGCTTCTACTGCAAGAAGAAAGGATATGCAATTGCAGATTGTTGTGTCAAGAAGGCAGATGAAAAGAATGGCACTGTGATGAAGACAAAAGGGAAGGAGATAGTCAATATACGGTTGAAGTAGAGTTATTCATGGTGACTATAAAGGAAGTGTGTTCCTCGGTGCAAAAAATATCAATCATTGACTTGTGGATATTGGATAATAGCGCCTCTCATCACATGACCAATAAAAAATGCCTATATAGTTCTATGAAGCCTCTGCAAGAATCCGTTATCGTGATGATTGGAAATGATGCAATATGCCCTATTGAGGGTACATGTACTATTTTCTTTGTTGTTGCAAATGGTGAACTAAAAAATATTTTAAATATTAAGAGAAATCTGCTATCAGTTGCTTCTATACTTGATCTTGGCCATGAGGTGAGTTTCACTGAGATATGTGTACAAATCATCAATAGTACTAGCAAAGTTATTGGCAAAGGAGAAATAAGGAACAATTTGTATGAGCTAAGTTGTTCTTACAACCACCATTGGTGTTGACACAAGTAAACTTTGGCATGAAAGATTTGGTCACATTCGTTTTGCAGTGTTAAAGGAGATGCATAAGCAAGGTATGGTTGCTTACTTACTTGCAATAATTGAAATAAAGGAACCATGTGAAGCTTGCATGATTGGCAAGCAATAGAGAAAGGCGTTTTCACAAGAAAGCAAGAATAGAGAGAAGGTTTCTCTAGAGTTGGTGCATGTTGACTTGTGTGGTAAAATGCCTGCACAAGACTTGGGAAGATCTTTTTATTTTATGTTGATAACTATAATATGAAGATATGGGTATACTTCCTTCCTGATAAGGCTCAAGCTTTTGGTAAGTAGAGAATGGCTAAGACTTGTTGAGAATAGAATGGTGGGACAAAGTGTAAAGAAGTTTAGAACAAATGGTGGTGGTGAGTTCAACTCAAAGGAGTTTGAAGACTTTTGCAAACTACCTATCCAACTTAGGATAACTGGACCAAGACCTCCTCTAGGCAAGGACTCCTATAGCCTGGTCATCATATAATGCCATTTGATACATTTACTTTCAAGGTTTCCATACTTGGGTATGTAAAAAGGAGGGTTCCCTAAGCGTAGAGTGACCCAAGGTGAACATGGCATCAGCCTCACGTCTAGACTTGACACCCAAGAACCTACCAAGCTCTTGCAAGGTGGCACTTAATCCTTTTTCTTTCCCGCTCACTTTTATTTTCTCTCCAACCTTCCTTTTTTCTTTACTTTGGCTAGTTGCTACCCCAAGGAAGACAAGGCATTGGTAAATGGGTTAAGCATTAATTGACGATGCCTTATACAACTCAGTGGAATGGTTTTATTAAATGCCAAAATCACACCATTGTGGAAATGGTAAGATGCATGCTTAAGAACATATAACTGATTTTGGATAGAAGCTATTAATAATGCAGTCTACATTCTCAATTGGAGTTATACAAAAGCTCTTAAGGGTAAAACTCCTCATGAGGCCCATTCTGGTAAGAAACCATCTGTCTCACATTTTAGAACTTTTGGATATGAATGTTATGTACATGTTTCAAAGGATAATATAAATAAAAAAAATAAAAAAAATGTATATTCTTGGGTTATAGTGATAAGCAAAAGGCTTACAATTTGTATGACCAAGAGACAAAGAAGATCATAGCGAGCAGTGATGTGGTATTCAAAGAGCAACTACATACAACAAAGGAGGAGAATATAAGTTCTTCCACTTTGTCATCCAGTGAAGAAGCAATATACTATAAACCTATCCCAAGAGCTAGCCCTACCCTCAAGAAGGAGGAAGCATTATCTTCGGATTATGAGAAAAAAGTTTATAAATTTGCAATCAAGTTGCCCAAAAAGCCATTGCCACAATGGGTGAAGCATCTCTATGATCACAGTAAACCTCTATCTACCATAGTTGAGAAAAAGGCAGATGAACCAAGGAGTTCTCTGAGAATAGAGGAGCAAAGAAAGTTTTTGCTCATATAGTCAATATGGCTTTGATGGGGCTGAGATTATGAGAGAACTAAAGGAGCCAATAGACTTGGAAGAAGCATTTCTTGTTGATCCAACACGGAAATCAGCTATGCAAGCTGAGCATGACATCATAATGAAGAATGATACTTGGAAGCTAGTGGATCATCCAGAAAAGAGGAAGATTATTGGTACCAAGTGGATATGAAAGGTGAAAGACAAGGATGATGGTAGTTTAGAAAAGTATAAGGATAGATTAGTTACATATGGATTTTCACAAGTTGAAGGACATGATTTTTAAGAATCATTTGCTCTAATTGCTAGAATGATCCCTTTTCAAACAATACTTGTAGTGATTGCTTATAAGAAGTGGCAAATTTACCAAATGGATGTTAAATCAACGTTCTTGAATGGAGACCTCAAGGAAGAGGTATATGTGGCTTAGCCACTTGGGTTTGAGGCCCCCCATTTTTAGGACAAAGTTTGTAAGCTAATGAAGGCATTGTATGAGCTAAAACAAGCCCCTAGAGCATAGTATCAACGGATATATAAATTCTTTCTAGACCTGAATATCAAGAGTTGTACCTTCGATGCTAACTCGTTTGTTTACAAGGATGGTGAAAAGTTTGTAGTGATTGTCCTATATGTGGATGATCTTCTTATTACAAGTGACTATGAAGATACGATCCATCATACTTGAACAGCTTTGAGCTCTGAGTTTGAAATGACAGACTTGGGCTTGCTGCACTATTGTTTGGGGATTGAAGCCTCGCAAAATCTTCATATCTCAAAAGAAGTATACATGGGAGATTTTAAAAGCATTTGGTATATCTAAGTATAAGGAGATAGCTACACCTATGGAGGTCAATATGAAGTTATCCATTGAGGATACATCAACACTAGTAGACATTGGGAGGTACAGGAGGTTGGTTGGTAGCATCATCTACTTGTGTAATACTAAGCAAGATATTAGTCTTGCTGGTGGTGTTTTGTGCAGGTTCTCAAATAAACCACTAGAAATTGAAAAGTTAGGATATGGGTGCTCAAATACTTGAAGGAAACTCTTGAGATTATGGTATCACATACAGCTCCGAAAGTGCTCTTATGGGAAACTGTGGCTCATATTGGGTAGGTGATAGTGATTCCAAGAAATCAGTTTCTGGATATTGTTTCTCTTTAGGTTCATGAATATTTTCTTGGATTAGTAAGAAGCAACTGACTTAGCATTGTCATAAGGCAGCTTGCTTTGATGCATGTGAAGTAGTATGGTTAAGGAGGATCTAATGGCATATGTCAGTACATGATGAAGATCCAATAGTGCTAAGATGTGACAATCGTAGTTGCATTTCCATTGCCAAAAATCCAGTTTCTCATACACACACCAAACACATTGAGATCCAGTATCACGATGTGCATCACTTGATGAAGCAAGGGGATGCAATAGGATGAAGATCCTTTGTAACAATTAAGATGAAGCAAGGGGGTGAAATAGGTGAGAAAGATGTTTGGTGTCGAGGAAAAATGCACTTGAAGGAGGTCTTGAAGACACCATCAGTATATTGGTAAGATGTAGTGTAGCCATATGGCCTGAGGATAAAGGTCTTTAATAGTTATAACTGCTGTCATGATTAAAGAGAACTATCTCTCCTTCCTATGTGTTTTCACATTGCTTTTGTCAATAATTGTGATGGCACTGAAGTGAAATTAAGGAAGAAAAGTTTAAGTGACTTAGGGTGATAGGTGTTATCATGGGGCAAGATTGGCTCCCTAGGTATCTCCTGCATTTGATGTGCCTTGAGCAAGTGTGGGGAAATGTACAAAAGGGCTAGGAGATTAAAGACAGAGCTAGACAGTTGCGACAACCAAACATACTTAATTTGGAGGCCGCAATGTGTCATGTAGTGATCGTATGTGCATTTTTTATTTTAATTTCTTTGAATACAAAATACCATATAATGAGGCTTTTAGCTTTACAAGAGGAATTACAAAAATTTGGGTTTGGAAAGGTTGAGAATGATAATACTCTTTATAAAAGTGTCAATCTATAAGCCTCGGTGTTGGAGAACTTGTTTGTTGATTGAAGAAATGCAGTTTGAGAGATATTTCAAATTTTGGGCTAGTCCTTGTACTTCTTGTTTAGGCTACTAGAAAGCTTGATGTGGTAGTTGAAGTGAGTTTTTCCTAACAAAGTTAGGTTCTTGATGTTGAATGTCTTTTCACACATCCTTGAGGTAGATAAAGAATATGTGCATCTTTGTATTTAGTCTTCTAGTTCTTCAATAGTTATCAACTTGCTACTTCAATGTTGCTGCTTTGAGCATATCACTCATCACCCACTTTGCTTGCCTTGAGAGTACATGCAATCGAGTTCAGGAGAATTGAAATTTTGGAAAATTGAAGGTTGACCTAAGCTTTTCACCACTTATCGGGTTGCTAGTTTGTTAGTATAGCGATCAATTATTGCTCCCTCCCTATAGGAAAAATATCACAATGCTTTCGTTAATTGTAGTAATATTGATCTTGTGGTATGTATGGATTTTTTAAAACCTAAATATTTTAACGACTTCTATTATATACAACAATTGTAATGACATAATTGTTATGTACAAGTTACTTGAATAATAGTACAATGGTACTTCACTGTAGGGTGAGCCATTGGTAGAAGTCCAGATTATATTGAAGTGTAGCATAGGTATCAAGAAGTTGCAGTAACTTCCCTAGTAAAGTATCTTGCAACATTGAGTACCACACCACTTTGATCTCGTCTACTTGCGACCCTTGCGACATGGAGAACTTCTTTTGTCATCACAGGATTTTGTGAGCAAGGGGAGGTCCAATGTGGTCCATTAGCTTTAGGCCATGTTCTATATAGCTCATCTTTGCTCTGAAATAGTCATTAATTGACTTCCAATTTCAATTGTGTTGAGGCTCACATAGTATACCAAACTTGTCAAATGGGCTTTGGCTCTCTTACTACTCTTGCATAGCAACACTTTGGAGACCCATCACGATATTGTGCTAACTCTTTGTCAGCATCTATAGTGGTATCTCCAACATCTTTGCCTCCTTATACATGGTGGCCTTTTTGTAGTTGCATTAGGATCTACATTGGAGTTGTTGGCTGATTTTAATTTCTCATTGACATGGGGAAGTTTCCATTGAGTGGGACTCAATTTTCCTCTTGTGCCTTTAGCAAATCTTTAAGAATTTTATTTCTTTCATCTCTAAGGCTTTGTGTTAGCTTAGAGATAGGTCACTCACCCTTCCCTTGTGGATCACAAGGTTGCTTTTTGCCAAAGGTCATGATAATCTTGACACCAAGTAGGGTCAAGTGTATTTGATGTGTGTTGTAGTCCACATCACACTTAGTTGCATGCTTTAAAGGTCTCTTGAGTAGAATTTCCTTTTGGACACCCTCTTGATTTAGAAGTATATAAAACATACTTGGCAAGCTTTTAGTTTCTAAGGTCATCAAAATTTTACATTAGCCTAGTAGAGAGTATGGGGATCCCCCATGTGGGTTGATTATTACAGTGATTGGCACAAGTTTGGGTTGCTCAATCATAGTCCATGCATCATTGGTTGGATTATTACATTGATTTTGCTCCTTCGTCAATGAGAGGTTGAACTACGTGCTCTCATTTACTAATTAGTTTGACCCTAAGATAGCCAAGTGCAATCAACTCTTCATCTACTAGGATAGTGACAACTTGGACCATGCATGTGGAGATGTTAGGCCGAGTAGAGGCAAAAAATGGATTGCTACTGGATGCCTTTCATTTAGGACAATTGTGATACAAGTGAGTGTAGCTACACTCAGTGCATCAAGGATTGTTTGCATTGGGTTGTGGTTGTTTTGGGTAGTATTGGGCCAAACAGCTTGGATGATGAATGTTCCAACGAGCTTTAGGTTTGTGTGGCATTGTTGTGGTTAATTTTTGGAGAAGCAAGTCTTTTGATGATTGCAAGATGTGTGCACTTTATGCCATCCTTCTAAGTAGGCTACACACTATCTATATTCTATTTGAGTCTTCTCTTTATGAAGTTGGCTAAGGGTTTTGGCATTTCCAAATATGTGTCCATTTTCCAAATCCCAATCATGTGAAATGGTTTCTTGTTCATTGTCTAGAGGTACATGATATGACTTCTCGATGGTACCTAGGCACTTGTTCTTAATCTATTCTCATTCACCTAAGCTCGACCCTAGGGCTTGTATTGGCATTATGGTAGGGTTGAGGTTGTCATGCAAATGTATTTGTAGGCTTAGTTCCAATTAGCTAAGATTATCTTCCATGAATCACATATCTTCAATAGAAACCTTGGCTTAGTCACATTGGATTGGTGTGTTACCCATTCTAGTATATATGGTTTGATTAATGTGTGTTCCTATGTGGAACATGTCTGCATGATTAGAGAGTCATTGTTGCATTAAATTTGATAGAGAATCTCATGAGGACCCTATCGCTCTATAGATGATGTCTATCTTAGCTTGTACACATGCAAGCTAGTGTCATGTATTGCTATTGATGTCTGCTAGTTGATTTGTGGCTTGGTCATTCATCTTTACAAACTTTGGTACCACGGCTTTTGGGGTCATATTGGAGGTATCCAACTTGACAGCATATTGGGAAAGATTCGTGGTAGCATGGAAGTCATCCAAGGTATCTAACCAAGACTAGGGTCTTACTCTCAATGAGGGGTAGAATTTCCAATCCACCCTATCTTTGGTTTTTGACATGTTCTTGTCTTTGCTTCCTAAGTCTTGTTTTTTGTTGCCGAGTAAATTTATTTGGTTCACCCAACAATTTTCACAAGTTTCTATTAAGTAATGATCATAGTTTTCTTAATTTCAAATAACATTCAAGTGTGTGCTATGCAAGTAGACTTTCTCTCTTTCCCAAACAACTTGTGAATTTGCAAAATAACCAACTCAAAGCACCTTAGAGAGCCTAGACTCAAGTCAACAATATTATTTCAATGGGTTCACTTGATTTTTGACAATAAGTTCCCTTCATTTTCCTTTGTTCCTATGTTTTGCCCTTTTTGGTTTATGTTCACTCCTCAAAGTTTCTCTTGCATGAAGGTGTATGTGTGTGCAATGGTGTGATTCCACCTTTATGCCCTATGCCTATATACATGTGGGTGTGGTATGCCAGGCTAAACACATAGGGATGCACTAGGATGAGTATCCTAGGATGGAAGCGTGGGTCAATGTGTGTGTGTGCTATTGCTAGTGTGAGCTAAGTGGCAAATCAAGAATATGTGTATTGGGGGTGGGTAATGGGATAGGTACACAAAGGTTATTGTGCATTAATACACTTGTGCATTGTGTATAGGTGTGACGATAGTGCATTAGGGGATCAACTACATGTGCACTAGTGTGTAAGGCTAGTGCACAATGTAAGTTCACTACAATAGTGTGGCAAAGTAGCATGAGAGTGCAAGTGCACTAGGATTGAGTTGCTATATCCTAGAAATGTCGTAGAATGCAATTGGGTGCCATAGGTCCTATGTGAGAGGTGCGTGATTGTGCAATGTGACCTAAGGGATGTGTGTACTAATTAAAGTGATGTGAAAAGGTGTGTGTGATTATGCAATATGGCCTAAGGGATGTGTGTACTAATTAAAGTGCAAGGGGCAAGGTTACTTCTAGTGCATGCACATACTAGGTTGCACTAGCGACTGTGCGAGGGTAGTGCACTAGTGTAGCATGCAATGTGTCCTAAGGAGTGCGTGAGTCCTAGCCAAGATACAATGTGAATGCTTAAGGGTGGACTAAATATGTGTGGTATACTAGAATGTAGCATACTAGGGTTAATGTGCAAGGATGAAAATAATACATGTGCAAGTGAAAGTGCCAATGCAAGTGTGGTATAGTGTGGCCACGTGCCAGTACAAGTGCTCAAGTACACACAAGTGCACACAAGTATTAATGCACATGCTCAAGCACATGCAAATTCACATGTTTGTGTGAGTATTAATGCAAATGCACCAAAGTACACTCAAGTGCACAGAAGAGCACTCAAAATCTCTAGATGAGGATGGGGGTAAGTTTTATGAGAAGTAGACCTAGAGGGGGTGTAGGGTTTGGGCACAAGTGTACACAAGGACATACAAGTGCATGTGCAAGTGCTAGTGCTAGTGCACTCACATGCACACAAAGGCACGTGTCAGTGCTAATGCTAGAACCAGTGCTGGTACAAGTGCACACTAATGCACATGCACATATAAGTGCATGCTAGTTCACACTAGTGCATTGCAAGGTGCCATCTTCCTTCCTCTTACTTGCATTTGACCTCCCTTGTGAATAGGGTGGGTGTTTGGGTTGGAAATGAAATGAAAGAGACTCTTGCAAGTGCATGTGGGCATGGCACGGTGATGTGCACTAGGAGCCAATAGTGCACAGTGGCAACATAGTGTGATCTAGTGGAATTAATCTAGTAGTGGGTGCACAATGGTATGCATATGTGGTGCAAGTGATTATGCAAGGCTGTTTGTAGGGTGTAGTGTACTAATAAGTGGGGTAGGCAGAAGTGTGTGTGCACTAGGGTAGTGCACTAGTGCACAAGGTTAAGCATAGTGCACGTATGTGGACTGCACCAAAGGGTGTGCAAGGTGAGGGCTAGTGCACTAGGATGGAGAGTGGAGTACAATTGGTGGTGTATTACTACACTTGGGGTGATGGGTTGTGTGCAATTGCATATGGACTAGTGCAACACACTAGGCTTAGTGCACTAGGGTGTGTGGGGGTTGTTAGTGAGTGAGTACTAAAGTGCAAGAAGGTGGGTTTAGTGCACTTTGCAGGATTCTAGTGCATGTGCGCACAAGTGTAGACTAGTGCATGTGCTAGTGCTAGTGCATGCATGTGTGTGTGTGTGTGTGTGTGTGTGTGTGTGTGTGTGTGTGTGTGTGTGTGTGTGTGTGTGTGTGTGTGTGTGTGTGTGTGTGTGTGTGTGTGTGTGTGTGTGTGTGTGTGTGTGTGTGTGTGTGTGTGTGTGTGTGTGTGTGTGTGTGTGTGTGTGTGTGTGTGTGTGTGTGTGTGTGTGTGTGTGTGTGTGTGTGTGTGTGTGTGTGTGTGTGTGTGTGTGTGTGTGTGTGTGTGTGTGTGTGTGTGTGTGTGTGTGTGTGTGTGTGTGTGTGTGTGTGTGTGTGTGTGTGTGTGTGTGTGTGTGTGTGCAGGTGTGTGTGCGGGTGTGCGTGCGCACGTGCGCGTGCGTGCGCATGTGTGTGCGTGCGTGTGTGAAGTGGGACCACACACAAGTGTATATGGGAGTGTTAGTGCAAGTGCCCATGCACTAGAGTGCACACAAGCACACACAAGAGGCACAAGGCTGTATGATTAGTGCACATGGGGGCAATGATCTATGTGTAGGGTCTTTAGTGAATGGCAGTATGATTAGTGCACATGGGGGCAATGATCTATGTGTAGGGTCTTTAGTGAATGACAGTATGGGACACAAGCACTGTGAGGTGCCTCATTCCTTCCTCCTTTCACTTGTCAACCCTCCCTTGTGAACAAGATGGGTGCCTGGCAAAAGAGAGAAAAAGAAAGAGGGACCAATCATGAGCCTAAGTTAGTTGTGAGAAACTACGATTAAGTCTGTGCATGATGGTGTGTGGTGGGGGGTGTGGAAGATTCAAATGCACAAAAGTGCACGTGCACATGAATGCACACAAGTGCACATGGAGATGCCAATGTGAGGGTGTAGTGCATAGAGATGGGGTAGTGCACTAGTGTGTGAAACACTAGTATAGTGCAATAGTGCACAAGGTTGTCCTTAAGGGTGGAATGAGTGCACTATGTGTAGTATTCTAGGGTGGAGGTTGGGTGCACATGTGATGGGTGTACACTAGGTTATGTGTGCAAGAGTGATATACTAGTGCACAAGGTGTGTGCTTACGTGCAAGGTTTTGGTGCATTAAGGGCCATTGGTGCATGTGGGCATTAAAATGTAGTGTTATCGGTGTTGTAATGTGATCAAGTGCACAATGTACTATGAAGTGCAAGAGTACGGGCTAAAGTGCAAGGGTGTACTCAATGAAAACTATGCTAAGCTAAGTGCAAGGTGTGCTCAGTGAAACCTACTAAGTGCAAGGTGGTGCACCGTGGGGTGCATGTCACATGCAAGGTGCATTGGTGCATGTGTGCACTAAGCACTATAGTGCAGGTTGAATGTAGTAGTGAACGAGTGCACAAGTGCACTAGGTGTGAGTTAGTGTGAAGTTGTGTTCCCCTATGTGTTGAGTGTGGGGTGTGCCAAGGTGAGTGCACTAAGAAGGTTTTGGATGGGTGCTCTAGTGCACTCGCGTACTAGGTTATAGTGCATTAGTGCAGTGCACTATGTGTTGCACTAGGTAGTGCACTAGGGGGTGGTTAACACTAGGGTGGTTGAGTGCACATGAGAACTCATGTGAGTTTACTCCTACATGGATGCACTAGTGTAGTGCATTAGTGCCCTATCAGTGCATGTGTGCATTGATGTAGGTATGTAGGTGCTAGATGCATAGGGTACTTGTGGGGCTACATGCATTAGGGATGTCCCTAGGTGAAGCTTATGATATTTGTATGGTGACATGTGCACATGTACACATGTGAATGAGCCTCTTGTGCTGTGTGCATAGGCTACTTTTGCACTTGATGCACTGGACTAGCGCATTAGTGCACTAGGTTGGTGTTTGTGTGTGTGAAGAGTCCTAAGGGTGGTCCTGGCTTATGGATAGTGAGTGCACCAATTTGTACTTGTGTGTATTAGTGTGTTTGTGGATGGTGCAAAGGTTTAGTGCAATGTGGTGCTTGGTGGAAGGTAGTGTACTAGTGCATGTGCATAAGGTAATGGTGCTAATTTGTGCCCAAGGGAATGAATGACTCTAGTTTATGCGATAGTGCAACCTTCAATGTGGATGTGTGACTTCTAGGAATGTGACCCAGTCAAGCAACTGCACACAGTAGGCTAGTGCGCAATGGGGTGGAAGTGTTGTACATGGATGTGGTGTATGAGTGCACATGTGCACCCATGTATGTCAAGAACACATGAGCACCTTATTCCTTCCTTTCTCCCTTTCCAAACCTCCCTTGTCAACATGATGGGTGTATGGGACACACGAAGGAACAAGGGCTATGCACACACACTACCACTCACATGTGTGCATGGGTGGCACAGTGGTGCATGTCCACACAAGATGGGTCCACAGTGCATGAATAGGAAAATTAAAGGGGGTTCATGTTAAGGGAGCACATGTGAGTGGATTAAGGAGTGGTGGGGGTTAAAGGAGTGGCTTACAATGATGAGATACCACTCCTTAAATAAGACCAAGTCGAGTTAGTAATAACAATGCGTGCTTTCCCGTCAAGGTCAAGCCACAAGCTCTTGCCAAAAGCACCTCATGTTTAGCATTAATAACTTGGATAGAGACATATCATTTAATTGGAAGGACATTATTACCTATGTGTTAAATGTGTGTCTTCTCCTTACCCATGGTTACAATAAAAGTTAATGCTTGAGAAAGAATTATTAAAGTACATCACATTGAGCTAAAAAATTACAAAGTAATCTTGCAGGCACATGCAACAATAATTCTAGGCTCTCTCTTTAGAATCGTAGGTGGCTGCTTGACAACTTGTGGTGGAGAGGAGCATATAGGTAGTTGCCTTAAGTAGTTGAAGGTAGTTTGCATATCAGTCAATGGGTTGTACCAATCTCATGATGCCAAGCAAACTACATCACATATCAATAGGGTGTTTGCATCATAAGGTGTTGGCAAAGGCTAGACATGGTTGTAGAAGATGAGGCTTGTAGCAGGAGGTGGTGTGGAGTTTGGAGTAAGAGGCCCTCAAAAAATAAAAAAAAGAAAATATGTTAAAGATTCTATGCTTATGACATATTAACCATTTCACGATCACATAAAAATCTCATTCCATCTACTAAACAAAATCCAAGCTTTGTCATGTCAACCATGAAAAGAAAAAGATAGACATAACTATTTATTTGTGCATGTTTTAGAGTTGATGCATGAGCACTTCTCCTATTCTATGACAAGAACCATGCAAGCAACTTCGAGTTTGGTTATCCTTGGTCCTAGCAATGGAACCAAAATGTTACGTTCTAAGAGCTCAATATTGGGACCGGTGGACACACCTACTATTTTAGGAGCTTTGACCTCTTAGGTGAGCTCTCACCTAGCCACTCCCATGATTAATGAACTCAATGATTTGCTTGTAGTGACCTTGCTACCACTCAATAGCTACAAACTCCATGATTCAAGTTCTCACCCCTTGACTTCTCATCTCTTCTTGCTTTCTATATGCATGAGAGAAGGCATATGAGAAGATTGGAGAACTCCAACAAAAATGGAAGGAGCTTCACTTGTTATGGTCCCTCACACACACACACACACACACACACACACACACACACACACACACACACACACACACACACACACACACACACACACACACACACACACACACACACACACACACACACACACACACACACACACACACACACACACACACACACACACACACACACACACACACACACACACACACACACACACACACACACACACACACACACACACACACACACACACACACACACACACACACACACACACACACACACACACACACACACACACACACACACACACACACACACACACACACACACACACACACACACACACACACACATGCATGCACGCACGAACGCACGCACGCACGCACGCATGCACGCACGTGCATGCCTACCCACACACACACACACACACACACACACACACACACACACACACAGAGTGTGTGTGTCTATCTCTGTCTCTATCTCTCTCTCACAAGATGCAAAAGCAAGAGCAAGAAAGCAAGAACACAAATTTTGCACACAAATGAATATCTTATTCTATTTTTTTTCATCCTATAAATACATAAAACTTAAGGTTAGGGTTTTCCCCTGCCTCTTGGTCTTGTAGCCTAAATTTTGGTTCCATTTGAGAACAAAATATATTCATGATCATCCAAATATTACTATGTTAATAAGAGGAATATAGTGTGCATTAGCAAGATCAGGATTCTCATAAGGATATGCATGATCTTATTCAACATAAAGTAGGAAGGATCGTTTGAAAAGAAACCAATTCATGAGTGGTTGTAGGATAGAATAGATTAGTCTTGACTTGTTGATTAGGTATGAAATCAGGATCCTTTCATTCAAGAAAAAAAAAGCAAAAAACTCCAAAAATTAGAACTATCCTCTTGCCTAGGATAGTTGGAATGTATGCAGATGAATGATTGTGTAAGAGACATAAATCCTTTGTGTGTCATGAAATCTCTAAATTTTTGGTGGATTTTAAGATAATTTACTCATTCTTCCATGAATGTATGCATGGGATGTCATGGGGATATTCTTAGAGCTCATTAGCTAGGTAGTCATTTGACTAACTAGCACTGATTAGGATCTTATGTGGATGAAATTGGATTCAGAGGATTATGGATTATATTTTGGTTATTATTTGGAATATATAATTTAGTATTATCTTTATACATGCATACATGTAAGATTGGCATTCAACTAGATAGTCTTGAGTGTGAATAGCTAGTCCTTTTTGGACTCTAGGTACATACAACAAATAGGTCTTTGTCATTGAACTACGATGTAGCCATAGTAGGCCCAAAAACTATGTATAGGGTTTTTTAGGGCTACATGCATGTGGAATACATGGTTATCCATTGGGAACTTGTGACATAGTAATAGAGCTCATCTAGCTCTCATTTAATTAACATTGTCAACATAGTTTGGGCTCCATAGGGATGTGTTCATTGACTAGCTCTCATTCAGCTAACATTGTTAACATAGTTTGGGCTTCATAGGGCCATGTTTGTTGAGGGTTTTTTTGACCATGTCGCACCAACATTTTGATTGAGTTTTTACTAGCTTTTTGGTCTAAACCACTCACGTTTGGACTTGTGTTGGAAGCACTTTTGGAGACTCCATGGGATCCTTGTGGAGTTAGTTGGAGCCGATTCATACATAGTTTGACTATTTTCTAGAGTTCCATCAAGTAGGAAATGCTCCTGACCCCCACAAGTTGTAGATTTTCACATTGAAAATTCAATATTTGGACCATATTTTACTTTTTCCCATGTAAAATCTTGCTTGGATACAAGTAATGGTCAAGTAGTAACCCATATGATCCAATTTGAGTTGTAGGTTGGGATTCCTATCATATCAAAGTATATGAATGCCACAAAATAAGAGTTATGATGCTTCTTTATTGAACTTTTTGAGTTTTTCTTGAATTTCCTCTAGATCTCTTTGTCAAACAGGGAGAAAAGCTTTATCAACAAACATGCAACTACTATTACATGCTTGTGGCCTAGACTCAAGAATCACCTTAAATAGGGCTTCTAGACACTAACCTCAATTGCCATCATTTATTGCCTTAGGTGAGGCCCACACCATCATCACCACTAGTTAACACATCCACTACCTGATTTTGGACATGTACCAAATTGCCTTGAAATACTCTTAGCTTACCTTAAATTGTGCATAGCGCTTGCCTTGGTGACATGATGGAAAAATATAATGTATTTAATGCTAGTTTATGTGCTCTTGAAAATATTCAAAATTTCTAATTTTTTTTGGTGAAAAGAGAAAAATTGAACACTAAAATCAAAACACATAGCACCACAAGTGGGGAACCAAGGGCTTACTGATTGCACAGAGTGTATGATCAACACAACTTGACAAAAGCATGATTAGGGAATGAATAACATGAGAAAAAATTAATGAATGAATAAAATTCAAGAAGCAAAGTAATACATTAGGTGTGATACAATAGATGCTCAAGAGTGGGGGGCTATCTAGTAGCCATCAATGGACTAGTAAGGGGTGTTGAAGGTGTATATCATACTCTAAAAAATCATGTGGTAATGAGCCAAACCAAACAAGTTGATGCTAGATGATGAAGTTGATAGTGGTCACCTCTACCAGTAGGATAAAAAAATGAAGATTTTGAAGTTCCAAGTTCATTGAAGAGGGTGTAGCTTTTATAGGGAGAAACACAAATGACAAACACCAAGACACAAAAACTAGAAATATAGAAGACAAATGAAATAATGAATCATATAATGATAATAAAAATCAAGGTTCAATTTCCTTAGGATCCGTTCTAAGGTGAGTAGACCTCAGTCAATTATGCTAAGTAGAGCTTGCAAATGACTACATTGTCATGGCCAATCATGTGGCAACACCTATGGACAAGAATGCTTTGTGGAGGGAGCAAAACAAAGTCCTTTGGGTAGTGAGGTGTTGGAGAAGACCAATAGTATGATGGATACCAATAAGGGGAGAAAAACACAATCCTCAAGAGTTGTAAATGATGAGGAAGATGTTGATATGTCTCTATATGATGTCATCCATTAATGCATTTTTGGGGAAACCTTTCTAGAGGAGAAAATGCAAAAGTTTATAAGTGCCTACAAATAGTCAACTACTAGGTAACCCTTCATGAGAGGAAAATCAAAAAATGGAAGAAGAAGATGATCAACAATCCAAGTGTGCTCCAAATCTAGATGAATAATATGGTGGCTTACTGAATTAAGAAGCATAGCCATAGTACCTAATCAAAATAGGGCTAGAACCAACAAATGCAAAGCATTCTTATGTGGATGATGAGTGAAGGATCCATATAGGATGTTGAGTGGATGCTAGAACAAGAAAATGTAGCTCTACAACAAGCTCTAGCTGGGTGGGATGGTAGATTGGTCACTTGGGCAATAAGCTAGGTGGAAGTGAGCTACCCTAGGTGGACCACCAATTGATGAGATTGAAACTCTAGGTAGCTCTAGCTGTGGGTAGCACAACAACTATAGTAGGTAATATACACAGAATATAGGAGGAAGTAGAGGAAGAATAGTGATGAAGAAGGAGACTAATTGAAGGTGCATAGGAGGAAGTAGAGGAAGAATAGTTATGAAGAGGGAGAATAATTGAAAATGTTGAATGAATTAGGGGGTTGGTAGACTATAGGAAATTTTGGATGAAGAGAAAGAACATTCAATGAAGAGGGAGATTTGTTGAAAATGGTGAATGAATTAGGGGTTGATAGAATTCCCACAATGTGTGCTATCTATAGGAAAATTTGGATAATTTTTCCTATCATGTGAAATACGTTCAAAAAATATAAATACAATTACATCATACATCTAATAAATTTTGTTGCTCAACATCCCTTTTCAGGGTGAACAAGATGCCTTAAGAGAAGGGAGCAAGAAAATATCCACAATGTATAGCCTTTTAATCTATGACAAATAAAAACATAATAGGATCCCCAAGTGAGGACAATTATATGATAATGTAGTCAATGACAAAGGAAACACTTATAATCCAAGAAAGAAAGAAGTCCATCAAAGAGGTGACAAAGAATTGTAAACAAGGTGATAGTTGAGGGTAGTCAAAACTCATCATTGGGAGAGAACAGTCTAGCTATGTGTCCATGTTGGTGAGAATGTAAAAGCATGCTTGACCTTAGAGCTTGAGACAAAGGACACTATCCTTGCCTCTATGTTAGACAATCTATGAAGGTACACTCTACTGAGTCTCAGCTAAAATATCCAAGGCTCCTCTACCCATAAATCTCATGCAAATATAGGTAGGAAAAACAAAGACCCCCTCTAAAACCAGTAGAAGAAGATCCTCTTCGAGCCCCATTTGAAGCTAGTAGAAGAAGATCCCCTTTTAAATCCCCTTATGAAGGACACAAAAAATATGAAAATTGATGAATCAAAACCTTTAGCGTATCTAATGGACCATTTTTAAGCCCAAATTAGGTTTATTTACATTAGGGCATAAGTGCTAGTGCAATTCATGAAGGTGCGAATCTTGGTAAAGAATGATTGCTAGTATTGCTAAAGAAGGTATTTGAGGCTATATGGAATAGAGAAGACTGGTGAGACCCAAAACTATCCTCTCAAAGATAAGTAGAAGAGGAATAAGAGGGAGGCCCATAGCGTAGATCCACTCACGAAGAGAATGAGTGGGTTTCATTAATGATATACTTGATGCCCTCCTCACAATCAGTGTGTTTGTGGGGTTATAGAAGGGAGTGGGAATGTATAGCTTCTCTAGATCCACAAGTGGGAACCTCTATCTCTAAATGGAGTAGATTGTGGAGCCAAAGGTGCTGGCAAATAGATGTTGTCTCTTAATGGAGCGGACCATGAAGTTGAAGGTAATTGCTAATAGCCACTATCTCTTAATGGAGTGGATTGTGATGTCAAGGGGGCAGTGGTAGCCATTGAACCCAAAAGTAGGTAGGGGAATCCTCTGTAACTTGTGGTTGTGACCTCCACAAGGGCTTATTTCCTCATGAGGTCTTAAAGCCACCTTTCTTGCAAGGGCTTAATGCATGCCATATGCATTTTATTGCCTTGAGCATAGTGCCAAATAGATAGTGATTTAGAATGATCTCCATTGCTTAAAAAGATGAGATGGCACAATGGTTACTTGGGAGTAGATATATATAATCCATTACATATTGAGCAAAGATTGGTAATGATAGTTTTTAGGGAGTATTTGCTTTCATTGAGAATGAGGAGCTTTAGCTCTTGGAGAATCTCTACTTTGATACCATGTAAGAAAATAATCAAGTTGACATGGAGGAATACAAAGGATGCTCAATAAATAATGTGCAATGAAGCTCAAAAATAGAAAAGATGGATGTGAGAGGGAAGCAATGGTGAAATGCAAGGTAGAAGCTATGGAGTGTAAGAGGGTTGAGAGAGAGAGAAGCACAAAAGAGAGTTTAGTGGTTACAATGAATGCCACCTTTATTCTTTGTTACACACGCACACACACACACACACACACACGCACACACACACACGCACACATGCACACATGCATGCACACACGCACGCATGCACACACGCGCGTAGGCACTCGCACTCGCACCTGCACCGGCGCAGGCATAGGCACAGGTGCACACACGCTTGTTTTTTGCATTTTTGTTTTGTGTATTTCATTGAGTAAGTCTTTACTCACCTCACTAGAGGTATCATATGTCAAGGTCCTTGGTAGCATTGCTTGCTTAGTGAAAGCTAGTTAGGTTTTCCCTTGCCAAAAGACATAATTATTCTTACATTGGTGAGGGCCAAATAGATATGTTGGGTGTCACATTCAATGTTGCATTGTGTTTGCTATTTGAATGTCCTTCCCAACAATCTCTCTTTTTCAATTTTCTCTCTATTGACAAGTACGTAGAAAATTACTGGATGGTTCCTAGTCTCGATGGTTACCACAACCTTACATTTTCCTAGAGTAAGGAAAAGGGGATACCCCCATATGGATTGATCCTAGAAGCTTTTGGGGTTATTTGAGGTTGTCCTATTTTTAGGTAGCCTGTGAGGATGTTGTGGTATGCCCCTTCATCAATTGGGGTATCAAATGTGTGGTCTTTCCTTTCGTGCAACCCTTGCTGAAAGCAATGACTATGCGTACGTTGCTATGGCGAGGTGAATACACTGGGACTCATAGTTGACATTGCAATGAGCTTTCTTTTTAAATGTGCACCCTAACAAACGATTCCGTACTTGCATCTTTAGTGTTTGGAAACACATAGAAGATCATTGGTATGCTCTCAGACTCGATAGAGATTGCTATTTTGCACTTCCCCAAAAGTGCATATGATCGATCCCTAAATGGGCTAAGTTTGGCGTTAGTGGGATGTAACTGTGGTTTGCCAATTTGGGTCCAATGATCGTGAGTTAGGACATTAAAGTCAGCTTTCTCATCAATTAGAGCATTGAGGGTGGTCATGTGCTTGGTAGTGATCGTTATGCTTAGGTAAGTTGGTTCTACTATTTTCTCATCCTCATCTTCAATCTTTGTAATTGTGGCTACTCGTACATTGACAGGGACTCTATCATTGAAGGCTCATGTAATGGGTGCGTGGGAGGGTAGTAGTTCTTGATGCGACTACCATTGAAGAAGCCTATGCCCTCTTCCTTTAGGGTTTTGAGTTCGACATTACTAGTTTTGTTGATGGCGCAAACTCTGAAAGGCCTTAGCCCTCTAAACTTCATATTCTTTTTATGACTCTTGACTGAGTACAAGAGTACTAAGTCCCCCTCTTTGAAATCTTGCTGCTTGACATGCTTGTCAAACCAGCTTTTGTGTCTTGCATTCTCACATATCAGTGCGTGGGTAGCTAGAAGCCGAGTTTCCAATAGGCGTTCAAGCTCAATTAGGTGCTCTGTCCATGCTTCCTTTCCATCCCATCTCTCTTGAAAAGTAATTCTCTGGCTAAGAATTAAGAAATCTATGGGTAGAATGGCTTCAGTCCCATAGGCCAACTTAAAGGGAGTTTGTCTTACATCCATTTTGTAGGCTGTATAGCAGGCCCACAAAGTTGCCATCAATTTGTTAGTGCATTCGGCAATTCGTTTGGGATGCCCTGTCCAGTGGTTTCTCTTGAGGGCATGTGAGACATATGGTTAGCCATGTACTACTATTTCCCCTTGCGTACCACCTAGAAGTAGTCAAATTCTAAAAGCATAAGTAACCATCGAGCAATGCATCCCGTGGCGCAAGGTTTATTAACAAGATAGAGCAACGCCTAATGGTCAACAAAGAAGGTAAAGGTGTGGGCAAAGATAATGCCAAAATTTCTTTATAGCAAATACCATGGCTAAGCCCTCTTTCTCCGTTGTTAAGTAACTCATTTTTGTATTCGTGAGTTGTTTGCTAACAAAGATCATTGGATAGTCTAGGTTGTGTTCACTAGGTTGGCACAACACAGCTGCCATAGTGAATTTTGAAGCATCAATGTGAATATGGAAGGTGATTGTCCAATCTAGGGCTCGTAGAATTGGTGTAGTGGTTAGAGCCTTTTTCAATTCCTCATATGCACGTTGCATTCCTCTCGGTCCACTTGAATATAGTCAGCAACTTGTATAGAGGTCTAGCAATCAATGCATAGTTCAACACACAACGCCGATAGTATCCCGTGTGGCCTAGGAAGCATTGAACTCCCTTGTAATTTGATGGTGGTGGAAGATAGACAACCACCATGACTTCTGATAAGTCCATGGTGGCAATGCCATTTCTCGACACCACGTGCCCTAGGATGCATCTGTGCTTTACCTAGAATTGACACTCTAAGGGGTTCAGCAAGAGGCGATATAACCAACATTATTCAAAGACCGATGGGAGCTTATCTAAGTGTTCCTTCCATGTAGAGTGAACACACAAATAATCTACAAAAACCTCTAACTCCTTCTTAAGCACGTCTTTGAATATGGCACACATGAGCCTCTAGAAGGTAGTTGGTGCATTAGTCAACCCAAAGGGCATGACTATGTAGGAAAAGACACCCCACTCAATGGT
Source organism: Lygodium microphyllum (assembly GCF_053477565.2). Classification (NCBI taxonomy): domain Eukaryota; kingdom Viridiplantae; phylum Streptophyta; class Polypodiopsida; order Schizaeales; family Lygodiaceae; genus Lygodium; species Lygodium microphyllum. Next base: position 129,883,035 of record NC_141143.1, read on the forward strand.
GAATGCAATCTTATGCCTATTGTCAGGATGCACTTGCACCTGATTGTATCCCAAGAAGCCATTTAGGAAACTATAGGCTTCTTTACCAGCCACTCTCTCGAGCATGTGCTTAGTGCATAGCAATGGATAATTGTCTCTCTTCATAGTAGCGTTTACCTTCTTGTAGTTGATTCACACTTTGATCTTTCTGTTCTTTTTTAGCATGATCACTATGGGTGAGACCAGTACATGTGCTTGATCTCGTAAATGAATCCTGCTCTCAACAGCTTATTAATCTCTTCTTTCAGTGCGTGAGCATGCTTGGGATTCATTGGATACGATCGTTGCTTGACCGACATTGCATCGGGCATCATGGGTATGTTGTGAATCGCTACACTCGGATCTACCCCTTTTAGCTCATTGAGGGACCAAGCAAGAATGTCTATATATTCTCTCAAGAGAGCAATAAGACTTGCTTCCTCTTCCTCATTCAAGTCCTCGTCTATAAGGACAGGTTGGGGTGTCTTCCCTTCCTTAGCTAGATCAACCTCCTTAACCTTGTTAAGTCCTTCTATTGGTTTGATGGCTTGCCCTTGGCATTTGGCCCCTAGCAAGATCACTACCCTATCGCCTTTTTTGAACTTTGTGAATCGCTTTGGTAGGTCTTGTGGCTTTCTTTGCTTGTCAGCCTGTGGCTCCTTGGGCTACTTCCTCCTTTCCTCCTTCAGTCTTTGGTGTGTCTAGTCTTAGGAGGTCGAGGTATTTTGGGATCACTATCTAAGCTTACTTTCGACTCAGAATGGAACTCTCTGTCTTCACTAGAAGAGGGAGTCTCTCTTGGAGGTCGCAGCTCAAAGGGTGAATGTGTCCTGAATAATGGTGCGGCACTAGGTTGGTGGGCTAGGCTTGTTAGCTCGTAATCTATCGCTCTTATGTGCTCCAACCATGTGCAATTGCAATCCATGCACATGACTCCTTTCTCGATCTTAAAAACATTCATCTTTCTTGGTTTGGAGTCTACTTATATCTATTCTACTACTCGTTCCTCAGTGTCTTATTCTAATGTATCCATCTCTCCTTCACTTTGGTCACTAAAGGAACAACAATCCTCGTACTCATCATGAGAGCTATCTTCATCTGACTGCTTTTCATCTCCTAAGTCTTGATACAGCTCCTCGTTTTCGTCGGCGACTAAGGACCAATTGTACATCAAGTTTAAGTCATGCGCCTTGGTCCATCACCACTTAGGTTCATCCAAGAGATCTTGGAGAGGTTTAAGGTTAGTGGTTGGGTTGCCTGCTAGCTTTTTTGTCAGATGCTCTAGGATCTCAAGGAGTTCTCACTTGTTTCTGGGGATATGGAATCGGACAAGGTTTGATTTTTTGTTTGAGATTTTAGCCATCATGAAAATTGGCACTGAAGGTTCATGTCTCTATCTAGGCTTACCGATTGCCTTAGCAACCTACTCGTACTCCTCTTGGTCCAAGAATGACAGATTGATAGTGGCTAGCACGTGCATCCAATCTTGCTCATCTTCTGGACAAGGGATATACTTAGTCAACTCCCCATAAGGTTTTCTAATCTGGACGCCACCCTTCAAGCATGTGGCTGAGATGGCATCTAGGTCGATCGACTAGTGTTGTCTCCCAAGTGTCCATCTCTACCCTCACTACTTCTCTTCTATTGTCTAAGAAGGTTAGACCATTGCGAGACCATTACCCTAGTCCTCTATGACTTGTGCATTGCACATCTAGGGCTAGTCTAGCAGGATGTCATAGTCGACCCCCTTCATGACTATAAAGTCATCGGAGAATTAGACTCCTACGATCTTCAAGGGCCAGCTCTTTAGCACTCAGAATGGCTTTACCTTCATTCTGTTAGCTAGTGTGACATTAAACCTAGCATTCTCAATAGACAGGTTACCCCAAGCCTCGAGTACTGTGTGGCTAAGCACACTAACTCCTACCCCATGTCTACGATTGCCTTTCTTGTGGTATCCCTGAGAGCTAAGATTGGTAAGACAACATGTATTTCCATGCCCTCCCAAAAAGCATTGACGTTCAAGGATTTAGGCATTGAGTGTGGTGCCAAACTCGATATTTGTGTCTTTGCATCATATTTGTGCAAGTCAATGGCAGCTTGCTCCATGGAACCTTCAATCCATTGTTTCAGCTCTTGCTAATAGCCTTGGGGGGTTCACTATAGATCTGTATGGTATCACGTGAGTGTAAGGGAGGGGGGTTTTTGGAAGGGGACACTTAAGCATATACATTAGAGGTAGACCCCTCTTAATTTCCTTTATTGAACTTAAATTTAAGGAGGAGATAGAGGGAAAAAAGAAGGGGGGGATGCATTTGTTCACCTCTCTCCATAGATTGGTTTCTCCATGGCATATAAGAGACCTTGACAAGCAAGGTTAAACCCTAAACCCTCACATAGTAGGGTTATCGAACCTAAGGTTTCTAACAAAAAAAAACATTGGCAAACTGTGAATAAGCATCAACTATTGTTTCTCCTCCCGCCGCAACTTTGGATCATCATCCTTCGCAGCTCCAGGTTATTTTCCTTCATTTGCCAGCTTGAGCGTGAGCACTTTAGACTTGCAAAAAGAGAATGCCTCACTTCTTGTGTCACAGATCAACAATTGTTTTCACTAGTAAGTAGAATTCTTACGCTAGGTAATGGTCATTCTAAGCCAGAGAAAATACTGCCTTTGTAGAGATGTGAACACAAAATTTGCGTATTAACCAAGGGCAACAAAGGAAACCTTACCTGCAATAGAAGTTCGATGTCATCAATGGAGTGCACACCCAAAATTCCTGCTCCAATCTCTCCACATAGCTCAGGGGACGACAGCCCACCTACTACAGCATTTTGCCGTCGAGCTTCATTGTGAGGAGGTGTGAAGGGTTTGGGAACAAATTCTACTCCACTATTGATTTGCAATTTCGTGTTGCAGTAGCAAAGCTACCACATTGTTCTTCAACTTGATGGACAGGTAGTTACCTACATCAACAAATTGGGGAGGAGACGAGGATCCAAATTAGGGGCAGCTGTATTTCATCACAGTTGCCCACCATGAATAGTGTTTCCATAGATTTCTCTTTTGCAACTCTATTGTTCCTTTCTCTCTACAAGTCTTGCTTTTATACAACATGATCAACCTTCTCTCTTTTGGTTGATGGGTTGCAGGTTGCAAAGGTTTTTATTGGGCGGATATATGCTATGTGAGCTTCCAGAAAACAATGGCACTATTCCATTCTCCACAAACACCCTTGTCTTCATGAACATGTATGCAACTTCCCTTGACCCCTCCATTCTTGTTGCGGGCTTGATTCTCCTCTCTAAATAGCATTGCTAATTATCTTCTCTTTTGCTCAAAGCTCCTGCAAGGATCCTCACACTGGCTTTTGTTTCGACCTACTTGTGTTGCAATTGATCTTGTTCGCAATGGTCCCAAATATTTTTTCTTCTCTTTGGTTGGCTTCAAGCAACCCACTATTCATTTTGAATCATCGATCAGCACCATCTCCTCTCCTTGAGACATCTACTCTTTCTCAATATCTTTGCTTTTTCCCTCTTGCTACATTTATAAAATAGTACATAATTTGAGGCGTTGTTCCATGAGCTCATAATGACAGAATCCTCTCTCTATTATCAAAGTTACCACGTTTGCACTGAATATACAAAATCGTGCCTACCTTCAGTGATTCCTTTGGAGAAACCATTCCTTTTTCAGTTCTTGATAACAACAGCAACAATATCTTTGTAGCAACACATTCTTGGCTTCATATTTGTAGTAGTGTTTCCTTTATTATTGATGCTTCTTTTTTTGAACTAGCATCCTTTGGAGCACCATATGTTCTTTTGCAGCAATAAAATTTAAAATTTAAACTTTAATTCATCTTGCCTCTTTCTTGGGCATCAACCTTTCTTCATGGCAGCTTCATGTCTTTTGTAAAGATAGGCCTCATGTATAGACAGCCTCTTCATCCACTTTACACATCATGAACTTATGTGAATGAGAGCAACTCCTTGTGGGGGATGCACCAAGTGCATGGGTAAGTGAGGGGAATTTTCATTTTCTACATGTTGATGTCCTATTAGCATCCAATATTCGATATATCCTTACACTTGACCATTGGAGTTTTAGCTATGGGATTGATCATCAAGGCTCTATGTCTCAAAATGACAATAAGAGAATGGTTTGTGAGTGTTTAGTCAACACTTGCATCACACTTCAACTTGTTAAATTTTTCTTTCTACATTGAGATCTTCTCAACATTTGTGTGCCTTTCCCTGGTCTATGTTTCTGTAGCCTCCAGTATGACATGTGAAGCCTCATTGTAGCACGTGCCCTCATTGTAGTTGTCACCCTTAGAGATACCTTAGGGAAAAATGAGACCATTAAGCGATTAAGTCATTATTCCTTCAAAAAACTACAATTCTCAACTCATGGGATGCTTGAGCTTGTATGTCAACTTCGTATGCCCCTCCATGTGGATGCAAGTGGTGGATTGCTCCATGAGGCTCACATGTACTCCTCCATTACTGGAAAAACACATGCAATCTACTCTACAAGTGGGTGCAATGAGGAAGGTGACGCTGGCTTCTGAATAACTTACTGAACTCATCCAAACTTGATGCTACAAGTGTGTACGTTGATGGCTGCTAATTGAGATCTCCCAGAGCTGATACTGAAATTCAAAGCAGGAACCCAAGAAGCAATCGAGTGACTAATATAACAGAAGAATTATTGTTGCCTGGTAGGATGATGACTGATGCAAACTCATGTGCTGTAGGCAACAACCTTTTAGTTGTATAATGCTAAGGGAATTAATCCTACTTTATTGGAGGAATGAGTGCTCAAGATGGGCAATTGACATTGGGCTGCTACTACTACGTGATCACTACTAGAAATCCAGATCTGAAGTGGATGATGCAGAGGAGAAGAGGCATACTATTGCAATAGTTTATGATGTCCAAAATTGGCATTAGGTAGCACTTATATAGACTGAGAAGGGGTTTGAAAGAAGGTGGCTAGCTTTGATAGTTGCCCAAGTAAACAATAGCCACTTTTGGTAGGTAGGTGTCGACCAGCTTGGCCCCTTGCCAATATAATAGAGTGGACAACTAATTACCTGTGGGTCTCTTGCACCCATTACCCATTCTATAAGGCAAACTAATTACATGTGGGTCTCTATTTCTCTTCCCTTGTCTCTTCCCCCTTTTTCCCATGGCCTCTCTCCTCTCTCCTCTCCCCTCTCCTTCCTTTCCCTGTTTTCATGCCTCTCATGGTCAGCCTCAGCCATTTTGGCACTGCTTACATTTTGCAGACAATCTTCATTCCAAGTGGCCTGCAATATTCACAATACTAGCCCTTGACAATTTTAATATGTGACATTGAAGTTTCTATTTCAAAGCAAGTAAATAATGCTGGGTCAAAGGAGTTTCTTCTTTCAGATTCACAAATCTTCACTTCTAGCTAGAAAATCTTTGAAAAGGGAAGCTTTCAGAAAGTGTGTAGTATACAATACACTATAATAAAAAATAATGGCAAGCTTGTGACTATGCACACACATGCTTTCAAGGTATAGGAAGGCTAAAGTATAGGGGGAAGGAGGGGAGGAGGCAGGGAGAAACATTATTTGAAAACCGTCCAAAATGCTACATGAAAAGAGCTAATGCATGAGGTTTGGTCTTCAAATTCTACAGAGCACCCCAAGATAACCTTCTTCCAAGCCAACAACTTGAAATTACATGGATTGTGAAGCTTTTTGTTTGTAAAGGCAAGTGCATCCATCAATCTATGATTTTTGGTATTCAATACATCCATACTATAATAGAGCTCTTTGATAACTTCCCGTTTCTCCTCTTCCCTATCAAGAAGTGCAAGATTCTGTTTCTTGTTATCCTCCACCAAACTGGTCAGTTGCCCATGTAAATCTTGTAATTTTTCTTGCTTCCAAGAAATGAATGTTGTCTGGTCCTCTTTACCGTGTAGAGTATTTAATTCATTCTTTAGGCTTATGTTCTATTTTCTCAACTTCAACAACTCCATAGTCTATTGGTCCTCATTATCTAGTTTTGCTGAACATTCTTCCCTAAGCTCCATATTTTCCTCTACAGAGCAAACCTCCTTAACTCTATAGAATCTCCAGAGTGTCATTGCACTCATTTGAGGGTCAGCTACAGTACCCACCCTTTTATTCTCCTCTGTAAACTTCATGGTTTTATGTTTAGAATTCCTAAACACTTTTTCTAAAATAGATTCCGCAATCTTGCCACATTGACAATTAGCCATGTCAATGCTCTTGAAGTTATTGGTGCTTTCTATCCTAGTAGAATCTCCCTGAACTAAATATTTTTCTAGCATATGAGGATGTGTTTCCTTCAATTGTATACATTCTATCAAAAGCTCATATACCTTGATGGCTTTCTCTGTTTGCAAAATTGAAAGGTCTTTATTTAGCTTGTTTACTTTGTTATGTAACAAGTTCACAACCGAACCCACTAGGATCGACTTGAAATCTAGGCTCCTAGTGGCCAAGGTCTCCTAACAGCATTCTAGTGTCAGATTTTGGACATCCTACTTTATGTAGAGATGTCCAAGCTGAAGCTAACCCATACCGCACTTAGTTCAAAGATAATGGGAAATAAGAGGGATGCACTGCTCGACCTCTCTATCCATAGGGCATAGTCCCATTCCAGTCCCCTAAAATGGCATGAATTAGGATTCTATCCTAACAATTTCCAAGGGTCGGTCATCAGTAAAACCTTGTGAGAAGCCTCCTAGTTCTCTGGGACCACCCTGTCGTAGGACAGACCTGTGGGGGGGTTCCGCACACCCGCTTTCCTCAGTAGGCGTTCTTTAGTTATCTAATTAGGTCCTATCACATTTATGTGTGACATTTAAAATCAACTTCCTTAATTAAGCCTTTTAGGACAACAAGGTTTGTTCATGTAATTTACAGCACATATACGAATACAAAGCAAGCATTCCATTGACAAACAAGTTCCTTAACTTATCTTCAAGTTAATCTTTGTCTCCTGCCTATACAAAAGAAATTATGTATCCCTTCTGCCCTGCAGAAGTAACTGGTCCAAATCACATGGCACCACAATTTCTATCCTTTATCTAGAATAGGATCTCCCAACATGCCCAGACGTTGGGGTCCTTGGAGGTCTTCAACTCCATTCTAGACCTAGGAAGGAGTGTCTAGAGCTCCACTAGACCCGCAAGCTGTCTAGGAGTGAAACATCATTCCCGTGGTTGGCCTTTTCACCACTTGACCTTCGGCCAATGAATCCAGTAGTGCTCTCTTCGGGTTAATCCGTAGTGCGATCATGGAGGTGATCCACCAGTGCAAAATATCCTTTCTTAATTAAATCCTTTAAGAATCAAGCACAAACAAGGCATTCGGCCCTAATATCATTTTCCAAGAAAACATTCATTTATCCCCATGGCAACTTGTCATCCAGACCCTTGCCATGCATTTATCATAAATCACAAGCATTTAGAATAATCATCCAAACAACAAACCAAATGTAAAAGTATTTAGGATGTTGTTCGATCAACCAACAAAACTGATTATATTCTTCTCAAACAACGCAAGAATAGATGCGATAACATTTTCATCGCATATCTATTCTCCCCCTTAGGATCAAAGAGCAATTCTATGTAAATTTTACTTAACACTTGTATGCACAATTTTTAATGTCATGATTATGCCATTCATAATCCCTAATCAATTTTTCCTTGTAATTGCTCTATCAACGAATAAGCCATATGCAATTAGGTGCAATTAACTTCCCTTGATACATGCACTTTGCAAGCCTTCGATTATGTGAGATGAAATTTATCCTTTCTGATGACCTATACTCGTGCATCATAGTATAGGGCCTAACTATCTCATATGAGAATCAAAGCAAGAACCTATCAATTTGGAAATACATTATTTACGACCGGTATCGCAGTTGGATTGACAATGATGCCTTCGCCTGAAGCTTCATTGCTAATTGTAGGATTGCCATCCACACGCAACATTCTTCGCTTGGGGGCCATCAATCACAAGTAGATTTGAGAAATAAATAAGACAAAATAGATTTGAGATAGGAGAGCGTAGGAGAAGATGGGTTAGTCAAAGATCAGGATAGGGAAAGTTTGAGCTAACTCTCTCTCTTATAGTCTCTCGGCGTAACTCCTCTCTCTCTCTCTCTCTCTCTCTCTCAAGCTCTTTCTCACAATCTCTTGGGTATCCTTCTCTCTACTAATCTCTTGCAACCTCTCGGGGTCTCCATGTTCTTCCTTGTGCCTCCCCATGCCTCATATTTATAGTGAATTAGAGAAGAGGGCTTGTGGCTGAGAAAAAGAGCTCTTTGTGGAGGGGATCTTAGAAAAATCAGTGATTTGATGTTCAGATCATAAATCTGATGGTTACATTGGCACCGAAAGGGGGGTAAAACCCCAAGACACTTAAGAAACTTGGTTAGAAATCTCTTAGTTCACTCCTTCTCCCTGTTCGAAGTGTTGTTTTTTGTATGTAGACTGTGATCACGGCGCGTGCGATTTCGCAAATCTCTCTCTTTATTTTTTTCTTTTTAAAAAATCTCCAAAACTAACTAAAACATCACTTGTCTTTTCTTTTAAATGACATCCAGTTCTAGAAATCTCCATATCTTTTTAGGATAATATCTAAAATATCTAGAATATGCTAGTTTTGCCCAAAATCTAATATTTTTGGACCATCCAAACTATACACATTAATACTAGTGATTAATATGACTCATAAGTCTCGTTCACGTTGTAACTTCCATGAAGGTGGCTACGGTCCTTGTCAATCCGAGAAAAATATCAAATTTATGACTCTTACTTTTTTAAAATATATATTTTTAATTAAATAAAAATTATTAGTTGTTAATGTTAGTTAGTTTTTACCTTAGTTAGTCTTTACTTAGTAATCTCACTAACTGGTTAATTGACTAACTAACTTTCGAACTAACCAACTAACTTTTAATTGCATGGAAATATTACATCATAGGTGAGAGGCTCTCCTACATCTGTAACCAAGACATAGTGCATCGATGGCTCAAATCTATCAGGGGCGGATGCCTATTTCTAGTAGACTGGCAGGCTCTACTACTTGTCCAATATCTTATCCAACACTTTGGCTATGTGTACCAACTGTTGTTGCAAGCTGTCCAACTAGCTGTGTAGGAGCATGAGGCTCCTCCTAGAATATAACCCTACTTATCTCGACCACCTTCTCAGGTTGTCTATACATCTTGTCTTCATGGAAGACTACATCATGACTGTAGATGACTTTCCATGCTTGCGGATCCCAGAGGCGATAACCCATCTCGCCTACATCTCCATAGCAAAGGAAAATGCATTTAACACTCTTAGGATCCAGCTTACTACACTTGTCCTTGGGCACATGGCAGTATGCCTCACATCCAAAGACACATAGATACTTATAAGATGGAGGTTTCCCAATCCATACCTCCTCTGCAACCTGGAAATCTAAACCACTCAAAGGTGATCTATTTATGATATGCATAGCTGTACTGTCTGCTTCAACCGCCCAAAAGCTCTGTGGTAGACCTACATGGCTAAGCATATTGCGTACATGCTCCTGGATGGTTTGATTCATCCGCTCAACCCAAACCATTCTAGGGTGGGATATAGGGGGTGGTCAACTGATGCTTAATACCCCTCTCATCACATAGCTACTCAAAAGCACATGACACATATTCTTCCCCATTGTTAGTCCTAAGGCATTTCAACCTATGCCCAGTCTGGTTCTCAACCAATGCAAGCCATCTCTGAAACACAACCAAGACATCTAACTTAAGCTTAATGGGGTAAGCCTAGACTTTATGCAAAAAATCGTCAATGAACATCACAAAATACTTTTCATCACCCATAGACTGATAGGGCATGGGTCCACAGACATCCGAATGTATCAATGCCAAGGGCTCACTCATGCGTATCCTATCAAACTTCTTATGCATGTTTCTAGTTTTTCTGCCATGAAGACAGTGCTCACATGAATCAAAGCATGCATAGTCAAGGGGCAGTAAGTACTACAAACCAAAAAGAATTTTCATTCCCTTCAAGGACATATGGCCCAAACAGGCATGCCAAAGAGATACATGTGGGATGGAGCCCATTGACAAAACATGATTAACAGAGGATCCATCAACTACAAGAGGATAGAGGCTACCAGCCTTGGCACCTCTACCAAGTACAAGTCTGCCACGGGTGATCTTCCAAGCAAAATCCCCAAAAGATACATGAAATCTAGCATCATCAAGCTACCCTGCTGACATAATACTGTGTGTAAGTGCAAGTACATGACGTACATCCTATAACAAAAAAGTACTGCCAGTAGAGAACTGCAACTGTACATCCACAATGCCAACAATAGCAAGTGACCTGTCATCACCCAAGCGAACTAAGCCAGAGACAATGCGGTAGGAGTGAAACCACTCATGGCAAGGTGTAACATGAAATGAAACACTAGAATCCAAAAGCCAACACTGCGCATACATAGAGTGAACCTCGATCAAACCTCGGTCAATGGTGTAGCATCATAAGAACTAGCTACAAGTATGTACTCCCCATCGGAGTCATCAGTCTGCATGACATTTATCTCCTCTATTTTTACACTGGATTTCGCAAGTACCATGCTGTGATCAAAGGACTTTTCCTGTACTTTTTCTTTCCCCTCATCTTTGTGCTTCTCATCGCGCAACTCATAACACTGTGGGCATACAATGTCTACATGTGACTACATTAAATAAGTCAGGTTAGTAGTCAGTCAGTGACCTGACTAGAGTTAGTCAGTCTAGTCTACACTAGGTCACTTTATCTTGTAGGGTGTGTGCTTTTCAGTGAGTGTGTGGAAATGAAGGAATGAGCTTGAGAGCCTGAAGGCTCATGGATATGGAGTCTTTCCCTTTATCTCTCTCTACTCTTTGAACATGGTATCAGAGCTTCATCCATGAGGCTGTGGGAGAATGGGCATGACAACCTGCAGTGCAAAGGAGATGGAAGTAAGGAATGAGGAAGAAGCTAGACACTTGCAAATGAAGCCATAGTCAAAGGAAGGAATCAACGTGGACTGCCTTCTGAAAATCGTGGATTGCCTCCTGAAAATCAGCAACATGTGTCTGAAAATCGTGGACTGCCTCCTGAAAAACAGCAACATGTATCTGAAAATCTGCGCCTGCTGATCTGAGTGGATAGCAACCTGTCAATCTTCAGTGGGGAACCTGGACAAGGTTCATAGAGCATGTATGCTCACTATTGAAGGTATTTGAAGTGGGCAAGGAGTAAATGCTTGTGTGGGAGCTCTGTTATGAGCTGGAGTGACAGACACAGACCTGTAATCATTTTTGAACTGTTGTAAACATGAATGGACAGTATGAACTGTTGTAAACATGAATGGACAGTATGCATTCAGTCATTTTTGAACTGTTGTAAACATGAATGGACAGTATGCATACAGGCTATGGAATGAAAGAGCATGCAAGGTGCTGCATTGGTTTTCCTTATGTATATCTGATGCTATGGTAATTCAAATCACTGGATGTGAGACTCCGAAGGATGCTTGGGACATACTGATGAAAAATTATGGAACCATGACACATGCAAGAAAGATCCAGTTGAAACAGTAGTTCAACAACATGTTTAGGAATGGTAAGAGCATCCAGACGTATACCACGGAGATTATGACCATAGCTAATCAACTTGCTACTATTGGCTCAAGTGTATCAGAAGATGATATGATTGCTGTTGCTTTGAATGGCTTAGGCAAAGAGTACAAAGCTTTTGACACTTCCATTTCTGTCAGAGAAGAGCCCCCTAGCTGGGAAGAGCTAGTTGCTTTGTTGCTGCATGAGGAAGTCAAACTTGGTTTGAATATAGGTACTAGTGCATCTCAGAGTAGAGACACTGTGTTGTACTCTAGCCAGCGTGGCAGAGGATCTAGAGGTCGTGGCTCATTTTGAGGTCGTGGTGACACTCGTAATACTTATGGACAGCAGCAACAACAGAGTAATTGGCATGGTGCAAATACACAAGGCCAGCGTGGATCTAGTGGGTTTAGAGGCAGATGGAGATCACCCCGAGGTAGAGGTGGTGGTTTTGGTTCATGGCAGTCATCTGATCAGTCCAACAGGGATAAGGACTGCCATCATTGTGGCCGGTATGGGCATATTGCAAAGGATTGTTACAAGAAGCAAGGAGATATGAAGGCAAATGGTAGACAGCATGGGCACTATGCATCTTCCAGTGGTGCTCATGATGAGTCAGTTGATAGACTCTTTGCCATGCAGCATGTATCTAAAAATGCATCGAGACATGATAGAGATGACAGATGGTACATTGACTCTGGAGCGTCAAACCACATGACCCCGCATGGAGAGTGGTTTGATGAGATGGTTGCAGGTACACATGGTCATGTATGTACTAAGGATGATACCCAAAATGACATAAAGCATAAAGGGATTGTTCCATTGATGATGCCTGATGGCAAGAAGAAAGGCCTGCATGATGTCTTACATGTACCGACCATAACAAAGAATTTGTTGTCAGTGGGTCAAATGGCAGAACAGAATCTGCAAGTGAGGTTTAACAAGGATGGATGTTTCATTGAGGAGTATGGAAATGGCTGCAAGCTAATTGCCAAGGGCAGAAGGGATGGCAGGATGTTTACTTTGGAAGTGACCATTCCTGAACTTAAAGCAGCTATGTTTGCTCATGATGAGAGTGCCATCAGAGATGTAGAGATTTGGCACAAGAGAATCGGACATGTCAATGTACAAAAGCTGAAATCTATGCAGCAGAAAGAAGTAGTACTTGGATTACCTAAATTCAAGTATAATGATTTTGGTCATGTATGCCCTGCATGTCAGTTTGGGAAGCAGGTACGGTTTCCTTTCATGAGACATGTAAAAAACAGCACTAGGCCTTTACAGTTGGTACACTTTGATGTCTGGGGTCCTTCACATAATGCTTCCTTTGGCGGTGCACGATATTATGTCTCATTTATTGATGATTTCAGCAGGTACACTTGGCTTTATATCTTGAAACATAAGGATGATGTGTTTGATGCATTCAAAGACTTCAAGAAACATGCTGAAAATGAATTGGGCTATTACATATCATGTTTGAGATCAGATGGAGGAGGTGAATATGTCTCAAACTACTTTGACAGGTATCTTGCTAAACATGGGATCAGAAGATAGCTCACATGCAGTTATACACCGCAACAAAACGGTGTTGCAGAGAGGAAAAACAGGGTTTTGATGGAGTCAGCTAGAGCTATGCTGAATGAAAAATGTCTGCCAAATGGTTATTGGGCTGAAGCAGTGGTGACTGCTATATATGTGCTGAATCAAACCCCTATAGCAGGGATTCATGATGTCACTCCATATGAACGGTTGTATGGTCATTAACCTGATATTTCACACTTGAAGGTATTTGGCAGCATTGCATATGTGCATATACCGGATGAGAAGAGGAAGAAATTGGATCCTAAGGCAGTGAAAAGTGTGTTTATTGGATATGCACAGGAACGGAACGCTTATAAGTGTTATGTACCTTCTACGCATGAGACACTCATAAGCAGAGATGTGGTATTTGATGAGTTAGCATCTTGGTATGGGAATCCTGTTGCAGTGCCTACTACTGATGGCTCACCCAGTATGAGTCATGCGGAAAATACTCCTGTAGAGAGTACTTCCATGACTGGTCAGACATGTGATGTATCATCTATAGTGAGTCCTTGGACAGGACGATTACGGAGTCGCACTACTGCATCCACTGACACGGATATGTCAGTGAGGGGGAGAACACATAAGGGAAAAGAAAAGGTTTTTGAAGATATAACAGGTCCACTCACTGCAGGTTATGATTCATCTAGCAGTGACAGCTTAGATAGTGAATTGGGGATTCTGTCTATTATGACGCCAGGTGCTAGACAGAGCCGTTATGTGCCGCCTCATGAGAGGCAAGCTCACAGTGAGCCACAGCTCAGGAGATCAGAGAGGGTTAGACGACCTGTTGACAGGTATACTTACACTGGATATTCAGCCCGTCATTATGCTTATATGACGAAATTAACAGGTTTTAGAGAACCAAGTAAGTTTGATGAGGCAGTTTCAGATGAGAATTGGCGTGCTGCTATGGATGAGGAATATTCAGCTTTGGCTGAAAATTGTACATGGGATTTGGTACAGTTGCCTGAGGGCAAAACACCTATTGGATGCAAGTGGGTGTATAAGGTAAAATGTAAATCAGATGGATCATTGGAAAGATATAAGGCCAGGCTGGTTGCAAAAGGGTATGCGCAGCAATATGGTCTTGATTATGAGGAGACTTTCAGCCCTGTAGCAAAGATGGCTACAATTAGAACTATGATTGCTTTGGCAGTAGCTAGAGGCTGGAAACTATGGTAGATGGATGTAAAGAATGCATTTCTCAATGGAGAATTACAGGAAGAGGTTTACATGGAACAGCCTGAAGGCTATGTACATCCAGAATTTCCAGCACATGTATGTCGGCTGAAAAATGTATTATATGGGTTGAAACATGCATCCAGAGCATGGAATGCTCGCATCAGTAGTTATTTACAGCAACATGGTTTCTGATTGGGAGATGCTGATCATAGTCTGTTTGCGAAGAAGACAGATAATGGCTATGTTTTTCTAGTTGTCTATGTTGATGACTTAATCATTACAGGAGATGATGAAAATGGGATTGCAGAAATAAAGACATGTTTACAGGCTGAGTTTAAGGTCAAGGATCTTGGAGAGCTGAAATATTTTTTGGGGATTGAGGTTGTCTCTACACCTCGAGGCATATGGCTGCTACAGAAGCAGTATGCTCATGACATGTTACAGAAATATGGTATGGCTAATTGCAAGCCTATGGATACGCCTTTGGAGCAGAATGTCAAGCTGCAGATTGATGTTGGGACAGAGATTGAGAATGTTACTATGTACAGACAGATGGTAGGCAGCTTGATCTATCTCACGATCACTAGACGTGACTTGAGTTATGCTGTGGGGCTGATCAGTCAGTTCATGCAGAAGACTCGCAAACCACACTTGGATGCAGTCAGAAGAATTCTGAGATATGTAAAGGGTACCACAGATCATGGGATGTTTTATGCATATGGGAAAACCCTTGACTTGATGGGGTATACTGATGCTGATTGGGCTGGTTGCACATATGACAGGAGGTCAACTAGTGGCTATGCATTTGGATTGGGTAGTAGCATGATCAGTTGGCAGAGTAAGAAACAGCCTATAGTTGCATTGTCTAGTACGGAAGCAGAGTATCGTGGTGCAGCCTTAGCGGCCTGTGAAGCTAAGTGGTTATAGAAGTTACTGAATGACTTGGGAGTACACTTGGATAGCAAAGTCAAGCTGTACTGTGACAATTTGAGCAGTGTTATGTTAGCAAGCAATCTTGTTTATCATGCAAGATCAAAACACATTGAGGTTCACTACCATTTCATCAGGGAAATGGTTTTAGCAGATCAGATTGACTTGGAGCATGTGAAGACTGAAGACCAGGTAGCATACATCTTTACCAAATCACTTGGTAAAGATAAGTTCATTCACTTTAGACAGCTACTTGGAGTGATGCAGATGATTTGAGTTTTGTTTTTGAGCTTGAGGGGGAGTGTTAGAAATCAAGCTCACCGTCAGTGTGTCTTCATCTATGATCGACATCTATGACAGCTAGTGTGTACAGCTGTCTACATGTGACTACATTAAATAAGTCAGGTTAGTAGTCAGTCAGTGACCTGACTAGAGTTAGTCAATCTAGTCTACACTAGGTCACTTTATCTTGTAGGGTGTGTGCTTTTCAGTGAGTGTGTGGAAATGAAGGAATGAGCTTGAGAGCCTGAAGGCTCATGGATATGGAGTCTTTCCCTTTCTCTCTCTCTACTCTTTGAACAGACCCTTCTTGCCACAACGATGATATGTCACATTAGCATTTCTCCCATGAGACTTGCTACGTGACTTACCACGCAACTTAGACCGAGACTTCTAGAGTCTCTACCACGTCCATATTGATCTCTTCTTGCAGAATAGCACTCTCTACATCACGGAAGTTCAAAATAGTAGCACAAGAACATAAGGCAGTGCGGGATACATCCCATGACTCACTCAAAGTCCCAAGCAAAAAGAATGGAGTAACCTCATCATTGAAGGTAATGCCCTGCGAAGTCAACTTCTTGAGAATAGCATGGAAGTAGCTCAAATGAGCAGACATCGTCATATTCTCCTTCATGCATAGGTCCATAAGTTGCTTCAATCAATACATTTGACTTGCTGGACTTTTCTTGTCATAGAGATTTTTGATTTTAGCCCAAAGATGCCAAGCACTCTGTGCTTCCTCAACCACATTGTAATGCACTTGTTCAATGAGAGACAAGATGAGGGTAGACTTGCATAACTCATCAAGCTCATCCCATTCGTCATCAGTCATAATTTCAGGCTACTTACCATGCATCCTTAGTGGTTTTATCTACGATTTCTACACCAATACCTGCCAAACTTGGCTCTTTCAATAGGCATAATTCATACCATCAAGCTTAGTGATGTTGAAGATAGCAGTGTCAATGGAAGAAAATGCCATACTGCAAGCTGAAATAGTGCAAACAGTTCAAAAACTACTTGTTGTAAACTGCAAAAAATGACAAAAAAAACCACCAAAACAAGGCAAAATGGCAAGAAACAAGTATTTAATGATGCTGCCCACCAAGTACCATCAAAATTACATCAAACCAGGATGATTCAACATGAAAACTCCACATCATCAGTCCATGCATAACTGCTTGTTGTAATAAATTATAGCTAGGTACAATGAGAGAAAACTATAGGCAAAATAAATGCACCAAGTCAACCACTGACTGTCAAAGCATAACCAGCATCAAACGAGCATAAATCAGCATGTGACAGTCATACACGGACATCGAGCAAACACCCAAGCATGTCAAATGAATCCGTCATTAAGCCGGCACACCCCCTGTGTAATAGGGAAAAGTGTACACACCACTGGCAAGATCTGACACAAGGAGGTGTATGCTCAAGGAGTACAAAGCCCAAATCAGCCTAAGTACATGTATGCGGACCACACATATCAACCATGCAACATCCAAGTGAAGAAGATCCCATTCTCAGAAGACTCAAAGCTCAATAGCATAACCCACCTGCTCAATGTCTATCAAGCATCCAAAGATGCTCCCACTGGCACAAAAGCCATATGGATCAAGCCAATAAGCTCAAGAAAGGCGTATGATAGCACCAGTGACGAAAGATCCAAGACTAAGCATCAATAAGACATCATGAGCATATAGGCTCTATAGCCTCCAACTATAGTATCCATAGATATCAACTATATCCCAAATACAACTCTGGCAAGCCAAGAAATATCCCAAGTAAGTTTTGGGAATCCAAATGCAAGCCAAGGCAAGGCTCTAGTAGCAATCAGCTCCAAACAATATAACTAGCATGTAGTAGCAGCATAGGCCAAGTATGTCAAGACCGGTCAAACATAGGTAACATACATGCCATATGTACATCCAAGACGATGCATCAAATGCATTCCAAAGCCGATCTCAAGCTCAAATAAAGATCTGGAACCAAAGACAACCTCGATGTCGTACCTCAAAGGCCAATACTTCATTGCATATCCCAAAGACATAACCTGAAACCAATAGCATAACCAAAGGGATATAAGATAGCTTCAGCCCACTCTAGTACAAAAAATATTTACTATTAAAAATGAGTATTTTCAGCAAGAAAATCATTCCAAAATGATGGCATAACATGTATCTTGCATCCCCCAAACAATCCGGCATCAATAGGTACCAAACCAGTTAAGTAGAAGTGCCCAAATAAGCATAGCATTAGATGCCAATGTTACTTCTACATAACATGATTGTGGGACTGCTATAAACAGTCCTGGGAATGTAGAGATCAGAACCAAATCTGATACCAATGATCAAGGAGGCTTCAACACATGTTAGAGACCATAGTCAAGTGCATTGCCAAGCCCAAAGAAGCATGGCATAGCCATCACTAAGGAGTAGGCGTGCTGTTGTGTTATGTTGTCCATGAATCAACCAAAAATGGCACAAATTTGCTGATGTGTTCTTCTGCTGGTTACATCCATGTGGCCTCAATGGCAATTATTAGAGGCTCCAAAGGGTGCCCAAGGAGGCACACAACAAGCCTCAAGTGCCCAATTGCAAGGGGGAGCAAGATACAAGCTCCAAGGATTTGAGCTATGGCTGCCCTGATTGATTGCAACCTGAGAACTGAATAAAATAACTAAAAGAACACTTCAATACCTCTAAAGAAATGCCTTGAGGGTGCCTCAATAGTTTGGGAAGGTGCTTGCAAAGTCGAGGAGTGACGGGAGCTTGAGAAGGTCGACTATGGCTGTTGGGAAGGAGACCCATTGCTATAGGTATTTGAATAGAAGCTGAGAATGCCACGAACCAAGCTCAAGAATTCGGCAAGCTAAGCTTTGATATCAGTTGAAAGGAGAGAAGGATCGAATCTTGCTTGGAAGAGCTATGGCGGGAGAGCAAGAGCAAGAAAGAGAGAGACACAAAATGGGAACTCCAATAGTCACAATGTGTGACTAGGCCTTCCTTTATTCAAACTGTCACTAAAAGAATAAAGAATAAAGTGAGGTGACGGGCGCCCACCACCTACAGTGTGCAGTGGCGAGTACTGTCAGTGTAGTAACAGTAGGCCCAAAACAAAGAAAAACAAGGAAAAGAGAGCTTTAAGGCATTAGGATAACAAAGAGAGAGAAGGGGGAAGTAACTGGTGTAAAGGGAGCTCTCGCTCAACCGTCAAGACCCATAGATAACTTATTCCTTTAAGCATTTTAAGCTAGCACTAATGGCTACCTCTCACATAGCCGACATGCTATCCCTCTCTATGAGTGTAGTGAGCTTACATTGATGCCCGATTGACTTGCTTTCTCTCTCAAGCACTCCAATAGCTTCATGATTCGTGATGCAAGCTCAAGTATCCTCAAGCCTCTTCCTCCAAGCTCCATCCTCCATAGCCATGCGTGAGACGAGAGAAGAGAAGAGAAGAGAAAGAGAAGAGAAAAATAAGAGAAGAAGAAGAGAAGAAGAAGAGAGGGGATGATGGAGGGCTTCACCTCCAAGATTCCTCACCCTCACACACTCAAGTCCCTTACTCACTCACACTCTCTCCCTCAAGCACTCATAAGGAAGCAAGCAAGAGAAGAGAAGGAGAGAAGAAGAAGATTCCACTTTATCACACACCAAAGAATCAGCTTCTCATTCACTTTTTGAGTTAATATATAAAGCCCTCATCCCTTTGGGCACCTATCCCTTTTTTTCCATGACCGACCATCATGGCAAGGTCCTCTTTTCCCATTCCCTTCTAGTTGCTCTTTCTCTTTACCCATGCCCTTCTACCCTTTACAATTTTCATAGGAGGGAGCCTGACACTCTTTTACAAAATTTTGGTGATGCCTTTGCATTTTAAAAATGCGCTTATGCCTTTGACTTAACTTTTGAGGATGCCCTTGCACTTTCGACCATTTTCCTTCTTAGTCCACCTCTTTTAGTCAACCCAACTTGCACTTTTCCATTTTTTCTACTTTGTTTTTGTGTTGAGGTTAACATTACCCCCCTCATATTTAAGCGTCAGCCCCCTGGCATTGATGTGTAGTGGTTGGAAGGTGGGATGGATATAGTTGGATGGCTTTTTTGAGTTTGTATACAAGCCTTTGCGGGGATGGCGTGGGATGGATCTGTCCTTGAAATTGATGATTGTGTTAGATGGATCCCTACTTGGAGAATGATGGTGGGTGGACGGATTTGTCTTTGAAATTCATGATGTTGTTAGACGGATCCCCGCTTAGAGAATGGTAGGTAGATGAATCTATCTTTGAAATTCACGATGGTGTTGGACAGATCTACCTTTTGACCCTCTGCGGTTGCCTTCTCCTATGATGTTCCAAATGAGCTTCTTCATTCACTTTTTGACTAGGGTTGCCTCGGTCTTCCTCTGCCTTGCTTTGCCTACAACATGGTGACATTGTCCCATAAGATGACCCCTCTCTTAGGCGGGTGCTAGTTTCATGACACTTGCGGTTTTGAGCTAATGAAAGTTCAATGAGAAAGGGCGAATGTGTGAGTCGATGATGATGGGGTCTCAGGGGAATTGGTATTGGGAAGAAATGGATCACCCAATTAAGGTGGTGGAGGCCGGGAGCACATTGCATGGATGATGGTGCCTCCGAGGTGCACTACTTGGAGGTGTGCCTACTTTGCTGTGTGGTGCATTGTGCTTGTACTAGTGGGGCTAGGAGTTGGGTTGAACCATAAGCAATAGGGTAATGTCCCTCACTTGAGGATCCAGTTTGTGCATAAGGGAGGTGTGGTGCATGTAGCTAAGGGTGACAGGTCTAACCATAGACGTGTGTTATCTCCCTAGGTATGTCTTGCCCTTGATGTGCCCTAAGCGTGAAGTGGGGAATCAAAACGGGGCTAGGGGGTTAGGGACGAAGCCAGTCAATTGAAGCCACCAGATGCACCTAACTTGAGAATCCCTAGGTGCAGTGACTGTGGCCTATGTGGTGTAAACTATTATTTGTTGTGATTTCTTCACTTTTCATTTTTTGCTTTCTTTCTTTCTTCTTCTTCTTCTTCTTCTTTTGATTTTTCTTTATTTTTTTCCTTCTTTTTCCTTTTTTAAATGGCTACGATGGTGCTCCTAGACTCTACCACGATCCTCTTTTGATCATGCATCACGGGGTGGCCTAAGGGATTTGCTCAAAAAGGCACGGCTTTGCATGTAGCTCTTGAGGTTAACCCTGACGTTTAGAGGTGTGGTTGACAAAAAGGGGTGTCCACACCTGGTAAACAGGCTATCGTTCATGTCTTCGAGCACATTCATACAAAAAGAGGGTAACAACATAGCCCTCATCACTCATTAGTTGGGCCATGGCACAACTATCTATTCCTAGGTTGAGACAAAAAAAGAGTGGAGGTAGGTGGGCCTCCTCAGTGGGCTGGCGGTTGCTTTAGTAGAAAGATATGGTCCTAAGATAATTACAAGTTGTGATGAAAGGAGGGTTTGGACAAGATGGGAAATCCTCAAGAAAGTGTGTGATTGAAGGGAAAAAAGGTCTCCTGCCTCCTTGAAGGTTAGGCACTCCTCTGGATTCTCTGCATTGACATTGTAGATTTTGGGGAAGTCATACCTACCATGCTCCTCCTATTGTAGTCCACTCCATGCTTGCAAGGGTAGGGCATGTAGATAGGATCATTCCTCTCTTCAAAGAGTGTGCCACAGAATCCCATCCATGCATCAAGGTTCGTGTCTCGGATCCTCCTTCGCCACTTGGGTTGTGCTTCAAAGCCTTGGACCATCTTGGGAATCTGGTACACCTTGTCCAGCTAGTAGTCTAGAGCTTTCCGCCTCCATCGAGTGATCACTATGCTCTACTCCGCGACCCATCGATTTGCTAAGTTTTTGGCCATTTGAATTATTCTTTCCACTAGTTCCCGCAAGTAGGACTCGGTCCAGGGCTCACGGGTAGAGGAATGATAGTTCAAAGGGCCAGGTTTGGAGTTCTCCTTGCTCCCAAATGCTCACCTCTTGGGGCCAATTGATAGGATAGCAATCCTCATGTTGCCGCATGGGCTCTCTAAGAAGCTGTTGGGGTTGTGCTACTCTAGTTCTCTATTGTGCTTGCTCCACCAATTCCTGTCTTCTTCTCCTAGTGGCAACAATGACGTGCTCTGGTACTTGGTTGCCTTTTGGATCTTCTTGGGGTCTATCTAGCACTGGTGGGCTAAGCTCCCGGGCCTATTGCTCTTCTCCTAGCTCTTGCTCAAAATCCGGCCCTTCCTCTGGAGGTTGCTCCTATGGGGTCTAAGCTGGGGGGGTGGATGTGACGACTCACGATCTTCAAACCCTAGCTCCTTCAGCTCATATGTGGAGAGTCCGGCTTGCCTCAAATATTAGCATTGTTGTTTTCTTGTTAGGCAAGTGCCGGTGGGGAGAGCTCGCTTGTACAGGTCATACTTTAGGGCTCTGGTGGTCAATTCTAGATTCCTTTTTGTCCTCTCCATGGAATCCTCACCCTCTGCTTGCGTTACATGGAGCAATGTGCCCAAGAAGTCTTGTCATTGTGCTTCTAAACTTACTTCTATGGCTTCGGCCCTAGCCTCTGCCAACACCCGCTTGCATTCAGCTATGGTCGATGTTTGAAAAGCCAATAAAGATATTTTGAAGGAATGGATGTTTAAGATAAAAGGTCTCATGAGGCAGCTGCAAAAATTTGAAATTTGGCATGTTGGTAGGGAGAGCAACGGTAGAGCTCATGAATTGGCTGAAAATGTTCTTTCCCAATATGTTGCAGCAATGAGGGTGGATAATCCTAGATATAAGAGCAGGGAGAGCCTTCACCTGATTGAAGAGTTTCTAAAAACTGGGGAGCTAAAGTCATTGGTTGATAAATACAAAGGTATGCCATTATCAAAAAGGCCAGGGCATATGTACTCATAAATGATCAGTTGTACATGAAGGGGATTGATAATGTACTAAGAAGAGTGTTGGATAGTTCTGAGATTCCTGCTTGTTTATCTTCCTATCATGAGGAAGCATGAGATGGTCATTTTGGTTTTGAGCTTACTAAAAGGAAAATTCTGCTAGCAAGACTTACTTGGCCTAGTTTGAGTGTTGATGTTGCTCATTGGTGTAAAAGTTGTCATGCTTGCCAGTCATATGCAAAAAAGGGGTACTAATTCTAGAACTTGCTAAAGCCATTGTTGCCTATGGACCGTTTGAGAAGTGGGGTTTGGATTTTATTGGACCTTTGCCTAGTACAATAACAGGAAAGTCTTACATCATTACTACAGTTGATTATATGACCAAATGGCCTGAAGCTAAGGCTACAAGGAATTGCAAGAAAGAGGATGTAACTCAATTCCTCATGGAGGACATATGTTATAGATTTGGAATACCACTAGAAATAGTGACAGATCAAGGTCCTAGTTTCAGAAATAAGTTATTGAGAGAATTAACAGGAAAACTAGACTTGAAACACAGATTTGCTACTCCTTATTGCCCTCAATGCAACCGATTGGTGGGAGCATTCAATGGAATGTTACAAAAGATTCTCTTTAAGATGGTGGAAGATCATCCTAAAGATTGGGACAATTATCTACATCAAGCTTTGTGGGCTTGTAGAGCAATGCAGAAAACAAGTACAGGATTCACCCCTTTTCAGTTAGTATATGGTCAAGTTGCGTTATTACCTATGAATGTCATGTTCCCTATGATGGAGTTTGTAAGAAAGCATCAGCTAGATCAAACAAAATTGGGAATTGATAGAGGACTGAACTTGCATACCCTACAATTGGATAGGCAACAAGCAATGAATTGTTATAAAAAAAATATTGTGAAGAGAAAGGAATGGTTTAATACACAGCTGAGGAAGAAGAATCTTGCAGAGGGAATGCTAATGATGAGATATGACAGTAGCTTGGACTCCACTTTTCAAACCAAGTTTCAAGTTAGATGGGAAGGACCTTTCCTCATAAAGCAGAAGTTTGAAAATGGCACTTACTTGCTACAATATTTAGATGGGATTATTCACAATAGTAGAATCAATGGGTTCCATCTAAAGAAATATATCTGCAGAATCCTGTAAATAAAGAAGATGTAGGTAATGTATATACTATACATAAAGTAGGTTGCTTCTAGTTTACTATTTGGGGCATAGATTCAATTTTCTGAAATTTAGTGTTGATCAGATGGTTGTAAATAATGGATATCTTATTCAAAATGTGCTTTGACACCTATAAAGGTCTCTAACAAGTTTGGTGTTGATCCGAGCAAGAATGCAAAAGTTATGGTCTTTGGAAGGTTGATGTCTGAAGTGGACTACATGCAGGAATTCAGGACTACAGACTGCGCAGAGCTATTTCAAGGTAGCAAATCAAGGAATTTGGCTCTGAGTTATCTAAATAATTATAGATTGGAAAGAGAGCTACAACTTTCCTTTTTAAAGCTTGACAATTCGAGGTTTGGTTAAAAAGTTATGAGTTGTTTTGTGCTATACTCTATGAAGTAGATTTTTAGAAAAAGTTATTTGTCTTTGTCAGATGTTTTTGAAGCTTTTAATAAAGGTTTGTTCACACTTTGTGTTCCAAACTAGGGGGATGGCTAATCATGGTGAGTGAAAATGAGCGACCATGGACATGATGCTTCATGAAGTCAAGTGGGGTAACACATGCAAATATCATTTTTTAATCTTTCTAACACTTACATGTAGGAGAAGTTCGGTTGATAAATGGAAATCCCAAGTGGTATCATGCATGCTCGACACATGGTTGAGATATTTCATTTTTGAGACACGTGCTTCATGCAAGAAGAGAAGAAAATGTGTTCTCATTTCGGATTTTGAGTCCCCGAGTGGAATTTTATGTGGCAAGGGCCATGTTTGCCATCTAGCAATTAAGGGGAAGCAAGGGGCAACTTGAAAATTAAGGGAAAAAGCAAAAATGTGAGTAGTTTTTTCGGGAAAAAGAGAGAAGAGAAGTGTTTGACACAACCATAGAGAGAGAGAGAGAGAGAGAGAGAGAGAGAGAGAGAGAGAGAGAGAGAGAGAGAGAGAGAGAGAGAGAGAGAGAGAGAGAGAGAGAGAGAGAGGGAGGGAGGGAGGGAGGGAG
The DNA here is from genome assembly GCF_053477565.2 of Lygodium microphyllum. Lineage (NCBI taxonomy): Eukaryota > Viridiplantae > Streptophyta > Polypodiopsida > Schizaeales > Lygodiaceae > Lygodium > Lygodium microphyllum. Next base: position 129,907,775 of record NC_141143.1, read on the forward strand.
GGAGGGAGGGAGGGAGGGAGGGAGGGAGGGAGGGAGGGAGAGAGAGAGAGAGGGAGGAAAAGAAGAATCTTGTAGGTTGAAGAAGGGAGAAATCTGAAGCTCAAAATAAGAAGAACAAATTGTCAGGAGAAAGAGACCGTGAAGCTGAAGTTTTTGAAGCTGTGGAGTAGGATGGCAGGGCTGCTAAGGTCGATGGGCTGATGCAAGTTCTCAGTTTTCAAATGATGGTAGTAAGATTCTTCATTTTGTCTTGTTTTCTTCTACTGCTTTGTGGGGTAGAGAGTTTGCATATCAGTTCTGGTATATGGATATGAGTGAAAGACAGCATAGGGCTATTCTTCTTCATAATGAGAGTGATGTTTGTTAGTTGTTGAGTGAGGATTCCCGTCAACAGAGAAGAATGGAAGTGAAGGGTCTCTACATCTAAAACTGGGTATGAGGCATGGAATATGTATTATGAGCAAATGTTGAATGCACGGGTTTGAGTTAGTAAAAATCTGAAAGGATTTGCAGCCAAGAAAACAATAGATCAGAGTTTGTAAAGTTTGACGCTCCCGCGATTCTTTATCAATGCAATATTGTGCTTTTGGGGACAAAGAAGTTGTGTTTGTTGTATAGAGCATACAAGAATTTAGGACTACAGATTGTGAAGAGTTGTTTTAGGGCAACAGATCAAGGAATTTGGCTCTGAGTTGGTTTAAATAATTATAGATTGGAAAGAGAGCTACATCTTTCCTTTTTAAAACTTGGCGATCTGAGGTCTGGTTAGAAAGTTATAAACTGTTCTATGTAATGCTCCATGAGGCAATTTATGTGCTCTACGAGGAAACATGTGAATCCAATAGCTTCTACAACACCAACTTGGTTTCCCATGAAATTCATCATGATTATCCATTGCTATATCAGTGCAAGCTCTATTTTGGATGCAGTAATGGAATGTCTTCAATAGTGAAAGGCTTGTAGCCATTGAATGGGCATGAAAATTCGTCGTGTAAAGCTTTGCTTCCCCGTGTATTTGGTTTGTATTTATGTGTGCTCTGAGGAAAGAAGAACAGAGAGGGTCTACAACTAATTTTGTACTGCTTGAAGCTATCACGCATTGTGGAGCAGTTTCTTGCATGGGGTTGCCATCCCTAAAAAATAGGAGTTGTGTGAATTTGAAAGCTCGTGTTGTCAAAGTCTCTACCATGGTTGTTTCAGTTGTGCTAAGGATGAGCCCTCACACCCACATGTTGCAGCCCAACTTCAAGAGGAACTAGTATTGGAAGAGCTAGAGTTTACAAAGGGAGAGGAGATGCACGATTGCATGAGTCAAGAAACACATATGCCTCTAGAGATTGAGGGTGAGGTTAGTGTGGTACCCTCCTTTGAGGCATGGGATACCTCTAATGATGAAGAATATAAGGATAAATACTTGGATGATAAAGATGGAAGGGTGAATGCACATTGGACAGGGAATCCTCTATATGGAACCAACACTTCATAGTGTATGGGTGAAACCCTAACCTATGAAGAGGAGTTAGGCAAAGAACAAGAGAAGAGAGATAAGTTAGAAGAAGAAGAAGAGTCATGCAAAGAAGAAGAGAAGGGAGAGGATGATCTCGATTATGATCTTGGAACACCTCAACCTTGACAACTTGAACCTGATCCCCAACTATAAACCAACCCAACCAAGTTCAATGAGGATAGACTAGAAATAGAGGTGAAGGAGAGATTCATGAAAATATGGGAAGAGATAGAAGAAGATGCTAGGAAAGAAGAAGAGAAAGTGTTAGATGGCGCTATAGAAAGGATAGAAGAAAATATGAGACAAAAAAGGAGAAGGAAAAAGATAGAAGAAGAGATTGAGTTAGCAAAGAAGAAGATGAGTGAGGAAGAAAATATAGAACAAGATAAGATGTGTGAGAGAAAGAAGCAACAAGTAGAAGCAGGGAAGAAGAAGAAAGTTAGGAAGAGGGAAGAGAAACTAGAAAGAGGCAGAGGAGCAAACATAGACAAAAGAGTGTGGAGAGTTAGAAAGTCAAAAAAAGAATTTGACAAGCAAGAAGAAGTTGAGTTAGATGCTGCACAAGACAAGATAGATCTAGGCATGAAGGTCAAGAAAGAGAAGATGGAAGATAAGTTAGACTTAGGTAAGAAGATGAAGGAAGAAGAGAAGCCAAAGATAGACCTAGGCAAACAGGGCCAAGAAGATAGAGGAAAAGAAAGAATAGAAAGAGAATGAGGAGAAGAATAAGACAAAGGCAAAACTAAATGCCAAGAAACCAAGGCAAGCCACTAGGGCCAAGATGAGAGATAACAATGAGGATGCCTCCAAAACCCCTGAAGCTAAGCTTGTAGCTAAGATGAAGCAAACCCTATTTTCCATCCAAGGCCACACCCTATCTTAGACAAATCGGATCAAAGCAGGAATCAAGTGCACTTCAGCCAATGGAGTCATTGGTTATGCCTTTGAACTCAAAGAGGCGAACCCTTATGAGCTTGGATAGAATGAGTCATAGGATAAAGCCTCAAAGAAGGGAGTGCTTGCAATATGGTTCCAACCACAGTAACTTAACACCATGAAAGGTAACCTTGCTAGTTGAGCCTTGGAAAACTCTCCATCTCAGTCTTAAGGAAACATATTTGGACTATGAAACCTATTGGAATCATAGTCAATGTTGGTGAAGATTGAGATCTCAACTTTCAAGCCACATGTAGTGTAAGTTAATGTTATCTTGATCCTATGGATACACAACATTCCACACATGGGCATCATCCCAAGTACCCTAGTGATACCTCTACTTCTACTACCCCAAATCCAGTGTAAGTGTGATGACTTAGTCCATACCCCCCAATCAACTTCAACTCCAAATGAAGCTAAGAAGAGCCAAAGAGATGCCATGTACCAAGATTGCACCTTTTGTGCAAAGAACTGACTCATTTGTCTAAGTTCAAGGCAAGCATAAAAGATCTAGCAAAGAGGCCAAGGAAAACAACATGAATACTTGACTTGGCAAATGAGGGCAAAGCATCTTGGCAAATGAACAAAGGGACCCAAATCTCCAAAGTCCAAGGCAATGGCTTGAAGGAAGTGAGAAACTACACAAGGCACAACCCAATAATGGGTTGCCTCCCTTAAGGTGTGGCACAACATGATAGTAAATTGAGCCACCACACCTTGACCCCAATAACATGACAACTTGGGATCGTACCCATAGAGCTTGGTATGCAAAGCCATAAGAGCCAAGGCCAATAAAGTTAAGACTTTGAAGCCTCCACCTCTCAAATGCAATTAGGGCAAAGTGTCTTGGCAAATGAACTAAGAGACCCAAATCTCCAAGGCCCAAGGCAAAGGCTCAAAGGAAGGGAGGAACTACGCAAGGCTCTACCCAATGGACCGCCTCCCTTAAAGAGTGGCACAACATGGCAACAAATCAAGCCACCACACCTTAACCCCAAGATCACAATAATTTGGGATCATGCCTACAAAGCTTAATATGCAAAGCCATAAGAGCCAAGCCAAATAAAGTTAGGACTTTGAAGCCTCCACTCATCAAATGTAATTGATTCAAGGAAGGAATGGAATGAAAAACAATAAAAGATAAGAGTCGAGATGGGCAGACACTGGTCAACTTGATAGGAAAACCTATATTAAGACCCTTAAGTCATAGTGCAATAAACATTGACCAGCTTGATAGAAAAGGCTATGTTAAGACTCTAATAATGAGTCAAACCTACAAATATTGATCAACTTGATAGAATGAGCGCTATTAAGACCTCTGAATGAGTCAAGATAACCATCCTTAGATTTCTGAGGACAACAATCCATTGTGCAGGAGTGAGTGTAAGGAATTTATAGGTATACCATGGTGTTGCCTATGGATGCATCTATATAGGGAGTAGTAGTCACTCAAGCTTTGTTTGGGTTTTGTTTCTATATGTGATTCCTTAGGCATGGTGAACCCTCACATGTGTGTGTCACAAGGGTGTAGTCTTGAGGAGTGTGTGCGAGAAGTAAGTTTTTTGAGAGAGCTTCTCTAGCCAACCTCCATTTCTTGTTCCACATAGTCCACTTATTCCACCCCTTGATTTTTTTGACCTCCACCACCACTACCACAACTTCCTCCACCACCACTGCCACAACTGTTGCTGCCACTGCCACCACTACTGCCACCACCACCACTACCACCATCTCTGCAGAGCTAACCCCAATACTGTTGCCATCTCCACCACCACTACCATTATCCTCACCACCTCCACGATTGCCACCACTACCTTCACTCACACACACACACACACACACACACACACACATTCTCTCTCTCTCTCTCTCTCTCTCTCTCTCTCTCTCTCTCTCTCTCTCTCTCTCTCTCTCTCTCTCTCTCTCTGTTTCTCCCTCTACGTGTATAATCTCTTTTTTTCTTTCTAGCACACTCGATCAAATACCACTCCATCTCATGTAAATGATTTCTTTCTCTCTAGCACGTAACGTGGATTCATTCATGCGATCACCTCGGAAGAATGGAACACCATGGCCCACACCTCTCTCTCTCTCTCCCCCCTCTATCTCTCTCACGAATTACTCCATGTCTTTAGTCTCTCTTAGTTTAGGGTTGTACATGCAATTTCTCCCTCTCACTCTATATTCTCTTTCTCTCTCTCTCTCTCTCTCTCTCTCTCTCTCTCTCTCACCTCTATATATATATATATATAGACACCTACACATATGTACATATATAAATCTTAGTCACTCACTCACTCTTTGTGTTTATCTCCCTCCCTTTCTCAATTTCTCTCTCTCATGCATGCGATTAGTCCACATTGTATCATAATGCCTCACATCAGATTATGGCATGTGTTGTAACAAACACTTCTCTTAAATCCTATATATATATATGTATGTATATATATATATATATATATATATATATATATATATATATATATATATATATATATATATATATATATATATATATATCTATCTATCTATCTATCTATCTATCTATCTATCTATCATGATGTGAATGCTTGGGTAGCCACTCGGTGTTTTTAGAACTTTAATTTCAATGCATTGATAGCTCCCTCCCCTCCCCCTCTCTCTCCCAATATGATACAAGACAATTCATACAAGCAATCCAAATGTACATTTATATTGTGTTAACTGTGGGAAACGTGCTTTTGCTTGTCAAATTAAGAGAGACAAGTTCGCCAAAGGCTTGCCATCCAAATGGATTCTATAATGGTGACTTCTCAACAAAATAAAATGTGGTTGTACTAAGAGGTAGTGTTAGCATTGCATTGTTGGCCACTATATAGGTGGTGTTGGAAAAGTTCTTCTGCTTCCAAATACAATGTGCAAGTTTTCTTCAGTGAGTGTGGGTTGGTGTATAAACATTATCTATCTATCTATCTATCTATCTATCTATCTATCTATCTATCTATCTATCTATCTCTCATGATGTGAATGCTTGGGTAGCCACTCGGTGTTTTTAGAACTTTAATTTCAATGCATTGATAGCTCCCTCCCCTCCCCCTCTCTCTCCCAATATGATACAAGACAATTCATACAAGCAATCCAAATGTACATTTATATTGTGTTAACTGTGGGAAACGTGCTTTTGCTTGTCAAATTAAGAGAGACAAGTTCACCAAAGGCTTGCCATCCAAATGGATTCTATAATGGTGACTTCTCAACAAAATAAAATGTGGTTGTACTAAGAGGTAGTGTTAGCATTGCATTGTTGGTCACTATATAGGTGGTGTTGGAAAAGTTCTTCTGCTTCCAAATACAATGTGCAAGTTTTCTTCAGTGAGTGTGGGTTGGTGTATAAACATGTTGGCATTTTCATCCATCCCAAACACTCAGAGGTACACATAGTATAGGTGCTTGCATGCCAAATACACTTTTCCTTCTGCGACACGGTCCATGAAATCCCAGCAATTACATGTTGGATTCTTTGCAATGTGCACATCATAACACTCATGCATGACACTTGAGTTAGTTGTCTCTAGTTTGAAAACTTCATGCTTCAAGGCCTTCACCACTGTGTGGCCCTTCACAGTTGCATCTAGAGCCAACGATGAGTCTATCCTTTTCCTTGTAGCTTGTGAAACACCTTTTTGATATCTACATGAGCCCTCATTAAATTTTGCCTCTTGTGCCGCCTTTTGTAAAACAAACCCACCACTCTCCAACATGTGGATTTCTTCTACGGTCAAATTAGTGCCTCATGCCACTCGCCATACTTGTGGAACCTTGGGTGGTGCATGTTGAATGGAAGAACAAATGTTCCATGTATGGTCCACACTATCATTACAAAACCACATGAACTGGCTCTGCATTATGTTGATTGCTAGCTTCTCCTCTTGAGCTAGACCACTCCATGATGCCCCAAAATCAAGGTGCAGGCACCCCATGTGATGTATTTTTTATAGGCTTTTTGCATTTTCCCTCTCTAGATCCCAACCATCCTTAACATTGTACACGACTGCGAGCTAGAATCCTTCTTATAGCCTAAACGGTGACATGAAGGACTGTCTCCACCACCATTTCCTCCAAACAATTTGGTGATACTGCCCTTGATTGGTCAGAAGGAAAAGGGTCCTCAAAGTTTAGTTTTCTTGTACCCTTTCTTCTAGGTATGTTTTCGATCACATATTCAGGCCTATGAGAGGTGTTGGCTTCCTCGGACCCCACTTTCCCATCAACCTTGCATTTTCTTACTACAATCACATTATCCCCTAGAAAATTGGGATGTTTATGCAATTCAGTTCCTCTTGCCACCGCCTCAACCATCCTTACCATTGCTCAAGGTGTGGAGCTAATTCCTTATTGTAGTCGACTCAAAAGCTTCTCTACACTGGGTCTTGCACCATGGAACTTTCCACAAATGAATGCATGCCATTTTGTGCTCTGTAATAGAGCATTGGCCAAATCACTGACACATGCATCGTACAAGCTAATAGATCCCTTGAATCCCTCCCCTTCCAACCAACTTGCATGCATTGGCTCTACCAAGTTTGTGGTTGGCATATGAGCAATATCCTCCACCACCTAGACAAAAATATAGCATGAGAAGGTATGGAGCATGAGAAAACAAATGCACCACACGTCACATCCTACTATTACGAACTAGTCTTACCCCGACAAAGTGCCGCCTCCAACGTGGATATCTGATATGCCACCAACTAAGCCAACAATCCATTGCTGGTATATTGCAATCAGTAACTTTCCCTGAGGCCCACCAAGCTCGAATTAATTGATATTGCATTGTTGCATCATCTTTCGTGATTGCACACCTCCACATGCGGCACAAGCACTTATGCTCATCTTGAAAACTCTTGTGCACATACTGTGATGTGTGTATTTGGAGACTTTGTTCCCAATGAAATAAGCAAGATCTCTCCATTACTTGCATTACGTTGTTTGGACCACCATTGAACATTGTGTGGATGGCCCTCCAATTGGCAGCTGCCTCGTCTGAATCCTCAAAAATCAGCACTTGGGTGTCCACACTTCTCCATCACCTCATTCATCTTTGTCCAAAAAAGAGATTGTGCATCTATATTCTCTTCTTTCATCTCACATATTGCCAAAGTCATCAACTCTTGTACACTACAGAAACACAAGGAAGGAATGGGAGAGTAAGGAAAACTATGTTGCTTAAGTTTGTGTTGTGACGGTAGAATTAGGTAAGAGAAACTACCTTGGGTCATACACATGTGCTGCCATGGTGGTCCAATCATTAATGCGATGCACGTGGTCAAAGCATACCCAACTATTGCGTAGGTCCCCAGTGCCATTCCTTCGCATACGATTCACTAAGTCAACCCCTGAGGCTGGCCCAGTTGTTAACATTTTGAATATAAAGCACCTACTATCATCGTCAACGGCTTGCCTAGGAAATAGACTACCATGGAAAAATCTGTATTATGGACAACGTTGCTTTAACTTTAGAAGACGAGATTCCATTCCTTGATCACTCTTAGCATGTGCTGCACCACGGACCATGTGTTTGAACTTGCATGTACAAAATATTGATCTTCATATGCATATCCTTTTAAAGATATTTTGAAATGTGTTGTGAATGGAATGATATGTTATTTGTTCCTCTGAATGAGTGGTTGGAGTTCCTCGAGCATCATCGAGAGTTCAGTGTCAGACATGGGGACACCTTGCTCACGAACCAAGGCACCCATCACTAGCCTTCTAGCCACAATCATTTGTAGGTGTCGAGGTCCAGCTGCACTAAAGTCTCTTACCATTTCCTCTATGGTCTTTCGCACCTCTTTGACATTAGCTCTACATGTGCCTCTTTGGACCTCATGGTTATGTGTGCCTTGATGAATAAATAATCTTGACATTGGCCTTGCTGACATCGCATAATACACTACACACTTGCACTTGGAGAGCAGGATGGGGGGGTTCTTACAATAGAAGCATCCAAGGCTTCCAAGACCAACAGCTAACATTCCAACTTTTGATATGGTGGTATTGAGTTTACCTGCATGGCATGCATTTGGACTTGATTAGTGTGATTTACTTGCGATAGGGTACTAGAACCATGTCATGCGACTTTGCAATCACTTTAGTGATAGTGGAGTGAATGAAGAATCTTGCACCTGTCCATGCCACCTTGTTTGGGGAGCTAAAAATCGACCTGCCAATACAATCTCTATTGGGACACTCTAGCTCTCCAATACATTTGCTTCGGCGAACAGTACTAAGGAATTCCATTGATGTTGACCTGGGCTTTGTCCAACAATGGCCATCGTACTTTTGCTCCATACCCTCCATTGGATGCATATTGTCTGCTACTAGTGGAAGCTCGTATGCCACATTGGCATCATAGAATATTGGAATCTTCTCCACTCTCTCTATAGTGCTTGTATTTTGAAGCAAATGACGTAAGACTCAATGTCGGCCCCCCAAAGACATTATGTACTCAACCACATTTACAGCATAAGAGGATTGTCGCATCCCCTCCTCTTCCACATCAAGTGTGATAGGGATGGTTTTGTTTTTCTCAATGTCCAAGGGGGGTGGTGAGGCTTCCATGGTGATTGTTGTTTTCTCAATGCTACAAGGGCTCTCGGTGAGGTCTGTGGTGGGGGAAGGCTGCAATGTAGGCCCATTTCCTTGTTCGACAAGATAGTCTTGTGAGACCAAGGTATCCAGAACATATACCTGGATAGCCTCATTATCATTGTTACAATGGACCGGTGTGCTTTGTATTCGGCCATTTGCATGGGTGATAGCAAGAACACGGGAGCAATTGCCATTGCAAATGTCTTCCTTCTTCAACATCAGGAAACAACTACTTGTGTAGTGCGTAATAGATTTGGCAGAGAGGGACCATACATATATGCGGACCTCAGTATTTGGTGTAGTACTGGATGTTGGATCCATTTCCAAAGCTATCTACATATGTACAAATACTCATGTCAAATATGGGTGTCATTGAAAGAATTAGTGTGGGGGTGTATGTCATATACAAGAGAGGGAGAGAGAGAGGAGGATATATAAAGTGTGCGCATGAGAGAGAGAGGGAGGGAGGGAGGGAGATAGAGAGTGTACATGCATATGTGTGCATGCGAGTGCTATATATATAAAAAAGTATTTGGCATGAGAGAGAGAGAGAGTGTGTGTGTGTGTGAGGGGGAGAGAGAGAGAGAGAGAGGATATAAATATTTGTGTGGGAGGGAGAGAGCAAAAGAGAGAGATTGTGTGTGAATGGATGTGAGTGCCACAAAGAGAGAGAGAGGGGGGGGGGGGTTTGAGAGCACCAAGAGAGAGCCTAGGAGAGAGATCAAGGGTGATGGATAGAGTGAGGGGGAGGAGGAGGAGGAGAGAGAGAGAGAGAGAGAGAGAGAGCGGGGGGGGGGGGAGGGAGGGAGGCAATGTTCATTTTTGAAAGTCCCCTAGGTTTTTTCCATTGAAGGGCTCATGAACAAGTGCCTTTCTTGTGGAAGGGCTTTTTCAAAATTTTGACCTTCGATAGACATGTATTCCAAAATTTGCATTTCTAGCTAATAGAATAGTATTTGAGAAAAAAATAATCATAACTATAACATTTATATAAGCCATCTGGTTGATTTTTCATGTCCATTAATTTACCAAAATCTAATACCGGTATGATATGATGATAGAATATTCAAAACTTAGTATAACATATATGATATGAGTACTTACTTAAGAATTAAAAAATTTATAATGCCAACACCAAAAATAAAATTGCAATGCCATGTTTAGGCTGAAGCTCAATCAATTGAGATAGTCTAGAAAGGCAACAAGATAGCCATACAATCATCCATAGTCTCGAATGAAATAGCAATACAATTAAAGCACACCATTACTTAAACTTTCTTATATCAACTATGTTGCTACCACATTAACATTGCGATGAGCTTTTAATCCATCCCATGTAGCATAGATGGCATCCCAATCAACATCTGTCGGGTCCTTAGCACCATTGTATGAAAGAAACATGAGTTGATTCAAGCTCTCGAGTGACAATCTATTGCGATCATTGGACTTGATATGATTCATTTTGGAAAAACCTCTCTCACAATCAACCGTGCTTGCAACAATGACCAAGCATGCACGCCATAACTTTTTCATCTCCGCAAAGACTTGATCAAACTCAATATCATGCCCACACAATTGCCAAGCAGCATGCATACTTTGCCCTAGACATGTTCTTTTTAACTTCACCATGAAGTCTCCATACTCAAGCTTGCATGCATCAACATCAACAAGTGTCCCAAACTTTTCTAATAAGGCATCTATCCATATTGCACCCATTGTAAAGCATCCACAAACATCATGTGGATAATCCTTTGGACTAAATATCTTTGTAGCCTCAAACAACTTTATATCGGTAAACCTTGCATATAGTGCAAATATTACCTTCTGTACAAATTGCTTGCCAATTTGAATGCAGCTATCCCAAGTCACCAATTGCACACAATTATCCTTAGGTCCCAATTGGTTGTTATGAAGACGATGCCTTTCCATAGCTCCTACATTGTTGATTGAAAAGTACGCATATCCATCTTTGACCTGCTGATAAAACTTTGTGAGATATTGTGTCCCATGACCAAAGTCCCCCAATAAGAAGCGTGCCTCAAGGATATCTATAGTAACCATAAGCTCAATTCCTATAGAAGTAATGTCGACTTGCTCAACTTGGAATTTTTTGTTCAAAAGATTTAAATAGTGTAGCACATCAGCTAACAAATGAAGGAAAAATTGAATTTTAAATGAGGTGAAAAGTGTATATAACTCTACACTTTCCCTCATCCATATGCGCAATAGAATCCGCATAAGTGTTACAAGCCTTTTCACCACTTGTCCTCTAGAGAGCCAGCAAATCTCATGCACCTTCAAAAGCTCATGAACTGGTAGCTCAAATTCAGCAGCTAAATCTTTCAATTCTGCATTCCTCTTATAAGAATTATTGAACCATTTGTAAGACTTTCGAGCTGCTACTTCTACTACCTCAAAGATAGGTAATGTAGATAATGCATCCTTAGAAGCCAATGCATCTCTATGTGCTATACAATGGACCCCAACTAAGTGTGGTACCTCTCGAGCAAATCGGGTAACTAGACCATTTTCTTGCCCAACCATTACACTACATCCATCAGTCGAAAATCCTACAAGCTTTGACTTTGGTAAACCGAAGCTTTGTAAGAACTCTGAAAGGCCATCATACAATCCTTGTGCTGTTCCATTTTGTGTCTTTAACAATGCAACAAATCTATTGCATACATGTCCATTTCCCTTATCACATAAATATGTGATACATATGATCATGTGGTGATCATTAGACACATCTGTGCTTTCATCCACCATTAGTGAATAAAAATGGCTTTCACTAATCTCTGCCTTTACCTTTTCATGCAAGTATTTGTAGCACGCCTCCAAAAACATATGAGCTGAACTTGAAGAAAGATATGATGCATAGCTTGCTTGACTAGGAACATATGGTGCCCCAAAAAACACTAATTCTTCAACATTCTTCTGAAAGTCAAAAAGTGGTTTATTCCTAATAGCAATGAAGTACATGACTTGGAGTAGCACCTTGATCCGTGCAACCCTTTTATCCACCTCTGCTTCATCCATGATCTGCATATGTGTATCAAGGGGTAAAGTTGTTATTTGCTCTTTCTCTGCCCATAAGAACTTTGCTTTCAAATGTTCTTTAGATTTTTCATGCACCTCCAACGATGGTCGTTGAAGAACTGTGCTACCAACATTACCAAAGACATTGCTCATCTTAAAATGCGTGCACATCTGACATCGGATTCTTTGTTTTCCATCTGCATCATGTATGGTATAACTCCATGGAAAGTATACTTTCCAATGTTCTTGATACATATGCTGGCCCTTTACTTTTTTTGCAATGGATCCTTCATAGTCCAAAATTGCATCCACATGTGTCTCATATTGTTCTCTGATTTCCTGTATATTTTGCATCACATTGACATTTTGTTCCATCATGCCATTGTCATCTTCCTCATCTTCTAACCTCACATTGAGGTCCACACTCACATTCCTTGTCGAAAGGGTACATGTGTAAGAGCTTGCATGTGGAACATCAATGTCCGCACTACTAGTAGGCACATCATCTCCTGACTTTCTCTTTCTCATAAAAGCCATTGAGAGGCTTAATTGTTGAGAATCCTTTTTGGGACGACCAATTCTTGTTGAAAAGGCCATAATCCCAAATGTAGCTAATGGCTGTCAACAACAATAATATCATGAGCTTAAACATCCAACAATATGTATAAAAACTTTCCACTCTCTCTAACAATCCTAGAAAGTGATCTACAGCTCCTTAGTTCTAAGGACTTAGAAACTTTCCACATCCATATGGACCATGGCGCAGTTAACCAATCTAGTATCCATTCTAGCCATAACCTTGAAATACATGCCTTATTTTTCAACTAGGTTTAATCAAGACTACCTTAACCTTGTTTAAATATTTAACCTTGAATGAATTTGTTGAAGTTTGATGACTCGCCAGCAGTGAATTCTAAATGTCTTGGAAGATAGTAAACTTTCACCCTGGATCTACAATGGATTAAGTCTGCACTCTTCAACTTCTCCAACAAACTTCAAGGATGCTCCATTGAACCTTTTCAAACCACATCAAATCCATAGGCATTAGTTAATAAGGACAATTAACAATGTTATATTTCTCCATGAATTCATATAAGCATTGTCTAATAGCTACTCAAATGTAACACATTGACTATTACAATTTACATGACTAAAGTATCTACGTTGCATAAGCCTGGTGCCGCAGCAGCCGGCCAGCCCCATTGCCTGATGGCCACAGGCCAGCCCCATTGCCCAATGCCCAGTGCCCACTGCCTAGTGCCCAGTGGCCCACTGCGCACATGCCAAGTTGGCAAGCTGCCGCTGCCTGCCCAATGCCCACGGGCGACCACTTGGCACCCACGGGCGACCAAGCTGCGGCCAGGCACGCACCTCCTGCCACGTCTGCTCTTGGGCCCTGGCAATCCCGATGCCCATCACAGCCCGCTTGTTGCAACTTGGCGGATGAATCATCCACCGTCCACATCCGCATTGTGACGTCTCAGGAGTCAGACATTGTCACGGTACTGGTAGACCTGTAGGTTGTAGGCTGTTCCACGAGTGCACATTGCACTGTGCCTGCGGCTGGCCCGCTGCCTACCCACGGGTGACTGGCGAACACCTGGAGGCTGGCCAGTGGCACCCAGTGCCCATGCGCCACTGCCCAGACACCACAGTGCTCCAGCCTCCACACCAGCTACCTAGATGAGTAGTGGGCACTGGTCCCTGGGCCGTGGCTTTTAGCCTGCAGGCTCACGAGTCGCCGCACAGCGGCTCAAGCAGCATAATAGCAGGCTCAGACTTTTAAATATTAGTTAACCAACGCTACACTGCTACAGCCTACCTCAATGCTCATACCTCAATGGACTCGTGACCCGTCTTTTGAGCTTGAAGGCATGAACTTGGAGCAATGGAGCCTAGAGGGTGGACCGTGGAGGCGCCGGAGGCACGCCGTATGAGTCACGACTCACGATGCAGTCTGTAGATTATAGGCACTAGGTACGACTCACGATGTGAGTCGCTGTCAATCTTTCAAGTTTCAGGCTTTAGGTTTAGAATTTAGGGCTTTTAGCCTTAGCAAGTTAGCTCTAAGCTAATAGCACCTCGCGGGCGGCTAGGCCACAAGGACTCAGGAGGTATACCATATACCTTACATATATATAAATATGTAAATATATTAATTTTTAAAATAAGAAACTGCCCTTCTATAGCAAGGCTTGTAAAATCATGCCCTTTTCAAGGAAGGGAAATTTTTTTTCCTTGCCCTTCGATAACAAGGTTTTAAAAATATTTACCTTCTCTTAAAGGTCAAAATGCTTCTAGAAGGGCTCTGCAACCCTTTTAAAAAAAACCTACCCTCTAGGTGGGGGAGGGGAATCTCTCTCACTCATATATAGACAAAAAAAAGCAAAAAGTGTTATTTAATTTTTCTCAAATTTAAAAATTAATTAACTAACTAATCAATAATGATTAATAATTAAGTAAATAAATAATTAATTATGAGCTAATTAATTAACTATTAATAAATTGGTTAATTTTTTATTTTAGCAAGTTAACTAAAAAATCAAAAAGTATTATTTAATTTCTCCTAAATTGAGAAATCAATTAAGTAACTAATCAATAGTGATTAATAATTAAATAACTAATTAACTAACTATGAACTAATTAACTAACTATTAGCAAATTAGTTATTTTGTTATTGATTAATTAAGTAACTAATAAAAATTAAGTAATAGCTTTTTAAAGTAATTCATTAATTAATTAATTTTTAAATTTAATTATTTTATAAATGAGTAATTAATTAAGCAACTAATTAACTAATAAATTAATAGCTAGTTCATAATTAATTATCTAATTAAAAACCAAGGAACTAATTAAGTAACCATTTAACTAATTAAGAAATTACTTATTAATTAGCAAATAACATTATATTTATATTAGTTACTTAGTTAAATAAGTAATTACTTAATATTAATAGTTAATAAATAACTACTTTATATATAAGCTATTAATTAATTACTTAGCCAATAAAATTATATATTGATCGATTAGTTGAAATTGATAACTATTTGTTTAAAATTAATAACTACGAACTAAAAAATAAGTAGTAATAACCAATAACTAATTACTTAAAATTAATAAATAATTCATTAAATTTCCTAATAAATAATAATTGATTATTCATTAATTAGTTATGAATTACTTAGATATCTTTGATTAGTTATAAATTAGTTTTTAACAATATATTTTATTCAAGTAATATTTACTAATGGTAATATTATATATTTATTTTATTTAAAATATTAAATAATTTTATCACATAATTATTTAATAATTAAAAATATTTATTAATCAATTAAGTAATATAAATAGATTTTATTGCATCCATTCGTTTGTTAGTTATCCTTTGTGGGTATATTATTTAAAATTTTATTGATTCAATATAAATCAAATAATATTTAACAAGATGGTATTTGTTAGTTCATTGATTAGATATTTAGTTTATCAATCAAATTATATCAATTAAATTATTAATTAATTTCTTAATTCATAATAATCAGCTTATTTTATAATTCATGTATATCAAGTAGCTTATTAATTAATTAGCTATTATAGTAATCAATTAGTATAAAGTGAACCATTGGTATATTAATATTACTTAACTTGTTTATTAATTTATATATTACTATTAATCATTTCATATACATCAATGTATTGTAATAGTAATACTAATTAATCAGTTAGTATGATTATACATTAATACATTAGTTGTATGGGATTTTTTTTTTTGAGGGAATGAAGAGAGAGTGCAAGTGCATGTGGATTAGGATTGTTCTGCCCACCGAGAAAGGGGTCATCGGCGTGCCTACATCATCTATCTTAGTTATTTGGGTAGGGTCCAAGGTATGAGAGAGAGAGTGCGTGTAGGCTAGGATGGTTGATGAGAGAGAGTGCATGTGGATTGGGATCATTTTGTCGCCAAAGAAGGGGTCATCGACAGCCCAACCAAAATTTGTGGTGTAGAAAAATATGACTAGCACCCCCCGCCCCCCTCTTCGCCCCTTTCTCACATCTCTCTCTTCGTATGACACATGTCTCTCGGTCTCCCTTTCTCCATCTCTCTCTCTCTCTCTCTCTCTCTCTCTCTCTCTCTCTCTCTCTCTCTCTCTCTCTCTCTCTCTCTCTCTCTCTCTCTCTCTCTCTCTCTCTCTCTCTCTTTCTCTGACATGCATTTAATGCTCCACTATGTCAAAGTGGTTATATAAGGCCACACACCCCCTATGACACAACACCTCCCCCTCCCTCAAGTTGTGGATTATTGTCTTAATCTCGTAGGTACGTACCTCCCTCCCTCCCTCCCTCCCTCCAGGGTTTTTTTAAAGGGTTGCAGAGCCCTTCTAGAAGCATTTTGACCTTCAAGAGAAGGTAAATATTTTTAAAACCTTGTTATCGAAGGGCAAGGAAAAAAATTTGCCCTTCCTAGAAAAGGGCATGATTTTACAAGCCTTGCTATAGAAGGAAAGCTTTTTATTTTAAAAATTCATATATTTATTTATTTATATATATGTAAGGTATACGGTATACCTCCTGAGTCCTTGTGGCCCGGCCGGCCAGCGAGGTGCTATTAGATTAGAGCTAACTTGCTAAGGCTAAAAGCCCTAAATTCTAAACCTAAAGCCTGAAACTTGAAAGATTGACAGCGACTCACATCGTGAGTCGTACCTAGTACCTACAGTCTACAGACTGCATCGTGAGTCATGACTCATACGGCGTGCCTCCGGCGCCTCCACGGTCCACCCTCTAGGCTCCATTGCTCCAAGCTCATGCCTTGAATCTTGAAAGACGGGTCACGAGTCCATTGAGGTATGAGCATTGAGGTAGGCTATAGCAGTGTAGTGTTGGTTAACTAATATTTAAAAGTCTGAGCTTGTTATTATGCTACTTGAGCCGCTGAACGGCGACTCGCAAGCCTGCAGACTGCAAGCCACGGCCCAGGAGCCAGTGCCCACTACTCATCTGGGTAGCTAGTGTGGAGGCTGGAGCACTGTGGCCTCTGGGCAGTGGCGCGTGGGCACTGGGTGCCACTGGCCAGACTCCAGGTGGTCGCCCGTCACCCGTGGGCAGGCAGCGGGCCAGCGGCAGGCACAGTGCAGTGATTCGTCAGACTCCTAAGACGTCACAATGCGGATGTGGACGGTGGATGATTCGTCCGCCAGGCTCCAGCAAGCGATCTGCGAGACGGGCATTGGGATTGCCAGGGCCCAAGAGCAGACGTGGCAGGAGGTGCATGCCTGGCTGCAGCTTGGTCTCTCGTGGGTGCCAGGTGGTCGCCCGTGGGCACTGGGCAGGCAGCGGCAGCTTGCCAGCTTGGCATGTGCGCAGTGGCCCACTGGGCACTAGGCAGTGGGCATTGGGCATTGGGCAATGGGGCTGGCCTGTGGCCATCGGGCAATGGGGTTGGCCAGTGGTCGCTGCGGGCACCGGGCTTATGCAACGTAGATACTTTAGTCATGTAAATTGTAATAGTCAATGTGTTACATTTGAGTCGCTATTAGACAATGCTTATATGAATTCATGGAGAAATATAACATTGTTAATTGTCCTTATTAACTAATGCCTATGGATTTGATGTGGTTTGAAAAGGTTCAATGGAGCATCCTTGAAGTTTGTTGGAGAAGTTGAAGAGTGCAGACTTAATCCATTGTAGATCCAGGGTGAAAGTTTACTATCTTCCAAGACATTTAGAATTCACTGCTGGCGAGTCATCAAACTTCAACAAATTCATTCAAGGTTAAATATTTAAGGTTAAGGTAGTCTTGATTAAACCTAGTTGAAAAATAAGGCATGTATTTCAAGGTTATGGCTAGAATGGATACTAGATTGGTTAACTGCGCCATGGTCCATATGGATGTGGAAAGTTTCTAAGTCCTTAGAACTAATGAGCTATAGATCACTTTCTAGGATTGTTAGAGAGAGTGGAAAGTTTTTATACATATTGTTGGATGTTTAAGCTCATGATATTATTGTTGTTGACAGCCATTAGCTACATTTGGGATTATGGCCTTTTCAACAAGAATTGGTCGTCCCAAAAAGGATTCTCAACAATTAAGCCTCTCAATGGCTTTTATGAGAAAGAGAAAGTCAGGAGATGATGTGCCTACTAGTAGTGCGGACATTGATGTTCCACATGCAAGCTCTTACACATGTACCCTTCCAACAAGGAATGTGAGTGTGGACCTCAATGTGAGGTTAGAAGATGAGGAAGATGAAAATGGCATGATGGAACAAAATGTCAATGTGATGCAAACTATACAGGAAATCAGAGAACAATATGAGACACATGTGGATGCAATTTTGGACTATGAAGGATCCATTGCAAAAAAAGTAAAGGGCCAGCATATGTATCAAGAACATTGGAAAGTATACTTTCCATGGAGTTATACCATACATGATGCAGATGGAAAACAAAGAATCCGATGTAAGATGTGCACGCATTTTAAGATGAGCAATGTTTTTGGTAATGTTGGTAGCACAGTTCTTCAATGACCATCTTTGGAGGTGCATGAAAAATCTAAAGAACATTTGAAAGCAAAGTTCTTATGGGCAGAGAAAGAGCAAAGAACAACTTTACCCCTTGATACACATATGCAAATCATGGATCAAGCAGAGGTGGATAAAAGGGTTGCACGGATCAAGGTGCTACTCCAAGTCATGTACTTCATTACTATTAGGAATAAACCACTTTCTGACTTTCAGAAGAATGTTGAAGAATTAGTGTTTTTTGGGGCACCATATGTTCCTAGTCAAGCAAGCTATGCATCATATCTTTCTTCAAGTTCAGCTCATACATTTTTGGAGGTGTGCTGCAAATACTTGCATGAAAAGGTAAAGGCAGAGATTAGTGAAAGCCCTTTTTATTCACTAATGGTGGATGAAAGCACAGATATGTCTAATGATCACCACATGATCATATGTATCACATATTTATGTGATAAGGTAAATGGACATGTATGCAATAGATTTGTTGCATTGTTAAAGACACAAAATGGAACAGCACAAGGATTGTATGATGGCCTTTCAAAGTTCTTACAAAGCTTTGGTTTACCAAAGTCAAAGCTTGTAGGATTTTCGACTGATGGATGTAGTATAATGGTTGGGCAAGAAAACGGTCTAGTTACCTGATTTGCTCGAGAGGTACCACACTTAGTTGGGGTCCATTGTATAGCACATAGAGATGTGTTGGCTTCTAAGGATGCATTATCTACATTACCTATCTTTGAGGTAGTAGAAGCAGCAGCTCGAAAGTCCTACAAATGGTTCAATAGTTCTTATAAGAGGAATGCAGAATTGAAAGATTTAGCTGCTGAATTTGAGCTACCAGTTCATGAGCTTTTGAAGGTGCATGAGATTCGCTGGCTCTCTAGAGGACAAGTGGTGAAAAGGCTTGTAAGACTTATTCTGATTCTATTGCGCATATGGATGAGGGAAAGTGTAGAGTTATATACACTTTTCACCTCATTTAAAATTCAATTTTTCCTTCATTTGTTAGCTGATGTGCTACACTATTTAAATATTTTGAACAAAAAATTCCAAGTTGAGCAAGTCAACATTACTTCTATAGGAACTGAGCTTATGGTTACTATAGATATCCTTGAGGAACGCTTCTTATTGGGGGACTTTGGTCATGGGACACAATATCTCACAAAGTTTTATCAACAGGTCAAAGATGGATATGCGTACTTTTCAATCAACAATGTAGGAGCTATGGAAAGGCACCGTCTTCATAACAACCAATTGGGACCTAAGGATAATTGTGTGCAATTGGTGACTTGGGATAGCTGCATTCAAATTGGCAAGCAATTTGTACAGAAGGTAATATTTGCACTATATGCAAGGTTTACCGATATAAAGTTGTTTGAGGCTGCAGAGATATTTAGTCCAAAGGATTATCCACATGATGTTCGTGGATGCTTTACAATGGGTGCAATATGGATAGATGCCTTATTAGAAAAGTTTGGGACACTTGTTGATGTTGATGCATGCAAGCTTGAGTATGGAGACTTCATGGTGAAGTTAAAAAGAACATGTCTAGGGCGAAGTATGCATGCTGCTTGGCAATTGTGTGGGCATGATATTGAGTTTGATCAAGTCTTTGCGGAGATGAAAAAGTTATGGCGTGCATGCTTGGTCATTGTTGCAAGCACGGTTGATTGTGAGAGAGGTTTTTCCAAAATGAATCATATCAAGTCCAATGATCGCAATAGATTGTCACTCGAGAGCTTGAATCAACTCATGTTCCGTTCATACAATGGTGCTAAGGACTCGACAGATGTTGATTGGGATGCCATCTATGCTACATGGGATGGATTAAAAGCTCATCGCAATGTTAATGTGGTAGCAACATAGTTGATATAAGAAAGTTTAAGTAATGGTGTGCTTTAATTGTATTGCTATTTCATTCGAGACTATGGATGATTGTATGGCTATCTTGTTGCCTTTCTAGACTATCTCAATTGATTGAACTTCAGCCTAAACATGGCATTGCAATTTTATTTTTGGTGTTGGCATTATAAAATTTTTAATTCTTAAGTAAGTATTCATATCATATATGTTATACTAAGTTTTGAATATTCTATCATCATATCATACCGGTATTAGATTTTGGTAAATTAATGGACATGAAAAACCAACCAAATGGCTTATACAAATGTTATAGTTATTATTTTTTTCTCAAATACTATTCTATTAGCTAGAAATGCAAATTTTGGAATACATGTCTATCGAAGGTCAAAATTTTGAAAAAGCCCTTCCACAAGAAAGGCACTTGTTCATGAGCCCTTCAATGGAAAAAACCTAGGGGACTTTCAAAAATGAACACTACTAGAGAGAGAGCACAAGTAATTTATTAATAGTTAATTAATTAGTTTATAATTAATTAATTATTTACTTAATTATTAATTATTATTGATTAGTTACTTAGTTAATTTTTCAATTTAGGAAAAATTAAATAACACTTTTTGCTTTTTTTTTTGTCTTTATATGAGTGAGAGAAATTCCCCCCCACCTAGAGAGAGAGAGCGCGCGAAGGACGGACGTTGGCGGGGACAAACGAAGTGCAACAGGTGGGCGAACACAGGTAAGCACCAGAAAACTTTCCCCCCATCCGCTCCCCCCAACCAACCCATTTGCCCCCTCCCCCCAAAACAAATCCCCTCTGATGTCATCTAGCGAGCGTCACTCCAAGGCGCACGACTAAGGCAACGATTAAGGCAGCGACCAAGGCATACTTGGCATCTTGGCCTTGGCATACTTGGCAATGGGCTATGAAGGCTTAGTTGGCAATGTTGGCTGCGCGTGAGGAGCTCTCACTAGCTTATAGGAAAATCTTCCTGGGAGATCACCCATCCTGGTAGTGTCATCACCCAAGTTCACTTAACTACCAAGTGACTATCCACTAGGCTAGTTCTTTTTGTTGTTCTATACTACAAACATAGTTTTAATAAGCTAGCCTTGGGAGGGTTTCTCAAGTCTTTTTTCCATGAACTGGTATATCATACCTCATTAATAATAATAATTATCTTCATAAGTAGAGCAAGTTTCATAATTAGAGCTAGTTTTTAAAAATGTGCAACATAAATGAATTTTCTTTGGAATGTATACACACATTGTTTATTAAAATAAACTAAGTAATGGGGACCCATTCCTTGCAAGAGTAACTTTTTGGCCAACTGGATTTGTGGGATTTCTTTGCCGGCCTAATAATAAGGGACTGTCGACGACCCCTTTTTGGTGAAAAACAAATCATAAATCTGAGAATATACAATATGGGGAGAATAGGGACCAATATGATACGAGCTTTTCTTCACCTAACAAGGGGTTGCTGACGACCCCTTTTTAGCGAGAAAACAAACCACATATCCGAGAATATACAATATGGGGAGAATAGGGACCAATAGGGTACATGTTTTTTTTTTCTTTTCTCCCCATGCTGTATATTCTCGGATCTGTGGTTAGTTTTTTTGCCAAAAGGGGTCACTGGTAGCCCCTTAATGGGTGAAATAAAAACCACAAATCTAGTTGGGCGAGGAAAGCAAGAGTAATAAAGTGATGGGGGAAAAAGAGAGTAACAAAGTGATGGGAGAGGGATGAGAGAGAGAGACAACATGAATAAAGCAATGTTTGAACGAGTGTGTTTTTAAAGCAATAAAGCAATGTTTGAATGAGTGTGTATAAGCTTCTACTTTGTATGACTATCTCATATGATGCTTCTAAGAGTGCAAAGATATACTATTTAGAAAATTATATCTCTCTCTTTTGCCCATAAAGTTAATTAGGTAAATATTTGTTAGTTAGTTGAGATAATGGGGGGAGAGAGAAAGGGTGATGAGAGAGAGGGTATGTGATGTGTGTAATTTTTTCTTGCCAGAAAGGGGTTGTTGGCAGCCCCTTACCGGGCGAAAAATTTTCTAGCGACCCATTCCTTGTGAGAGTAACTTTTCACCCAACTGGATTTGTGGGTTTTCTTTGCCTTATAAGGGGCTGTCGACGATCCCTTTCTGGTGAAAAAACAAACCACAAATTTGAGAATAGGGACCAATAGGGTATGGGTTTTTTTATTCACCCAAGAGTGGAAAAAAAACCCATACCCTATTGGTCCCTATTCTCCCCATGTTGTATATTCTCGGATTTGTAGTTTTTTTTTTTGCCAAAAAGGGGTTGCCAACAGCCCCTTAATGGGTGAAAAAAAAACCACAAATCTAATTAGGCAAAGGAAGAGAGAGTAACAAAGTGATAAGAGAGGGATGAGAGAGAGAGACAACATGAATAACGCAATGTTTGAACGAGTGTGTATAAGCTTCTACTTTGTATGACTATCTCATATTATGCTTCTAGGAGTGTGAAGATCTACTATTTAGAAAATTATATATCTCTTTTTCACTCGTAAGTTAATTAAGTAAATATTTGTTAATTAGTTGAGAAAATGGGGGGAGAGAGAGAAATGGTGATGAGAGAGAGGGCATGTGATGTGTGTTATTTTTTCTCACCGGAAAGGGGTCGCCGGCAGCCCCTTATCAAACGAAAAAATTTTATGGCGACCCATTCCTTGCGAGAGTAACTTTTCACCCAACTAGATTTGTGGATATTCTTCCCCTAATAAGGGACTACTGGTGACTCCTTTTTGGTGAAAAGACGAACCACAAATCCAACAATATACTGCATGAGGAGAATAGGGACCAATAGGGTACATGTTTTTTTTTTCACCCAAGAGCAAAAAAAACCCATATCCTATTCTCCCCATGCTATATATTCTCAGATCTTGGTTTGTTTTTTCGCCAAAAAGGGGTTGCCAGTAGCCCCTTAATGGGCAAAAAAAAAAACCACAAATCTTGTTGGGTCAAAATTTACTATCCAAGAATGGGTCATCAAAAAAATAAATAGTTCGACAAGGGGTTGCCGGCGACCCCTTTCTGGTGAGAAAAATTTACACATATCACATGCTCTTCCTCTTTCCCCCTCTCTTTCATCACTCTTTCTCTCTCCCTCTATTTTCTCTCTCCTTCACCTATAAAAGGACCCATGGCCCCCTTTTCACATTGCAAATCGTTCCACTCTCAGTATGTGACTCTCTCTCTCTCTGTCTCTGTCTCTCTCTATCCCTCCCTCACTCTCTCTCCTTTGTATTTAAAAGGAGCCCCATCCCCCTTGCAATTCAACTTCTTGTTTTCTATCCCCTACCCTCAGTACGGTTCCATCTCTCTCTCCCCCCTCTCTCTCTCCACACCTCTCTCTCTAACACAGTCACACATACTCTATCTCACCATTCTATCCCAGGCTTTTCCCCTCTCTCTCTCCTTTGTATTTAAAAGGAGCGCCATCCCCCTTGCAATTCAACTTCTTGTTTTCTATCCCCTACCCTCAGTACGGTTCCATCTCTCTCTCCCCCTCTCTCTCTCCACACCTCTCTCTCTAACACAGTCACACATACTCTATCTCACCATTCTATCCCAGGCTTTTCCCCTCTCTCTCTCCCCCTACCACTCTCTCTCACTCACTCACTCATTCACACACACACACACACACACACACACACACTCTCTCTCTCTCTCTCTCTCTCTCTCTCTCTCTCTCTCTCCTCCCCCTCTCTCTATCTCTCTCCCTCTCTCTCTCCCTCAGTCTCGCTCTCTCTCCCTATATCTGCCTCTCATTCTCTCTCTCTTTATCTCTTACTCTCTTATCTCAATGTCATCTCTTCCTTCCCCCCTTCTCTCTCTCTCTCTCTCACTCTCTCTCTCACACACACAATTGGTATTTCATTGGCAGAAAATTGAGGAAGCAATATATCTGTAAGAAGTAACCCTAAGCCCCTCTATCATGGCCAAATTTGATTTCAAAAGACAAGATCATGTCACCCTTTACAAGGACAATGAAAGGATTGTAGAAGGTTCAATCCAACAAACATTCCCCTCACTGAGCTTGCTCCCTGGACGAGTGGGAGTTCTTATCACCATTGTGCATCAGAGGGGTGCAAAGGGCCATGGCACAGGAAATACTAAGATTAATGTTGAGAAAAACACAATTGTGCAATGGCCAATTGAACAGATGGTAAGCATATCCTCTATTGATTTTTGTTATGATTACTCTATCTCCCCCTCTTATCCTATTTCACATCATTGTTTGCAGAAAAGATAGCGACGATCAAACGAGTCTCCTGAGGACTCTGACTTGCCTCCGCAATCTACAACAAGACGATAGTCTATTGCCACCGGTAATATGCAATCACAAGGGGGGAGTCGCCCTCCAAGAGCGAGAGGAAGAGTAACACAAACATGATCATTGACTTCTACCAAGCTACAGGAAACCCTTGCAATTGCATCTGGGGAAGGAGTGATATCAGAAGAAGATGAGCACGCTTCGATGATGCAAGGAAGGGCAAGAGAAAGCTCGTACTATCGGAGAGTAATACTGACAAGGAAAGCAATGACCATAAAAGCATTGAGTCCTTCGGTGCACAACAAGGGCGTGGCCATATACAACCTAAGAAGAATAAAACACAAAGAACCGAAAAGAAGTGCATGCCAGATGCCAAGCGAGACCACTCTCACAGTCACTTGCGATAAATGTATTGTGCAAGCATGTATAGAAGATTAATTGGAAATATTGACGGTGAGTGCTTGTAAGAGATGGCAGCATGATTTAGATTATGGTTTTTATTTATTTACGTTGATTGGACATTAATTACTTCATCATCTCATTCAGATGCAGACATCCACCCCTTTGTCACCTAAAAGGGAGTGATGGATTGAAGGTTGGACTTGATAGCTATGGCAGGAGAGCAAGAGTAAGAAAGGGAGAGACTAGAAATGGGAACTCCAACTGTCACAATGTGTGACCGGGCCTTCCTTTATTCAAACTGTCACTAAAAGGATAAAGAATAAAGTGACGGTGACGGGCGCCCGCCACCTGCAGTGTGCAGTGGCGGTGACTGTCAGTGCAATAATACACGGGTAGCTGGGCAGAGGAGCCTTTACCCCCAACTACCTCCCACTTAAAGGCAAATTTTCCCCAGTGAGAAGTGAAAAGAAAAAGAAAAAAGACAGTACAACATGTACACATGTACAACAGGATGAGGAAAGACATCATCTCATTCCATGCCTATCAACCTCCTGAGGAAGGCAAAGCGCTCTGTAGAGAGGCTTTTCGTGAGCAGATCTGCAAGATTCTGGTCAGTCAAGATCTTGACAAGATCAATAGACTTGTCCTCAGTAACCCCACGTATGAAGTGATACCTTACCTCAATGTGTTTCGTCTTCACATGGAAGATCAGATTCTTGGCTAACTGAATAGCACTCCCCATGACTCCTATATCCTGGCTGCCATAGCATATGCACATATTTGCAGTGCCCTTCAGGTACCTCATGATACCCTTCACAGCATCCCAATGCTTCTTGCCAGGTGTAGCCATATAGCGTGCCACAACACCAACTGCAAAGGCAATATCTGGATGAGTGGCTATCATGGCATATATAAGACTGCCCACTGCGGATGCATAGGAAATCTTGGCCATCTCGGCCCTCTGCTCATCTGTCTGGGGACAATCAACCTGTGATACCTTCACATAAGAAGCCAATGGATAGCCAATAGGCTTTACGTCCTGCATGCGGAAGCGCTCAAGGACTTTATGAATGTACTCCCTCTATGATAAGTAGCTAATGCCTGTCACGTCTAATACGCATACCAAGTATGTGAGAGGCCTGTCCCAGATCTTTCACCTCAAAGCTCTTCTTGAGTTGAGCCTCAAGAGCATCTAGCTCATCATGAGCTTTCCCTGCTATCAACATATCATCCACATAGAGTACCAAAATCAATAAAGAACCATCACGGGCTTTCTTCGTGTAAAGACACAGATCCATAGCACTCCGGCTGTAGCCACATGACTGCATAAAAGCATCAAACTTATGATACCACTCCCTAGGTGCCTGTTTCAAGCCATAAAGACTTTTCTTCAATTTGCACACTAGGTGCTGCCTGCCAGGTTTTGCAAAGCCCTTAGGCTGGTCCATATAAATCTCATCATGCAAGTTCCCATGTAAGAAAGCCGTCTTGACATCCATCTAGTATAAATCCAAGTCAAGCTGAGCAACCAAAGCCAAGACTAAGAGCAGGGCGGTCATCTTAACCATAGGAGAAAAGGCCTCGTCAAAGTCCACACCATGCTCCTGCTTAAAACCCTTTGCTACCAATCTAGCCTTGTATGTCGGCTTGGGGTGTCCAAGGGTACTTTTTAGCTTGTACACCCACTTGCATGGCAAAGCCTTCTTGCCCGTAGGCAAGGAAACCAAATCCCAAGTGTCATTCTTATGTAGGGAGTATATCTTAGACTGCATAGCTCTCTCCCAGGAGTGACTGTCACCCTTGCGCATAGCCTCATCATAAGTGAAAGGCTCTCCTGCATCTGTAACCAAGACATAATACATCGAGGACTGAAATCGATCTGGTGGATATCTGTCTCTAGTAGACCGTCTCACGGTAGGCTCTGCTGCCTGCCCAGCTGCCTATCCAATGCCCTGACCATGAGCATCTACTGCAGCTATAGGCTGTCCAATTGGTTGTGCGGGAGCTCTCGGCTCCTCCTGAAATATGAACCTGTGGATCTCAACAACTCTCTCAGGCTGCCTATGCATCTTATCTTCATGGAAGACTACATCATGACTGCGGATGACTTTCTGCGCCTGCGGATCCCAGAGACGATAACCCATCTCGCCTGCATCCCCATAACCAAGGAAAATGCATTTGACACTCTTGGGATCCAGCTTACTTCTCTTGTCCTTGGGCACATGGCAAAATGCCTCACATCCAAAGACACGAAGATGCGCATAAAAGGGGGGTTTTCTAGTCCATACCTCCTCTACAACCTGGAAATCCAAACCGCTAGAAGGTGATCTGTTTATGACATGCATAGCTGTACTAACTGCCTCAGCCCAAAAGCTCTGTGGTAGGCCTGCATGACTAAGCATACTGTGTACACGCTCCGGGATGGTTCTATTCATCCGTTCAACCAAACCATTCTGGGGGGGGGTAGGGGGTGGTCAACTGATGCTTAATACCCCTCTCATCACATAACTGCTCAAAAGCACATGAGACATACTCACCCCCATTATCTGTCCTTAGGCATTTTAGCCTATACCCAGACTGGTTCTCAACCAATGCAAGCCATCTTTGAAACACAACCAAGACATCGAATTTCAGTTTAATGGGATAAGCCCAAACTTTCCATGAAAAGTCATCTATAAACGTAACAAAATACTTTGCACCACCCATAGACTAACAAGGCATGGGCCCACAGACATTCGAATGTACCAATGCCAAGGGCTCACTCATGAGTGGCCTACCAAAATTCTTATGCGTAGACCTAGTCTGCCAGCCATAAAGACAATGCTCACATGAATCAAAACATGCATAATTAAGGGGCGATAAGTACTGCAAACTAGAAAGCATTTTCATTCCCTTCAAAGACATATGGCCCAAACAGGCATGCCAAAGAGATACATGTGGGATAGAACCCACAGACAAAACATGATCAAGGGAAGAAGCTGATACAATCAAGGGGTAGAGACTGCAAGCCTTGGTACCTCTCGCAATCACAAGTCTGCCACAATGATCTTCCATGCAGAGTCTCCAAAAGATACATGATAACCTGCGTCATCAAGCTGTCCAGCTGACATGAGACTACGTGTCAAAGCAAGTACATGACATATATCCTGCATAACAAAACTGCTGCTAGAAGGAAACTGCAGCCTAACATCACCAATCTCCACAATATCAAGAGAGCTGTCATCACCCAAGTGCACAGTACCCGAAACAGTACGATATGAATGAAACCACTCTCGGCAAGGTGTCACATGAAAGGATACACCTGAGTCCAAGAGCCAACATTGTGCATATATAGAGTGTATCTCTATCATCTGCAAAGCACTAGAAGAAGCTGCTAGGATATAATCATCATCATCAATATCCTCAAGCTGCATAACATTGATCTCTTCAATTTTAACACTGGACTTTGCAGGCACTATGCTGCGATCAGAAGACTTATCTTGCACTTTGTCTTTCCCCTTATCTTTGCGCCTTTCATTGCGCAGTTCATGGTATTGTGGCCTAATATGGCCCTTTTTCCCACAATGGTGACAAAGTAACATCTGCATTCCTGCCACACGGGATTTGCTAGTGACTTCCCACAAGACTTGGACCGAGATTTCTGAGAATTCCGTCCACAGCCACTACCACTGCCATGCTTTCCATATCCATCATTCCTGCCTCTAACTATCATAGCATGCGACACATGAGAGGCATCCAAATTCTTACGGTTAACCTCTTCCTGCAAAAGAGCACTCTCAACATCAGATAATTTCAAGGTAGCAGTAGAGGCACATAATACAGTGCGGAATACATCCCATGACTCATTAAGAGTACCAAGCAAGAAAAGAGGAGTGACATCCTCTACAAAAGTGATGTCCTGCGAAGTCAAGTTCTTGAGTATAGCATGGAACTGGCTCAAGTGAGTAGACATAGTCACATTCCCCTTCATGCGCAAATCCATAGGCTGCTTTAGCCAATACATCTAACTCTTTGGACTTTTCTTGTCATAGAGATTCTTGATTTTATCCCACAACTGCCATGCACTCTGTTCTTCCTCAAATACATTGTAGTGAACTTGTTCTGTGAGAGATAAGACAATAGTGGACTTGCATAACTCATCAAGCTCAAGCCATTCCTCATCTGGCATAGTTGCAGGCGGATGCCCTCTCAACCTCAATGGTTTGATCTACGATTTCTGCACCAACACCTGCCAAATCTATCTCTTCCAATAAGAGTAATTCATACCATCAAGGTTAGTGATGTTGAAAATAGCATGATCAGTGGACGAACTCGCCATAATGCAGGCTGGAAGACTGTAGACAGTTCAAAATTGCTTATTGTTTACTGCAGAAAATGACAAAAAAATCACCAAAATCGAGAGAAAATGGCGAGAAAAGTGGAATCAAAGCTGCTACCCACCAAGTACTAGTGAAAGTACATCATTTCAGAATGTTTTAGCATGAAAAATCCATGCATGTCCATACATATATGCTTGCTGTAATAAATTTCAGATTTCAGTAAAAGAGAGCTAATAGTGCCAAAATTGGATCCATAGGCAATCAGATATTGCCAAGACCAAAGCTGGCATCATGTGGGCATAGCATAAGCACATGACAGTCAATAAGCATGAGTCCAACACCCAAGTATGTCATACAAACATTTGCCAGTGAGTAGGCACACCCCTCAACAGGGCAAAGTGTTCCTGCCACTACCAAAACTTGACACAAGTAGGTGTCAGTTCACAAAGATACGGATCCAAAACTGAGACTTAGCTCATAATCATACAGTGAACCAAGACATGTATCATCCCAAAAGGTAAGAAGTCCCAAAGTCTCAAGTGTCTGTAATTGCTCAATGGCATGTAATGGCTCAATGCATAAAAGTACCGCCTGCTCAATGTTTGATAAGCATTCAAGAATGCTCCCACTGGCACAAAAATCGTATGTACGAGCTCAAGAGCTCAAGCCAAGGCAAGACATAGTGCCAATGACATAAGTCCAAGACAATACACCAATAGTACATCCCGAACATGTAGGCAGTAGAGCATCCGTATGTAGCATCCGTAAGCATGTAAGACATCAAATACATCCCAATCCAAACTCTGACAAGCCAAGTAACATCCAAGACTACTCCAGATAATCCAAAATGCATCCAAGGTGGAGCTTGAATGAGCACTCAAGCTCAATGTATGCATAGGGTAATCAACCGTGACATGAGCATCAAGCCGTAGGCAACGGGTATGCATAAACCCAAGAAGCATCACTGTCAAAGCATATACCAATGTCAATAAGTGTGGGCTAAAATAAGCTCAAGCTTCCAAAAGCATCCGGATTCAATGACAAGCTCAAAGTCGTCCATGATCAATACATCGTAGCATAACCCAAGACATACATCCAGAACCAATAGGCATATGTCAAAGCATAAAAGATAGCTTCATCCCAAGAGTATTCAGCATGCATTTACTGTTATAAACTGTGTATTTCTAGCCCCAAAATCAGGCCAAAATCATAGCATTACATGTAGCTTCAATCCCCCAATCAATCAAGATGCAATAGGCATCAAACCGGTTATGTAGTCATGCCCAATAAGCATAGGCATACAAATACATGCTGTCTCAGACCTGAAATCTATTGCAAAAGATTTTTTCATCAGAATTTGACAAATTTGGCATCACCATCACATCCGGAGCGTGCCAAAACCCCAACTTAGACTCTTACCTTGCCTGAATCGGGTTCTGAATGCCCGAGATATGACAAAAAGAGTGATTTTTGGGCCAGATTTTGAAACATGCGCAAAAAAAACGTGAGTTGGCTGGGGGGGTCTACTGTTCCACATGTCAATAATGGGGCCCAAAGGGGGCACAAATGAGGGCCAAAGAAGGCCTACACCAAGACTCAGCAAGTCTTGATAGGCTGGAAGCAAGATCCAGGTGAAGGAAGCTCCAAGAGGTGTGAGCTATGGCTGCCCATAACTTGTTTACAGCCTGTGAGACCTGAGAACTAAAGTAAACCTTGAAGAAAATGATCAAATACCTTTGATGTAATGTCCTAAAGGTGCCCAACAATGCCGGGAAGGTGCTCGTCGGGAAGCCGGCGAGTGACGGGAGCTCAAAGGAGTCGGATATGGCTGCCGGGAAGGAGACCCAATGCAAGTAGGGAGTCGATGGGATGCTGAGAATGCCACGAACCAAGCTCAAGAGTCGAAAAGCAAAGCTCTGATACCAGTTGAAAGGGAGCGACGGATCGAAGGTTGGACTCGAGAGCTATGGCGGGAGAGCAAGAGCAAGAAAGGGAGAGACTAGAAATGGGAACTCCAACAGTCACAATGTGTGACCGGGCCTTCCTTTATTCAAACTGTCACTAAAATAATAAAGAATAAAGTGATGGTGATGGGCACCCGCCACCTGCAGTGTGCAGTGGCGGTGACTGTCAGTGTAGTAATACACGAGCGGCTAGGCAGAGGCGCCTTTACCCCCAACACCACCCATCCCATTATGTCGTTTGGTTTCCATGCCTACAATTAGACAAGTCACATCGAGGTACAAGCAACTCTTAGAAACCTTTTTTAGCAATGGGTATGTTAGAGGGATGGGCATATTTATAGTGCCATTAGAGACTCCAAGACACTAGTGCAAGGAGGCTGATGATATGATTAGAATTGAGTGGGATCCCCATTGGCTAAAGAAGCATGAGGATTTTGAGGCAGAAATTAGCGGCACTGATTAGGCCTTTTTGTCAAATTGCATGTTTTATGTTTGGGATGGTAACCATTGTCTCACAGCATGGATGAATGAGATACGCACATGTGAGTAGCCCTAAACCGTAGGACCTTAACATTCTACAATGTGTTTGTTTCTTACATCATCCTTAACATAATTGACTATTTGTAATAGCCTTTCCAGATAATGCGAGGCAACATGTGCATGTTGAGTGTCGCCTTGTGAAAGTGACAAGTGTGCTAGAGGGGGAGATTTTGTCAGCTATTTCTTATACAAATAGGTATGCAATGGACCATATTCATGCGATCCTAATATAGAATGTACACAGGCTGGCACAAAAGGGGGTTATCCATACCTTGTATCCAGACCTTGTTTGTGAAGCAAGGATGCTAGGACAGGCTGACCACGCAACTATTTTTGGCAAGATAACCGATGAGGCAAAGGCATGGGTGCAAGCACACAGAAAGTCGGCGCCCATTCCTGCATGGTACAAGGCACCATTGATTGCATTGGCCCACATTATGTGGAAGGTAGGTAGTTCTTCAAGCTATCTTAACAATGTTTTTCCTAATGCATTTTTTCCTAATGCAATGATGTTGTCTCTAATTACCAAGTGCAGGACAAGTATGATCTGGCAGTGGGACCGATCGAACAGAAACGGACACAACTCTCTGACATTGAGTTTAGAACCAAGTAGGGTGAGGCAGACTATAGTGTCAATGAAAAGCTTGTTAAGAAAACTCCACGTTTGCTAAGAGTTGCAGACCCCAGTCTCAGAGAGAAGTGGTATCAGTAAGTTGCTACCTCTTTGTACCTGCCATCTATATGTACTTATACTACATTTGTCCAAAGTAACAATGTTTTTGTTAATGCAGTACTATCTCATGCTTGGAGTGGGGCTCCAAGACAGGGACTGTATTGAACGAGGAGAGAGTATACACATTTGCATCCTCAAAGCTAAACGAGATAGATCACGTAAGGATATTGAAGGCCATTGAGAGTTTGTCAGGAAAATTCGAACGTTGATGGGCATGCCTGAACATAGGTTATTCTTGTTCATCTAAATTATGTGCACCATAAGTTTGAGGAATTGGTATTAAACAACATATCTTTGATTTGAGCAGATGGAAATGCACCATTTCGAAGTTGGGTAAGACAAGAGACCTTTTGGGCCATGTTGCAAGATGGCAGAAAGAGATTGCTTTTGAGTTGTTATAACATTCTAGTGAAACACGATTTGTTCTTCCAATACACCCAAGAGATAAAGAGAAACCATAGAGAGCAAATGTTTCACACTATCTTCCATGATTTCAAGCCAGATGAAGATATAGAGTCACAGAAGTTAACGAAGTTGGTAGCATGGAGGCTTCTGTACAGGTAGTTCACAATATCCTTCTTTAGTAGCATGTCTGCGGTGCTATCTTGCCAATCCATTCAAGATTTGTAATGGTGAATTTGCAAGTCACGTTCATGTATGGGCAGATGTAGAGGAGGGCTATACAAACTCTACCAGGAGAGTGTGAGGATTGGGTAAACGTGTACGAGGATCAATGCATGTATGAGGATTACCAGATAGAGCAATAGTGGGATGAGGAGGTATATCGAAGATGCCATATTTTCCTTGACTATCTAGAAGGTGAGTACCCCTCCAATGAGAAAAGTTTGTACCAAAAATACTCAAGGAAAACAAACACAAGAGACACAAGGATCTAGAGGCATGGTAAGTGAAATGAGTTACATTCTTAGGATTATATTGCACTTTGTTGTCTCCTAATGAAGAGACTATGATGGGTTCACAGGAAACTGATACTAGTAGTGCGATTACTATAAAAAGAAAACACAAGATTAAGCGCACATCCAATATCATTGAAGAGAGGCCAAGCAAAGATCGGCTCTCATCACCAATTAATTTGGTTTCTCCACACCTAAAAGGTTTGATGTTTTGAAGTACTATAGCCAAGACATCTCTTGTGTCCCTCCAATAAAAATATTTTCTTGAATATGAATCGTAACCACCAATCCATGTAGGCCCC
Organism: Lygodium microphyllum; assembly: GCF_053477565.2. Lineage (NCBI taxonomy): Eukaryota > Viridiplantae > Streptophyta > Polypodiopsida > Schizaeales > Lygodiaceae > Lygodium > Lygodium microphyllum. The sequence continues at coordinate 129,941,751 of NC_141143.1, forward strand.
TTCATTGATACCACTGAAGAGCGGATCACAATGAAAGGCATCACCGAGGAGGTCCATGACATTGGCATGGATAGGTACAAAAAGTTCTTCCAGATCTTGCAGTGGAGTGTTACCTTACACACCACTATAGAGAGATGCACGACAATGACGAGAAGCAGTGAGGCATCACATGGAATTGACATACATATTATAGAGCACCAAGATGGTAAGCTTGCTCTTGTACAAAACTCATGATGTGAAGGCACGTAATTCTTGTTCACCACCAAAGTAAGATCAACAATATTTTTTAACACACAGAGGGTAGAAGAATTGAGTATCTTGGATTTGAGGTCACATCGGACGTGGCGCATGCGCAGAGAGGTAAAGAAACAATGCTCGTGAATTTCACACATGTCACGATTGGATGATGTCAGAGCTTTAAAATATTCTATCATTATATGATGTTAATAGAGATGTGTGTCCTTGTGTAGGGAAGGAAAGAATGCAAGAACATGGACTAGCCGTGCTAGGGGACGCGATAGCTACCGGTAAACAAGAGTGACTCGTGGTTTTTTTTTCCACAATACAATGCCAATAAGAATGGTCTGTATTTTTGTAGAGGGGGATAAATTTTTTTATTTTCAACCTATAATGTTGGAGGATGTGCCAGCCACAAGCATTAGTGAACTAACGTGTCTCAATAATACTATCTACAATAACATTTTAAACAAAAAATATGTTGTTAATTATGAATTTATCATATAGAGGGCCATACTGAAAGTCACGTGGAATTCCACTTGCAAGACATTGTCTCCCACGAAGCTACAATGGTGCAAGATGTTTTAACCATACATGCAGGTAAACAAACATGTAAGAATAATATTATCTATTGTTAACATTCAGTAAGAAAAATATATTACTAATCGAGGAGTCAATGTGTAGAGGTCCATAACATTGAAAGCCCTATGGAAGATCCCTTGCAAGTCGCTATCTCCCAGCTATGATGGCAAAGGTGGAGTGGCATACTATTCTTTGCAATCCATTCGAGATCGGACATGCATGTGAAATGATCATCCAAGTGAGGCATTCTCTCGATTGGTAGGAGGCATTGGAGGAGGTCAACTAAAACAAGATGGTTGAGGTTGACGAAGAAACCACAAACACAGCATGTGATATCATGGTGGTTCGTCTCCCTGAACATAGTGCCGTGCATGGATCGGGGGATGGAATTCCATCATGGAACTCCCATACTAAGGCAAAGTCAGTTGATGCCATGCATTTGGCTAATCGTGATCTCAAGGACGCAGGGATGTTACTGTTCCTTGCCACAACACACTCCATGGTAGAGCTTATCGAGCAGGTTGTGGAGGATGGACATCGACGGGTGGAGCCACGGCAAAAGTGTTGGGCCTTACGCATGGCACAGGTTATTCATTGCGAGACACTTATATGTGTCATTAGAGGTAGAGAGGTGAGAGTTTTAAAGTCATGATATGCTCATGCTAGATACTATTTATGTATCACAACTTTTGGCTTCATTTAGTGAGTATAATTACTAAAATTAGTATTTCAATATTTAAATGTAGGTACGTGTGCTATGTATTCTAGCATACATGCGTTCAGATATCACTTACAATGGAATCATCCCTCCGAAGTTCACAAAAGATGACATTACTACGAATGAGTGGGTGCGAGATACATCAAGATGATCCCTAATGAGAGGTCAATATGAGATCCAATGTTGTTAAACTATTGTTGATATGTTTTGTAAACATTTAGTAGATTCCTAATATGTTATATGACTACCAAATACTGTAGGTGGCATGCAATGTGGTAGGGCTTTTTGGAGCTCGTTCTTGCAAACGTACACAAAAGAAGGGGATACCATTTTAGATTGCAATGTAGGATGTGATGACTTTGCATCGGTAGCGCTAAATTCCAATAGACTAATTGCATGTCTATATCGCTACACTGAAGATGGAAGATATCTAAGAGCAAAGGTAACATTTTTACGTAAACTTGTACAATATCTAATTGTAATGTAGTGTTCTTTTTCCTCATACCAATACATGGGTGCTCACCCTTCCACGTGTGCATGTACAACTACCTTCCACAACCCGAAAATTAGTCGTGTTCGATATGAATGGGGTGCTTCTACATAGGCGGCCAAAGCAAAAGGGATCGTCACCAGTGAGGCCCCTAGAAGTGGGCAAGTATTGGGTGATTTTGCGGCCAAGGCTTGCTAGGTTTTTGAAGGAAATATCTACATTGTTTGACATTGCCATTTGGAGCTCCATGAAGGAAGACAACTTAAGTGAGCTGCTCCAATTGGTTAGAAGTGAATGTGTGAAGTCATCAAAGCAAGCACCAACCTTTGTATTCCAATATGGACAAGGAAAGTGCAGAGAAACTCCCACAACAACTTCTGCCAGAAAGAGTTACACAAAGCCCATTTTCATGAAATGTTTTGACGACAATGATTGGCCACACTTCAACCCAACAACAACACTATTTGTGGATGATAGCATGGAGAAGATGCAGATGAACCCACCCAACACCTTTATATGCCCACCCCCATTTGAGGGAAACCCCATGGACACAATCCTTCTGGAGCACATGCTTCCCTACTTGACCGAGCTAGCGTGCTTTCGTGGTTCAATCTAAGACTTTGTTAGGGATCACCAATTCCACCCCCGAACAATGGAATTCGATTGATATTTGATGTGCATGATAAATATGTACTTTCAGAATTATTAGATTCTTTTTATTTATAAGTGCAATAAAATGAGGATGAGAGGAAAGAGGAGAAAGAGAGAGGAATGTGCAAGTGAAGGAGATTTTGTATAGGCATTAGCTCAACTACAATACTACAAGATGTGTAAACAAAGCATGTGCAAAATATCTAAGAAAGGGTGGAGTGTAGAAACATGCATGCATGTGAATGTATGTGTGCACGGTGGATTGAGTAACAATGAGGTAATATTGTTGTCTCGATATTAACTATTCAGACAAAGTGAAAAACAATAGATATCTCCCGTTAACGACAGTGAGTGTAACAAACTATTTGATATCCTATCCTTTTGTAGTAAGTCCACACGATAATGCTCAATTGAAAGTAGCGAAAATATGTGCAATGTAGTTTTGCCTATGTGTGCACAATGGAAGTGATATATCAGGATATAATATCAAATCGTGCACATAAAAGTGAGAGGTACGTAAATATATACATGCATGTGGGATAACAATGTGATATTCTTTTCGTCTTGATATTAACAACTAAAAGTGTTTAATATAATTTACCTCATGCAAACCCTTGACACTTGTAACAGTAAGAGGGTTGTGAAAAACGGATGGATGACCCTTACAAGATTAAGAGGGGGGAGAGGGGGAGATAGAGAGAAGTTACTAATTTAGAGTGTGTATGAGAGAGGGGGGGAGAGAGAGAGGTTGCCATTTGAGAGAGAGAGAGAGAGAGAGAGAGAGAGAGAGAGAGAGAGAGAGAGAGAGAGAGAGAGAGAGAGAGAGAGAGTGTGTGTGTGTGTGTGTGTGTGTGTGCAGGAGAGGGAGAAAGTGAAAATATGCTAATTGAGAGAGAGAGAGAGAGAGAGAGAGAGAGAGAGAGAGAGAGAGAGAGAGAGAGAGAGAGAGAGAGAGAGAGACCTTAATTAACATGGGGGGAGAAACATGGGAGGGGACGGTAGTGGTGAAAGCAGTGGAGGTGGTAATGATAGCAGCAGTGGAGGTGGCGATAGTGGTAGTGGTGGTGGAAATGGTGGTGGTGGTGGTGGTGGTGAAGGTGGTGGTGGTAGTAAGGGCGGTAGTGGTGATTGGTATGTGCACAAGAGAATAGGAGGAATAAGTGAAATATGTGGAACAAGAAATGGAGGTTGCCCAGAAAAACTCGCTTAAATACTCGCTCGAAAAGTCGCTTCTTGCCCTTCCTCAGTCTTGAGATGTGCCTCAATGTTATATCTTTCTATATCAAGAATACAAAAAATTCCTTATTGATATATCTTGTGCACCTTTTTGTTGTGTCATTTTAAGTAGTTAAGAACCTGGAACAAGTCAAGATAGGAAGCTTTCAGATTGATGAGAATAATGTTCATTGTGTAAGGTTAACTCCTTCCTCCCCATTTGGGGCTTTGTAGGGATAATTTAACATTGGAGCTGAAATCCCCTATATGGAGGTAGTAGTATGTTTAAGGGAGGCATAGTACAAGTGATCCACATACCATAATTTGGAGGCGTACTACATATTGTACCTTTCTTTTGAATAATGAAGGTTCATTGTTGATACATTTTATGCCCCTTTCCTTTGAGCCTTTCTTTTGAGAGAAGTAGTAAAAACCAAACTAAAATGTTAAGTTCCATAGTCAAGTAGTTCAAAGAACTTGCTTTGAGGACTAGTCGGTGCAAGAAGTCACTATCTTTAAGCACAATAGATAGTGTAGATAGGTGTTGTTAGAATATTCCTAATAGATACATCATATATACAGAATTGAAACCATAGATAGAATAGAGTAGGAGGAAGATAGGCTAAACATATATAGTAGTGGCTATGGGGTGCAAAAGGGAGAAGTTCACTATCTTCTAACAACATCTCTGATGGACTCTAGTAGGTTCTAGAGCACTTGTTCTTCAACAAGTCTCTCTAGTTACATATGGTTTTTCCTCATCTTGGGAGAGTGGTTGACAAGCCCTTGTTGCACAACTCCAACCAGTGACAAAAGTCACGCTTCAGACTTGCTATAGAGAAAGAGAGGTTACCTTTGAAAAGGGCATCATTCCTATAGGTCCAAATTGCCCATAGAAAAGTGGGCCTTAGCTAGTCGAGATCTTAGTATAGGGAGACTATTGGCCCTTAGCCAAGTTGAGATCTCAATACAGGGAGACCATTGGCTTCTTGAAGCAAGAGTTCCTTTCTTGAGATGTTAGAAGGGTGGAATCTTCTAATCATCCTCCATGCAATGCATAAACGAATGAGTTCACAATTTCAAGATAAGGCTTGCATCCAACACATTTTACAGAGCTTAACATGAGGTCTCAAATGATGGCTAAGTTTGATTGTTAGGATTGCTCTTTAGGGTATATACCTATACAATGGTTCGGTGACGAAGTAACGGGTTTAAGTGATTGACTTAGCCTTGAAATATGTAGATATCTTATGGTTCGAATTTTTTTTATAACTTTTGAAAATTAAAAAAAGATGTATTCTGTGCCCTTGTCTCTCTCTCTCTTGGGCAAATTGCTCTTGTGGAGGATAGTTCGCCCTTGTTTTTGTTTTGTTTTGTTTTAGTTGGTGGGGGGGTTAGATTTTCCCTTTCATTTGAATGTGATTACGGAATAGGGGACTGAGCGAGGAATAAGCAGCTTATAGCAGAAGCGGAGCTATGGCCGACGGAATATAGTGCAGGCTGCCACACACAGAGAGAGAGAGAGAGAGAGAGAGAGAGAGGCCGTGACAGCTTTGAATCAACAGGTTTATCTGTGGCCGCCTTCTTACACAGGCCTCGTACCTGCCTGAAGACAGACAACAAACGTCCTCCTAGGGTTTCTAATTCTCTGGATCACATGTCTTATGGCATCGCAGCTGCAGATGAATTGCAGTTCGGCCACCATTGTGTGCTCAGCTTCAGCCTTTTCGGTGGTTTCAGGTTCTATTTGTCACTTCTGACATGAGTGCAAGGCATCTCTGCAGATGCCGGTCTTGCCTTGCAGGATGCTGCTCTCTAGCAATGGGATGCCTTGTATCATGAAATCATCGATTTTTCACGCTTCTTGTTTGATTCCTTGTAGCGCCATTCAAGAAGTGCATGAGAGTCCTCGAAGCAGGATCTTGTGCAGCAATTTTTTTGCGGCAGAAGCACCGCATACTCTGCATGTATCGGCAAATGATCCCGTGTAAAGTGCACGGATGTTAATCCTCATCTTATAAGCTTTTCATGGCCATCATTTCGTCATTTTTGGGAAAAATACTGCTATTGGAAAAGCATATGAGTTATATGACTGTACAGAGAGTTCTGTATAGTAGAAGGTTTCATGGCCACACTATCTGTCAGTTTACAAGCAATGCAACAGACGAGATTAGCTGCAAGCCTGGACACAATGATTTGTCGTCAAACAAAAAGGCTATTGTGAAAGCTCAAAAGGTAAATGAACTAATAGAGAGTGCAGTGGGAGATCTTGATGTCAATACAAGTCCTAAGGCCTGTTACAAAATGGTTAAACGCCTTATTGATCTTGAGAAGGTAGACAAAGCCCACAACTTGTTGAATTTAATGCTGGAGAAAAACCTGAAGCCAAAGTCTAACGTCTTCAATGCCTTGGTAGTTGCTTATGCAAAAGCTGGAAAGTGTCAGAAAGCATTAGACATGCTAATTGAGATGAGAAATCGAAAGTTTCGACCTCATCGGACATCATATAACATTTTGATGAGCAGCTTCACTAAACAAGGTAAACCACTAGAGGCACTTGATCTGCTTAACAAAATGCAACAGGATGGGTGGGATCCTGATGAAGTCACTCGAAGCATCTTAGCCTATGGACTTTGCAGAGGAGGACATGTGAAGCAAGTTGTGTCCTTGTTTCAAGAAAGAGTTGAGAAATCTGCAATCATAAGCACACCTGTCTGCAATGCTGTTCTTGAGAGTTTTTTCAGAGGAGGACATGTGAAGCAAGTTGTGTCCTTGTTTCAAGAAAGAGTTGAGAAATCTGCAATCATAAGCACACCTGTCTGCAATGCTGTTCTTGAGAGTTTTTTCAGGTCTGGTAATGTGGAGGCAGCTGAAAGTCTGGGCAACTCAATTATGGCTGGTCTATGCTCTCCTAATGTCTTCACATATGCTACGTTGATCAGAGGCCATTGTCGACAAGGAAAGGTAGACGAGGCCTGGGATCTACTAAGGAGAATGAAGGAAAAAGGATGCAAGCCTAACCTTGCTTGCTATGGGAGTTTAATACCTCGTTTATGCAGTTTGAACAGGCATCGAGATGCTTTTCATCTTTTTATGGAGATGATAAGCCAGGGCATTGATGCACAAGGCCGATATTGCGGGTTTCTTCTAAGTCAGTTGAACTCAAAAGGTATGGTGACTGAAGCAGTAGCGGTCTGCGAGTATATGGCAGATAGACACCTGTTTGTGAAAGATACAGATATTCTCTTCCTTCTTGAGGGCCTTAGTAAGGCTGATAAGTTGGGTGAAGCAAATGATTTCCTGCAGCATATGATTGAGAAAGGCGCTATAGCAAGTATTGAACGATTTCAAGCAGCTTTGCAGGCTTTACAAAGAAGAGAACGCAGGAATTTGCATGGCAGTTCGCCTTCTACTGAAAGACGTACGGGATCTAAAGATGTCTAGTCCCTCCTTATACAGTTGCATGGCCCAGAACAGCATCACTATGTGTAACAATGAAGAAGGCTTTTTTTTTTCCTTCATCAAAATGTTGAAATCTTGAAACAAATACAATTTTGGTTAAAGTTGTCAATACAGGCTCATTAGAGTTACTTAAAACCAAGTCCTGAAGCTGGGGTTTGCCTCTTCTGCTCAGATAGTGTCTCTGCTGGTATGAACATACTTTAACCAAGTTCCAATGTGCAAATCTGTGTTAACTTATGCTGACTTTTACCCTGAACTTTAGTGAAAAAATTCTTTAGGGTTTGGTCCTTAGGATAGCCAGGAAAATAATGAAGAACGAGTGAAGTTTCATTCACTGTCTATATCTAAATATGCCATTGTATCTACTGGCCTTTCGTTCATTGTCAACTGGAGATTCCAGTTTCCAATGACAATTCGACCCTCTTGACAGTGATAAGTGACAGGGTTTTTGGGTGTATCAATAACTTGGAAATGAGAATCTCCAAGATTCAGGCATATTTAGTGTGCAAACTAGAGCATCAGTGGTTTGAAACTTTCTGTCCTTTTCAGTTGTGCATGTTGGCAATTGGTGCAACATGCTTTCTTTAGGGTTGTAGCTAATATCATGAGGCGTTGCCAGCAATCCACAACTTGTACCTGCAATAGTAGAGCCTTCTGCTCATTAGTTAGCTGTACGCGTGTACTTGGCTTTCACAAAATGTACATCAGGGGGCATAAGATCATTTCTGTAAGTCACTGTGGGCTGATTTTGGAGATTACAAGACTATGAACAAATGATATCCTGACCTCATCGAAGGACTTCTTGTTTGTGATTAGGTGTTGGCACCTTTAGTTTGTTGGGGCAATTGCTAAGAAATGATCCAGTTAACTGGCTTTTAGGCTATCGCATGTGTACATGTGTGTACTTTTCTTGTTGAGGTAACCTGCAAGAGGATGTGAAGAGTTCTTGATCGTCTGATTGAGCTAATTGGGTGAGCTGCTGCACCAATGGATCTATCCTCCTCTTTCCTCAGTCATGCAAGTGGCCTTGCAAGGCATGTTCTTGATTTGCGCTCTCCTGTAGTATTTGCATGCCAATTTTTGCTATTGATGTTGCTGTGAATCTACTGTATCTGCTGGTCAGTGTTTGATGTAGTTGATGACTAATAACATGGTCCTATCTCGAGATCACAAAAATGTAATCACTTATCATATGATCTGTGACCTCAAGTGACATGGGTAGCTCTCTCATGGCATCCACCATAGCATGGATGGCCTCAAACTCATTAATGGCCAAAATAAAATACATTTCAAGTTTATAGTTTGTTACTATTGGTTGAAATCACTACTTATCATACATCAAGAGATTTACAAACACGTTGCTACAATGCACAAAATCTTACGTTTCAAGTTCATTATACCCAATAATAGCCCTACGAGGTGCTTCACACCTTGCGCTCAACGCTTAATAATACTAGAAGGTTGTACAAGCATTTCATTATTTGGAATGTAGCTAGCGTTATTGGTTTTAAGTTGGTAAGTGTACAATTGTCTAGGCACTATAGTACACCTAGCATTTTGCTTGAATTTTTTAAAGCATCACTAGTTAGGTGTGTAGAGAGTATATAACATTCTATTTTATGTCTATTAGATTTATAATAAATTATCTTGCAAGCAAAAAGTGTTGATAATATCATTAATAAATTGTATCATGTTATTGAGGTGCTATGGTGCACACCATATAGTGTGTCAAGTTTATTGCTATTTTCTAGTTAAATAACATTGAAAAACATGTAATTGAAATGTTTCTAGAATGCATAATAGTTTACTTTCAAGTTTCCTATGCTCAATGAAAGCTTATTATGTGTTTATTTTATAATTAAAAGTGTAGCTCATATTATTAGTTACAAATTGCTTAATGTACGATTACCAAATTATTGTAGAATATACAAAACTATGTTCCAAGCTTATTAACATGGCTAAAATGCTAAAAAAATATAGATAAACTAATTTGTTAGACAATCACAAGAGACATGAATCCTTCAATGCTTACTAACAAATTACAAACTATATACTGCTACTATTGACATATACTAGTATATTCTTTTTAGCATGCATACTAGTATATTTGAAGTTTACTCATATAGATAACAATCTTTAACCTAATAAATTCATTATTAAAAGTACACTTAATGTCCTTAATTGCAAACTATCTAAGAAATAGGAACCATTACATACTAGTAAATCACAAACTATATCTTGTTACTATAGCATTGCAAATATAATTCAAGTTCACTATAGTCAATAATAGTCTTTAACACAAGATTTTCCTTAATAAAAAATGTAGTTAATGTCATTAGCCATAAAGTACTTACTCTACTATTATATCATGGCTCTTTATGATTTTAAGACACTTAAATTATGTGTTTACTTTAGAAACAATCATATTTTTGAAGTAGGTTTACATACACATTAATGTTATTGTAGAGATTATTTTTTCTATACATCTTAAGCTATTGCATTTGAGAGATTTCACATATTGAGTAATCTCTTACATGTATTTCATAGAGTATCTTTTAGAAACCATTATCTTTTTAAAGTAGGTTTACATACACATTAATGTTATTATAAATATTATTTTTTCTATACATCTTAAGCTATGGCATATGTAGTTCTACATTTAACTTGTAAGATTTAGATGATCCAATTTTTGTTAGCTTTATTGTTAATCTCTCAACTGTAGGAGCTAGACAACATAGAGTTAAGACAAAGTATACCTACTAGCATGCTTAGAAACCCTTTTATCTTTCATACATGTGGTTTACAATGAGTCATAGTTCTCACACTTAGCCCAGGTTGGGGGTGTGTGGATTATTAGAGATTGAGTTCATTCATTGTATATTATTTTTTTACAAATAAAAAAAAGTATCTAGTTCAACTTGTATTAGTTTTCCTAGTCTTTTTTTAAATAACGAAGTACTCAACAATTTCTTGGCCATCTAATAATGTAGATTGAGTTGGTTCATGATAAAATGTTTTGTATGCTTTCTTTACAAGGAAAAAGTAAATGTAAATAGTTTGGTTTATAATTTTTTTTTCTCACAACATTAAAAGTACATATTTACTTGTACTACCTTATACTTTAACAAAATTTAGGTGATTTTATGTCATATTCATTGTTTATGATTGGAATACAAAAATACATGTGCCATATGAACTGCATTAGTTTATATTTATTTCTTTGCACTATTTCTAAGAATCTAGGGTTGATATGTCTTTTACAAAGAGTTGATTGAATCAAAGATTGAATGGGATTCATTCATTTTAACATTCATTTAGAACAAGGGCTAGCTTAATACTAACCAATGGATGGAGCCACACAACCATATGAGCAAGCAACAAAGAATGAATTTTTAATATAAATAATTATGTATTTTCAAATGTACATGGTAAGATTAGATATTTAGTGTCCATTTGACCTTTAAACTAAGCATGCCTTATATGATTACTAAGATCCAAGATTTTTTCTGAAGTTCCACATCTTGATTCTATAATGAATATAGAGTTCATATATTTTGAACCATTATGGCTGATCAATAGGTCATGGGATAGTACAACAATTGACTACAAAAGAGCATGAATGATAAACAATGATTAAAACCAATTTTATGTATTGCGAAGAGTAGAGCCCCTCTTTGCAGGGTCAAAAGGGATGTTATGCTAAATACCATGTGTAATTTATGGACCTACCAAGAGGTCAATTTTGGTTGCATGCTCGAAAAAGCATACATGCAATGCTCTAAGCTAGGTCTTTTAGTTAGATGTAGAATACTTTCTCTAAGATCACACAATCGATATTGTTGGCTAGTGTCCAAGGTTAATGCTTTGGAGCATTCAATTTATTCCATTATGTCCAATAGTTACTTTGTTGGGTACTTTTTCTAATATATGCAAAAGTTAATAGTTGACTTACCCCACTACATACTGACTAAAGTATTGGAGGATCTAGATGTTAAGAGAAAACATTAGTATCGGTCAAAAATTTGAAAACTACACCTTTTTGCAAGAGAAAACATTAGTATTAGTCAAAAATTTGGAAACTATACCTTTTTGCAAGAGACAATGCACAATTTAATCAAAGTTGTTGCTTACATCCAATGGATAGACATGAATGTGTGAAATTATGGTTTAAGAATACAATGTTTCTTATACATGTTAAACAAGGATGATAGGATTTTGCATGATAATATTTTAAGTTTCATACACCATGTTAACTTAATCATTCATATAGTAATTGTTTAAATGATTGTACATGCTTAACTTATCAATTTGTAGTATTTTCAAATCACATAATATTTTCTTGAAATTTAGTGGAGCCTACTTCATGTTGTTCTCAACTTACACATTCCTAAGTTATATAATCTATGTGCTAGATAGCAACATGATTTTGCATGTGATCATTAAGCACTTGTCTCAAGAAACAAAAACAAAATGTTAGCACACTTGCAAAGATGCTCCTTTGTATACAACTAGCATTCCTGGCGCACTTCGCACGCAAGGAACGCATCGCACGGCAACTTCACTTCCCTATCGCACAGTGGATAATGCTATCACAAAAACATCACATGCTTTACTCTCCTCTACTCACAACCCCTCTATCTCTCATCCCATTTACACCTCCCCCCTCTGTATCCACACTCACTCACTCGCTCAATCACTCTCAACCTCTCTCTTTCTCACACACACACACACACACACACACACACACACACACACACACACACACACACACATGTATAAAAGGCCAAATATGCATTTGCATCAAAGAGTACATAGACTCATATATACATGCAATGACCATGCACCAAACTTATAGACTTGTATCTATACTTGCTCTGCATAACAATTAGAAACAACTTGTATCCTTGGATGTTACAATGAGAAATAACATTCCTACAGTGAAACGAACCACAAATAAAAGATATATGAGCCACACCACAAATTGAAGTTTGTCCAAGCATTGCATGCAAACTCTCAGTATTAATAACCCACGTAGGTGAAGCAAAGCCTGAAACCAAAGTTTCTTCTAGAGACTGCACCAATAACCTTGCACCACAATTTCAAATATAAAAAAACCACAAAGTGTCACTCCTTGATTGTGCCTATGCATCTACATCCAAATGTCACAAAAAAATTTACAGTTCCCATAGGGTCTAACCAAAACGAAACTTTCTTTTCTTTGAGAAATCACTGGGAAATTTTCCACTCTCCAATATAGCATGGCCAGGCGAAGCAAGTCCGATCGCCACTCTTCGTCTTGTTGATGGTACAGGGGACATAATAGTATTTTCACTCTCCAATATAGCATGGCCAGACGAAGCAAGTCCAATCGCCACTCTTCGTCTTGTTGATGGTACAGGGGACTTAACATTAAAACAACAATACCTGCTATGCGCAATAGCTAGAAGTAGCTCTACATGATCATTCGATGTTACAATAAAAAATAACATTGCTATGTTGAAATGAACCACAAAGTGTAAGCATATCCAAGCATCAAATACAGATAGGTGAAGCAAAGCCCAAAACCAAATCTTTCTCCAGAGCCGAAAACTTTGTACCATAAATCCAAGTATCAACAAACCACGAAGTACCACTTCTTGATTACACCTATGGTAAATAGATATAGATACATCTACATCCAAACGCTACAAAGATGTTGAAACTTTCCATCGGGCCTAACCAAAATGAAGCTTTCTTTTCTTTGAGGAATTACTAGGAAAAATCCCATTGTCCAACACAGCATGCTCAGGAGAAGCAAGTCCCATTGCCACTCTTCGTCCCGGTGATGGTACAGGGGACATGATAGTCTTTCCTCTCTTTCTTGCACCCAAAATTTTAAAAGCTCACAACGTAAACATGAACACATCCAACAATTGACAAAGATCACTTAATAGTGGAATAACAATACCGGCTTAATACTTGCAAACCACTTGGCAGGCATTGTCACAGCTTGATGTAGCGTCACAAAAAAACTGAGGTCCTTAAATTCATATGCCGGCCACCCCCTCGGTATTCTATTAGTGTGAGATTGCCGAAACCTCTTGTCTTGCTCAGCTTCACCCATATGCACTCGAAAGCACTGAGTATACCCACAATGCACCACCTCAATAAAGACTAGAAGTAAAATCTCTATGTTGACATCATCATATAAACGCTCAATGACCCTTGCAAGCATTCTTCTTATAATATCATTTGTTGTCACTGCGCGCAAATCACACTGCAGCTCCTTCTGATACTCAGAAGCTGGATAATAACCCTAGCTTGGAGTAGGCATCTGCAAAAGTCAAGCAAACACTTATATACAGTGTAGGGAATATATACTCAATTACCATCAAGTATATGCCAACCGAATACAGCTTTGAGGCTATCTCACATACACATGAAGCAAGGACTACAAAGCCATCAAAATCCAATAGACACATCTCTAAAAAAATTCATCTCCATATGCATCTTTGCAAAAAAGAAATGCACCTCATTGCATCTTCTGAAGTACCTCCTTGTATACAATGTTCGTCGTGACATTCATAGTGCTTTCATCCCCATCCAATAACACCCTCACACCGCAAGAGGATTTCACCCTTGAAAATGCAACATACAACTGTCCATGTGTAAATACTGGTGTCTTTAAGTAAAGACCAACAACAGACAATGTCTGGCCTTGCGACTTATTGATCATCATAGCAAACGCCAATCGAATGGGAAATTGCCTCCGCCTCATAGCAAATGGAAATTGCAAGGTGCTAGGAATAAAACTGATCCTAGGAATAAAAACTCATTCCCCTATATTTGTCCCTGTTATTATTTCAGCATCTATCACCTTTTTATTGAATGCCTTACACATCAACCGTGTACCATTACACAAAACTTTTGCTGGATTTAAGTTCCTAAGCAGAATAATAGGTGCATTCATCTTTAGCAACAATAGATGGGGAGGAAATCCACCTCCAAGATCCAGTGTATTTAAATACTCTAAAGAGTACAAAAATGAGCTATCACCCATCACTGCAATTGAATCCGCACTATAGTACTGTATAACTTCTCCTGGCATCGATTGCAATGCACAATGATTCAAAGAAGCCACCTCTGTATTCCGCGCTGCAAGTATAGCACTCTCACTAAAATATGCTCCAAATTCTCTCACCGCGGACACTTCACCGTACACACTATTAACCAAGGTTTCAATAGAGCACCCTTTCAATACCATACTAGATGGAATATGTAACTTATCACAATTCTCCATAATACCCACTCCATCCCCTATCCCTTGAATCCAAGCAACAAATCCATTATCCATTGCACCACCAACGGTTGACATCCTCATATTCCCAGACAACCTTAGCACCTTAACATACTGCCATAAAGGAGAGCAACATAGTGCCACATTAGCAATATCTTCACAGGAGCCCTTCATCACGACAGGCAGGATTTGCCTAAAATCACCCCTAAGCAAAGTAACCTTTCCACCAAATGGTTTATCACAGCTCATAATATCTCTTAAAGTTCTATCAACAGCTTCAAATGCAAACCTGTGCATCATGGGAGCCTCATCCCATAAAATAAGGCTTGATTGCCCGAACAGTTGAGCAAGATTGCTCTGAACAAGAATATTACAGGTGGATTGATTACATAGATCCAATGGAATTTTAAATCTCGAGTGAGCAGTACGATCGCCCTGCAGAAGCAAAGCAGCAATGCCAGATGATGCCGTTGCCAATGCTACATGACCATCACTGCGCAACCTGGCAAGCAAACACTTGTAAAGAAATGTCTTTCCAGACCCACCGGGACCATCCAAAAAAAAAAACATTCCCAAAGTTTCCACCAATGGCACCTATAACTACATTATATGCAACCCTCTGTCCATCATTCAACATTGCCTCCATACAAACACAAACTCTACGTTGCTCCAGTATATCATATGCATATTCGTCTTCTAAAAGAGGGTTAGCACACAACTGAGAATTTGTTAGATGAGGTTCTGGCAATCCATCAAAGTCAGACAATCTTTGTCCATGTTGTCGCAAAAGATCCTGAAGATGCAATAAAGCCCTCTTTGATGCCTCTTGTTGTAGAACTGCAGAAGATATATGCACATGCTCTAGCTGTAACTTATACAAAATATCCTCCACCATCGGTGACATAAACCTATCCTAGAGCTGACCAAGTTGCGCAGGCTCACAGAAGGCCAAAATTGCAGCAAACAAAGCACGCAACTGGGCACCAATATGTATAGATGCAGCCTCTTCCAAGCACACAACACACTCATCATCACCCTCTAACATGCCCTTTGCAATGCAGGCTTCCTTAAAGGTGTTGTACACCACATTGCCAATAGTATGCAAATTATCAAAAGACATACATCCTGAAGACACTGTCAAGAGCATTCGCAAGTAATAACGCTCACCAGATGTGGGCGGGACAAAGTATATTTGACCACACGTATTTCCATGCTTTCTCTTCGTCCATACCTTTCATTGTGCATTCCACACCCAATACACCGGGAAGTCTTGATACCGAATAGCTTGAGCCTCTGGATGAATACGATTGCACACAAACCATTTTGTAAGAGTAGTTTTCCTGATATCTTCATTCTGCATAACATCTGATATATTGTCTGTATCTTGAAACACCACATAATTCTCATCAGGCAAGTGCACCTGCAACCGCTGTATATCAGGCTTCTCATTGTGCAATGCATAGTCATATATTCGCCAACACGCTTTCGAAGCAGAAACATACTGTGCATCTAAATAACTCTCGATCTCATCCACTTCACGAATGGTCGTACCATTTAACCCTGAGTTTCCAATAGAAAATTTGATCGTTGCACGATCATGTCCCTTGTATATATACTTATACAAATACTTAACATCTGCCACTGTTGAGCACACCTCAACATTTATATGTGCATTGTATTTTTTACTCAAGTACGGATTGTATGGAACAATCCATCGATTATCAATAGTATTACCCTTTATTGTGATTGTCTTTCCATCGTCTCGTCTTCTATAAATAGGATAGCCAGAGCTATCAACAGTTGTTACATTCACAAACCTCTGAGGGACTTTTTTAGTGCATCGACCATTGCGCATGTAAGGGCTTTTTACACCGCAAGGACCATGGACATTGCATTTTCAGATAGTTTCAAACAAAGCTGAAAACCTTGCTCTATCAGGAAACTCAGCACAAACAAATCTATCATAATGGCATCCTTCAGAGGGTCTAAAAGGATGCTCCAAAATTAGCAAAGTATGAGAATGTGGTAGCCCCCGCTTTTGAAACTCAATCACACTAACATAGCCTGCAACATTTCCAAACAGATTCCTTTTCAACAATGTATGCATCATATCAGCATGTTTTTTATGGAATACCCGAGCAGTCAAATCAGGACGATCATAAGCAGTCTATCCATGCAACAAAGCATTGGTTATCTCTAACCACTTTAGATTACATGTCATCGTTATAAACAGATCAGGTTTTCCCTTACTTCGCACTATAGCCATGGCATCCTGATACAACTGATACATGTGTCTTGGCCCACTAGTAAAAGAAGACGGCAAAACCACCCTTTTTCCAATAGAGGCACCAACAATCCCCATGGGCCCATCATCCATCACTCCCATCATATCTGCTAAGCCCTTATAAACTTCCGAGCGTAAAACTGATTGATTTTGACGACACCAAGCTAACCTACATTGCTCTATACTACAACAAGCATCAACAATAAATTGTTGCAACAATCGGCCACCCCACAACATGCACACCTCAGTGTCCTCATGCACTTGTAGTCGAAATGCATAAAATTGCATCTGAGTAACACAATCCTTATTAGACAATCCATGTATATTAATTGGAACATTAACACCACTATAAGGTACCTTTACATGCCAACCATCATCACCCATAGGAAAAAGAAGAACGTATAGCATTGGCATATATGCCCTATGCAAGTTTGAAATAGCAATACATCATCCATCTCGACTATAAACATGTATGTCTCGACGATCAAGAGTATTCTCATTGCCTTGTCCCAGCATGATAGCTGCAACCTCAGTTTTGCCACTGGAGCTGAGTATTGTCTATTAGCATGTTGAACCCCAAAAATAGTCATTCTCAAATCATGCAAGGGATTGTTTTGCAATTGCATACCCACGGATCTAAAAGCTTGTGCATATGCATCATAGATTGAAGCTCCCCAATCAAGTTTGGCAATAAATTAGGCATAACATCCAAGCGATTAGATAACTCATGCTCAGTATCATAAACATAAAGTTGTGCAAATCTTGGCCTTTCCTGTCATTGCACATTAGGAATCAAAGGGCCTATACGATGATAAATCGAGCCATGCACTCTAAAGGTATAAGAATTTTCTACAACAGACAAAAGCTCATCAACATTGGCACTAAGCGACACAAATGCAAGAGCACTATTATATGCTCGTATATTATTTTTAAATACTCTGCTTTGAGGATGCATACCATGCAACAAATCATGCAATAGCTGTGGTGGATATTGCAACCGTGGCAACATTACTTTTCCATTTCGACAACAATGTTTACCAAACAAAACTGACCCCTGCACTTGAGCCTCACATCTCCACAATTTAGCCGAACATCGCTCACACATCTCAGAAAGACTCCCCATGGAATGCATAATCGGGTCTTGAAATAGCAATATTGTAGTTGCAGGATGAATATCCATTGCAGGCAAAGCATGTAAAATGGAGCAAAAACCCCCATTTCGAGCACTAAAGGTTGGAGCATTATTGACACGTGACTCATTAATCACAGCATCTCCTAGGTTTTGGTGATTTTCAGCATCACAATTATAATCATTAGCAAATTGCTACTCAACCAAACTGTGAAGTCCCTCACGAATCAAGCTATCATGATTTAGAGCCCCTCCTTGCAAAACGTTCCGGCACTCAACTATAGTAGAACACATCTCTTTATACCCCCTCCGATCATGTCTTGCCATTTGAGCCCTAAGCCTAGCAATCTATCGTCGTCTATATCATGTAGAGTTGAGTCTATGCCTATGAATACGCAACACATAATCCCTGCTAGTTCTCTGATTATTTAATCCCATATTGTTTGGATTCTCACAAATCTTGCACATCAAGAGAAAACATGCATTCTTTCAAGCAGAGACTTGATTGGGATTAGTATTTGCAAAAGGACTTAAAAGTAGAATCAATCTAAAATCACATAATCGATAAATAGTACGACAATTTAAATCAACACAATCCTTCTACGTGCAAGGAACAATAGCAGTCAAAATTAGGACCATCATATATTTTTATATATTCTATACAATTAGATATATCTAACCCAAAGATTAAAAAAAAAACTATATCCAACCGGCGCGCGATCCCCCAACCTATAACTCAAACCCAAACATCACTCTTCAACATGAATGCGTAATAAACTATAAAACGTTAGGATTCTTAAATCAATGAACTTTTCTCTGCACATTGCAAGACATAATAAGTATTTCTATAGATCAAACCTCAAGAAAGAGGCAACATATATATACTTAAAAATATAAATGTATTTAATATTTACAAACTCTTGAAAAGAGAAAGAATACACAATCTTATTCCAATCCATAGCAAGTACCTAGACATTGAAACATATTTTACAAAGAATATTACTATTTGATACGTACTACATTGTAAGACATAATAATTATATCTATAAATAAACTATAGATCAATGTTTACAAACTCTTTAAAAGAGAGAAGAATGCATCACCCCCAATAAATTGAACCAAACACGAGAGAGAGAGAGAGAGAGAGAGAGAGAGAGAGAGAGAGAGAGAGAGAGAGAGAGAGAGAGAGAGAGAGAGAGAGAGAGAGAGAGAGAGAGAGAGAGAGAGAGAGAGAGAGAGAGAGAGAGAGAGAGAGAGAGAGAGAGAGAGAGAGAGAATATTACAATTAGACCATAGAATTAGAAAATATTACTCACATGCATTACACACAATAGTTTACAAAACATTACTACTATATTCAAAATATTACTTACTAATTTGAGAATCTAATTTGTTTTCACATATTCTAATTCTTTGATCAACTCCTAATTATTACCAAATATATAATTTTCCAAGATCATCTCTCTTAGAACTAACTAATGGATGCAACAACTTTTGACAGTATTGTTATCGACCTGTGGTATGGTTAAAACATACCTTTATTTCATCCATACACTTTCTCACCATCACCAAAAAGTGATGAGAGGATGCCTCTTATAAGAGCATTCCCAACTCGGTTGTGTTGATGTAGCCCTTGAAGATTATTAAATAGATCATTTTCTAGTATCATCTCACTCAAATTGTTTTAGTATCCTAATGATACTTTTGAGCTTCCTCTCTCTATAAAATCTTGGACGAAGTAATAACAAGAAGCACATTCACCTAGTGTTGAATGGGAAGTACAACCCTTTATGAGTTGAGTCTACTAATGTGAATCAATTGAATATTATGAACATGTGTTGAGAAGTTGGGAAAAATCATGTTAACTTGCTATATATACAACATATTCCATGATCTGGTGAACCCCAAATTTTTTGGGCTAACATCCATGTGGTGAGTATGCATTTGAGAGAAATGCCGGATTGGTTGGCTACATATAGAGGGTGGCCAATCAACATCATGTGGTTTGACTTGATTGTACAATGACTAATTTATATCAAAGAACAACATATCTTACAATTGATAAAAATTACATCAAGAGAAGGGGAATGAATGTAAGCACTTATCAAATGTTCAAATCCCATAACCACCACAATGGAGGCATATCAATAAGGGAGGGAAGCTTCTCACCAAATTAAATATGTATGGAGGCCAATAAAAATGGAGGGTATACACTAAAATTAAAAAAATTGAAGGCTATTCATGAAACTCGAGCAAAGGGTTGTCTTGCAAAAATCCTCGTGAAAGATACATTTAGGTTGGTGCTATTATGCCATAGGCACCAAATAAATGAGATAGTGCATGTAAAATAAGCAGACATTGAGAAAGAGATTATATCCTCTCAAGCATATTGCATGTGCAAAGAAATTGGCATTAATGATAATTCATATGCCATGATATACAAGAAAGTTCAATCAAGCTTCAATGTTGCATTGAATATGAAGAGGAGGGAAAAGAAGATCATGGATCTACCATGCTCCCACCTGGTCAAAAGGCATGACAATGATGGATAACAATATTGCACATTTTGTTGGAAAGTTTAAGTATCTTTGTTACCCTCAAGTGTTCAAGCAAGGAGCCATAGAGGTCCATTCACCTTGAACACCAATAAAAACTTCATCATAGATGTAAATAGCAAATAACATGGTAAAATTTTGCAAAATTTATGTGCCAAATGTGGAGGCAAGCTCAGATTTTTGCTGAAGCTAGAAAATAATGAAGTTGTGAAAGGGAAAATGATGAAGATATTTGGCTTGACATTGATGAATGGATCCCTAGAGCCATCCATATACCGTACACAATTAGATAACTTTAGTATCCAAAGTGACAATGCGATCTGATGGCTAGTTGCATTATGAATGTTAAAGGCATTCTTCAACTTCATGAATATCCCAACTATGATGAAGAGGTATAATTGTAGGGAAGCTTTAAATGAGGAAAGCTACATGCAATATCTAGATAGGTTTAGCCCAAAAACCATGTGCTAAACCTACATTAGATAGCATACTATAGACCATCTATTGAATAGTCCTATTCATTTTCTTAGCTACCCTATTTTGAGCTAGGTTTTTTGGAGTTGTTAACACTCTTGTAATGCTACACATATCACAAAAGTTCTAAAAGACATGAGAGATGTACTATGAACCATTATCAATCCACAAGCATTTGAGCTTCTTTCTTGATTGATTTTCTACATAGGCCAAAGACTTTTGGAACACACAAAAAACATCACCCTTCCTATGAATGGGAAACACCCATATTTTCCTAGTGGCATTGCCAATAAAAGTAACAAAGTAGAATGATCTACCAAAAGAAACCTTAGGCACAAAATCCAAACATCTTGATCTTATAGTACCAACACCTTTCTTACGTGAAACTCTAGTACCAACATTTTGATCTTATAGTATAAATACCCAAATGTGAATATGTTTCAATCTAGTAATAGTGATATGGCCTAAATGGCGATGCCAAAGTGATACAAATGGCTATTTCATGACAATTGTGGTATTGCCTTTCACACTACATGCACGCTTAGGGTACAATGTGTCACATTTTGGCCCTTTAGAAACAATGAGAGACCCTTTGTATATCTTTCATGCATGATCACCAAAGATCACATGGTAGCCATAATCATCTAGTAGCCCATTGTTTATCAAAATTTTCTTTAATTTTGGTATGTGACATACAATTATAAGTACAAAGGAAGAACTATTGGCCAATGACAAGTGCACATGTCCAACATAAAAAATGATACAAGAGGAAAGGTTATTATGAAGGTCGATGCATCCCTTTCTACGACCATCATATGTGGCAAACCACTTCCTATAGGAAGCAATATAAAATGATGCACTAGAGTTAAGAATCCAATCTTGATGCATGCCATCACCTATAACAACCAAGAATGCATTCCTGAATTAAAAACATAGAGCACATCACCATCATCACTGCTAATTGTGTTGACTTCTTTGATCTTGGCCATCTATTTTTCTCCTCTTTCTTGCTATGATCATCACTTTCTACTTTTCCCCATTCTTGCTTTTCCATTTGAAACAATCCTTCTTTATGTGACCCTTCTTGTTGTAATAGTAACATTCCACATATTTTCTAGAGTGGTAACTTGCTCTTAGAGTCTCCCTTGTCACAATACTTCTCCCTTGCATTAGACCTCCCTCTAACTATAAGTCCACTAGAACTCTTAGTACGCATTGTTTTTCTTGTTCACTTCTTCAGTGAGCAAGTTGCTTTCCACATTTGCACTTGTCAAATTGCTACTAGGTGCAGAGTTACTAATGGCAGGTTTGAAAGTATCCCAAATTTCAAGAAAGGTGACAAGTAAGAACATGGCTTTCAATGAATCATGAAATGTGACATTCTATGACATAAATTGATTGAAAATAATGTTGAACTCATTGAGATGATTGGACATATAATTCCCCTCCTCCAAGCGAAGGTTAATAAGTTTCTTCAACTAGTCCACTTGTGAAGTAGCACTTTCTTTCTCATACAAGTCACATAATTTCTTCCATACCCAAAATGCACCACCTTGCGTATCCTTTACATTGAAATACATGGATTTAGAGAGAGTAAGCAACATGGTAGAGCATGCAAACCCATGTAGAGAAATGACAAATGATGTGTGCTCTAGGAAGAGATGTCCAGAATCCCATAAGCATAGTGGTGCAGAATGCTACCTACCTAGCTACTATAAAGCATTGTACTTGACTATCACTTTCATATGGAATGAATACAATATCATGATGCTTTCCTCTTTCAGTTAGTGTCATTGTCATTGTCAGTCCATTGCACAAGATTTTCTTTATGAGTCCAAGCTTCCATCTTGGAACCTAATTCACTTGTGTAACAATTGTCTATATTGTCTATGTCAACATGAATCTTGCCTTCATCTTCCATCCTCCATAGCTCCTACCATGCTCTAGATCTACTCTTTTCACATGGTATCAGAGCCCAGATGAGCATGGCTTAGCTCCTCTCCATATGTGCTTAGCTCAATTTGAGTGTTGGACCCCATCTCCAACTTCATTTGCATTCCTACACCTTCAATGAAGCTTCCATGGCAACCATAGCCAACAACACCTTGTCAGCTTGAAGCTTTCATATCTCTCTCCATAGGCCAAATCTCTTTGAAATTCCTTCTGGAGAAGTGTTTCTTTGCTTCTAGAGCTCCTCCCTTGCACCTCAATCATTGACATTGGGCAACTATAGCTTCAACATTTATTGCCTCTTTTCAGAGTTGTTGCCATAACTGTGTCTATGGATAGCAGTACCTACCTGACTTGGAGGAGTTGGATCTCCACATACAAGCCATATCTCTCTAAGATCTTTTCTAGGGAAACATTCCTAAACTCCTTGTGCTCGTGCTGGCACATTATAGCGGGAATTGGCCTCCCAATTGCTCAGCATTGCACATTTCTTGTCACATTGTCAAAATTGTGCCTGAACGTAGTTTACAGCTATTGTTGTCAGCTTGCTGTGTGATTTATCTTGCAGTTATAAGGCAACTGAAGCTCCATATCCAAGCTTACTCCCTGCCATGTATCACTTTGAATCATTGACTGTACGAGCTGCAATGCATACAGAAGTTTAGTCACTTGTCAAAAACCCTAGAATAGGATAGCCATAGCTACTCAATTTCAAACTCATATTTCACTTTACTTTTTCACTCCTTTGAGCTCAACCAGGTATTTGCCCACTGACCTACTGTACCACTCAAGTACTCAGCTTTGGAAGAAGATTTGGAAGACCATCAAGCAACACTCAACTCATCAAGCAGAAAGAAGATTCAAGTTCAAGACCAGACATAATATCTCTTGATACTACAAAGTGTGTCTTCACACTACCTTGCACTTCTGTCTCTTAACACATTGAAATACAACTCTTTTGCAGGTTAATTGAAGCTTATCAACATGGTAGAACTTGAGCAAATAGCAAAGTTAAATGAAGAAGGTTTCCATGCATGGAAGGAAAAGACCATGTACCACCTCATTAGGAAAGACCTCTGGGATCTCTTTGAAGATGATGAAGGTGATGCATATGGCAGGAAAGAAGATTCAGAAAGTGGGATCCTTGCAGTAGCTCCACCAAAAACCAAATAATGGAAGAATATGAATAGCAAGGCACTAGGCATCATTGCATGGGGACTAAGTGATGATGTGCTACATCATATTTGTGGCATTAGAGATGCTAGAACTGCTTGGGAGGAACTTGATAGGATGTTTGGTACCCAAGCAAATAATTCAAAGGTAAAATTTCTCATGTAGTTTTATAAACTAGATATAAAAGACAATGCTTCCATGACCATACACATTAACAAGTTCAAGAGCCTAAAAACCCAGCTTGCAACTCTTAAGAAGAATATTGATGAAGCAATAGTGGTACTGCTTGCAAGTGTAAATAAGGATCCATATGAGAATCTTGTGTCCACCCTAAATAATGTTCCAAGTCTCTCACTTAAAAATATTGAGCACTCTCTTCTTGATGAAGAGAACAAATAGAAGAACAAGAATGCAAAAGATGGTGTCCCATCATCTAGGGAAAATTTCTTATACACTAAAGGAGCTGCTGGACCCAAAGGAAGAGGTCGAGGATTCAACACCAACAATAAAGATCACGTGACATGTCATTATTGTGGTAAGACTAGCCATATAGCCAGTGAATGTTTCCACCGTAAAAGAGCACAATGGATGCAGAATGGTAACCACCAGAATTAGTTCATGAATGAAAGAGAAGAAGATGCTTCTGATAACATCAACAACTTTGATAGATTGTTCTAAAGAATTTTCATTGTATCTTTCATATGTTTTTCCCATAGTGGATCTCTATGTTTCCCTTAGTGGATTTGCTTTGTAAAAACCCTTGCCAAAGATGTAAAGTTTCAAGCTTTAACTTGACTAGACTGCCTATGAGCTAGTCTCCTGGGCCATGTCACCATGTAGGGGGGCAAAAGCCATAAAGTGTAGGAACTCATCATTTGAGGAGGGGTGTTGAGAAATGACAAATGATGTATGCTCTAGGAAGAGATGTCTTGAATCCCATAAGCACAGTGGTGGTGCAAAATGCTACCTACCCAGCTACTATAAAAGCATTGTACTTGACTATCACTTTCATATGGAATGAATACAATATCATGATGCTTTCCTCTTTCAATTAGTGTCATTGTCATTGTCAGTCCATTACACAAGATTGTCTTTATGAGTCCAAGCTTTCATCTTGGAACCTAATTCACTTGTGTAACAGTTGTCTATATTGTCTATGTCAACATGAATCTTGTCTTCATCTTCCATCCTCCATAGCTCCTGCCATGCTCTAGATCTGCACTTTTCACACCCCATACATCTCATCCTATACATATGTGTCTATGTCCTCAAGTTTTATACCACTCAATTTAATTAGCTTGATTGGCCTCTTTTGTACCAATACATTGTAGATTTTTATCCTTCCAATTCATGCCATCCAAATTTTAAATGTTGGATGATGCATTTTCAAAGGTAGAAGAAGAAGCCATAGTCATTGCAATGTGTGCCAAACAATAAGAAACCAAGATCCTATCACAATTGCAACACTAAGAAGACCAATAAACTACAAAATCAAGTGCCCATTGTAATGATCAAAAAATGATAAAAGAAATATCAAAATAGCCTAAGCACTTTTCAATGCATATCACAATCACAAATTGTTCATGCAATTTTTTGGCTATTTAGCTGGAGCACAAAAACCTCCAAAGCACATGAGTCTCTTCTCTTTGGAATGTGAAAATGGTTCTACATTACAAAGAAGGTTCTTTTTTATAAAACTAATTGCCTATACCTTCTAAACCATGAAAGAAATGTGAGAAAATATAGTGAAAATACAAACTCATCAAAATACATCCAAGTAGGTCATTTTCATCAATAACAACCTCTTGGAGGAGTTCAATGTACAATATGGTCCACATGCATCACAATCTCACCAAAATACCAATTCTATCTCTCTTTCTTCTTCTCCACCATTAATAGAAAGAAGTAAGCCCTGAGCTCAAAATGGCAATTAAGCCCTCTACTTTTCCACTTGAGCTCACCTCCTACTTTTGAAATAACAAGCTACCTTTGTGCTTAAGTAGAATAAGTGCTTGAATACATCAAAATCGTGGCTTGAATCTCTTGTTGAGAAATCCAAAAACCAACTAAACTACCTTGAATCTAGCAACTATTGATTGTCCAAGTGCTTCCAAATTGGTCTATGGAAGCCCCCAAACTGAGCCTCAATGGCTCTCTCAATTGCAATACATGTTTGGCTTAAGTGACAAGCTCAATAGTGAGATTACTAATCTAGATAGCAAGCAAGAATGTGACAAAAGAATCTCAAATGAAGCTTGAATCCTTGATTTTATGACAAATCTTGACTCCTCACACTCGCTCCAGCCACAAGGTCCCATGATTACAATTTTGGCTTTGAGACAGAAGTAATGGTAGGATGTGGGGTCAAAGCTATGGAGTGCAAGAGGGTTGAGAGAGAGAGGAAGCACACAAGGTATTTTTTGTGGGTACTTAGTTACCTTATTCTTAATTATTTTCACTTATATAAAATTATACAATGTGTACTAGTAAAAGAGGTGCCTCCCATTTGGCCATTGGTCTTTACCCCAACATTTTTGACCCTACTCTTTTGATATTCAAACAATAATTTTCATACGTATAATAAGAAGCTTAGCCATTTTGTTAACTTTAGCCCTATTTTTTATGATGTAGTAGGAGAAGCAACACGAGTTACTTATGTACACCCTTTGGGTTATAAAATGTAGATTTGGGGTATAATTTTCAACTCACATTGTGTTTTTTAGCATCACTTTCTACTCATTAAAAATCCATATTTGATTGATTCAAAGAGAATTTCTTATAATAGGAGTACTATAAGGTGTCACATATTTTATGGAATTTCTCCTGTGATATATAGTAGGAATTCTCATATCTATAAGAGGAAGCTTGGCCCTTTTGTTTTGACATTGCTCTTTATGGTGTAGTGCAAGGAGTAACATGAGCTACTACTTGTTGAATGCCTTTTGGGCTATAAAAGCTAGACTTGCTCTAATTTTCAACTCACATGATCCTTTTTGACATATTATAATATGTGCACCTCTAATCAATTTCAACTCGTTAAAATGCATTTTCAAGCTGATTCTGAGAACAATTGAAATACAACAGGAGTATACAAACTCTTAGTCATTTCGAAAGACAATATTACTACAAAACAAATATGATAGATATACACCAAGAGTATAACAACCTCTCGCTCATTTTGTGGCCCTTTATTTTTTGATACATGATAGGAATTCTTGTGTACACATCAAGAAGCTTGGCCCTTCTATTAATTTTTGGTGCTACGGTGTAGTAGGAGGAGACATGGCTTACTTGTTGTATGCCTTTGTGTTATGAAAGATAGTACTACTATAATTTCGAGCTCATATTGTACTTTTTGGCATATAAAATGTGCACCTACAAATCGATTTTTGCTCATTAAAATGCAAATTTGACTAATTTTGAGAACAGGTCTTGACGTAAACCTAAGTGTGACAATCTTTTAGTCATTTGGTGCAATAAGAGTACTACAACAATCGTACAATAGGATATTACAACCTCTATGTCATTTTGTGGCCCTGCTCTTTTCATATGCAATAGGAATTCTTATATGTATAATAGGAAGCTTGGTCCTTCTATTAATTTTTAGCTCTTCTCTTTGTAGCGAATTAGGAGAAGCAACATGAATTATTTGTTATATTCCTTTTAAGATATAAAAGGTAGATCGACTATAATTTTTAGCTCACATTGTACTTTTTCATGCAAAATGCGCACCGCAATCATTTGCTACTAATTAAACTATCATTTTTGAATGATTTTGAAAATAGTTCTTGATGTACAACAAGACTATCAGTTATTTTGATCCACATAAATATTACAATAGGAGTAAAACAACTATACAATAGGAGTTAAAACCTTTCGACCATTTTGTGGCCTAGCTCTTTGAAAGGTGAGAAGGATCGAAGCTTGCACTCGAGAGCTATGGCGGGAGAGCAAGAGCAAGAGCAAGAAAGAGAGAGACAAGAAATGGGAACTCCAATAGTCACAATGTGTGACCGGGCCTTCCTTTATTCAAACTGTCACTAAAAGAATAAATAATAAAGTGACAGTGATGGGCGCCCGCCACCTATAGTGTGCAGTGGTGGTGACTGTCAATGTAGTAATACATGGGTGGCTAGGCGAAGGTGCCTTTACCCCCAACAACCTCCCACTTAAAGGTGAATCTGCCCTAGTGAGGAGTGAAAAAGAAAAAAGAAAAAAAAAGACAGTACAACATGTACACATGTACGACAGGATGAGGAAAGACCTCATCTCATCCCATGCCCATCAACCTCTTGAGGAAGGCAAAGCGCTCTGTAGAGAGGCTTTTTGTGAGCAGATTTGCAGGATTATGGTCAGTCAAGATCTTGACAAGATCAATAGACTTGTCATCAATGACCCCACATATAAAGTAATACCTCACCTCAATGTGTTTCGTCTTCGCATGGAAGATCGGATTCTTGGCTTGGCGGATTCTTGGCTAACTGAATAGCACTCATAGAATCAGAATGCAGTGTAGGGATAACATCAATACCAAGGTCATCAACCAAATGACCCAACCAAATGGCCTCCTTGCAAGCCTCAGTGGCTGCAACATACTCGGCCTTTGTAGTAGAAAGGGCCATGCATTTCTGCACCCTGGACATCCAAGAAACAGCACCTCCAGCATAGGTGAAGACATAGACGGAAGTGGACTTTCTATTATCTGCATGTCCTGCATAATTAGAGTCAGTGTACCCCACGACTCCTATATCCTAGCTACCATAGCATATGCACATATTTGCAGTGCCCTTCAGGTACCTCATGATATCCTTCACGGCATCCCAATGCTTCTTGCCAGGTGTAGCCATATAGTGTGCCACAACACCAACTGCAAAGGCAATATCTGGATGAGTGGCGATCATGGCATACATAAGACTGCCCACTGCGGATGCATAGGGAATCTTGGCCAGCTCGGCCCTCTGTTCATCTGTCTGTGGACAATCAGCCTGTGATACCTTCACATAAGAAGGCAATGGACAGCCAATAGGCTTTACGCCCTGCATGCGGAAGCGCTCAAGGACTTTATGAATGTACTCCCTCTGTGACAAGTAGAGGAGTCCCTGATGCTTGTCGCGTCTAATGTGCATACCAAGTATGTGAGCGACGTGTCCCATATCTTTCATCTCAAAGCTCTTCTTGAGCTGAGCCTTAAGAGCATCTAGCTCATCATGAGCTTTCCCTGCTAGCAGCATATCATCCACATAGAGTACCAAAATCAATAAAGAACCATCACGGGCTTTCTTCGTGTAAAGACACAGATCCATAGCACTCCTGATGTAGCCCTGTGACTGCATAAAGACATCAAACTTATGATACCACTCCCTAGGTGCCTGCTTCAAGCCATAAAGACTTTTCTTCAATTTGCACACTAGGTGCTCCTTGCCAGGTTCTGCAAAGCCCTTAGGTTGCTCTATATAAATCTCATCATGCAAGTCCCCATGTAAGAAAGCCGTCTTGATATCCATCTGGTATAAATCCAAGTCAAGCTGAGCAACCAAAGCCAAGACTAAGCACAGGGTGGTCATCTTAACCACATGAGAAAAGACCTCACCAAAGTCCACACCATGCTCCTGCTTAAAACCCTTTGCTACCAATCTAGCCTTGTATGCCGACTTGGGGTATCCAGGGGTACTTTTCAGCTTGTACACCCACTTGCATGGCAAAGCCTTCTTGCCCGTAGGTAAGGAAACCAAATCCCAAGTGTCATTCTTATGCAAGGAGTCTATCTTAGACTGCATAGCCCTCTCCTAGGAGTGACTGTCACCCCTGTGCATAGCCTCATCATAAGTGAAAGGCTCTCCTACATTTGTAACCAAGACATAATGCATCGAGGGCTGAAATCTATTAGGTGGATGTCTGTCTCTAGTAGACTATCTCACGGCAGGCTCTGCTACCTGCCCAATTGCCTGTCCAACACCCTGACCATGAGCATTTGCTGCAGCAGCTGTAGGCTGTCCAACTAGCTGTGCGGGAGCCCTCGACTCCTCCTAAAATATGACCCTGCGGATCTCAACAACTCTCTCAGGCTGCCTATGCATCTTGTCTTCATGGAAGACTACATCATGACTATGGATGACTTTTCGCACCTGCGGATCCTAGAGACAGTAACCCATCTCGCCTGCATCCCCATAACCAAGGAAAATGCATTTGACACTCTTAGGATCCAACTTACTTCTCTTGTTCCTGGGCACATGGCAAAATGCCTCACATCCAAAGACACGGAGATGCGCATAAGAGGGAGATTTTCCAGTCCATACCTCCTTTGCAACTTGGAAATCCAGACCACTAGAGGGTGATCTGTTTATGACATGCACAGCTGTACTAACTGCCTCAGCCCAAAAGCTCTGTGGTAGGCCTGCATGGGTAAGCATACTGTGTACATGCTCCTGGATGGTTCTATTTATCTGCTCAGCCAAACCATTCTTGGGGGGTGTAGGGGGCGGTCAACTGATGCTTAATACCCCTCTCATCACATAACTGCTCAAAAGCACGTGAGATATACTCACCCCCATTATCTGTTCTTAGGCATTTCAGCCCATACCCAGACTGGTTCTCAACCAATTCAAGCCATCTCTAAAACACAGCCAAGACATCGGATTTCAGCTTAATGGGATTTCAGCATCTATGAAAGTAACAAAATACTTTGCATCACCCATAGATTGACAAGGCATGGGCCCACAAACATCCGAATGTACCAATGCCAAGGGCTCACTCATGCGTGGCCTACCAGACTTCTTATGCGTAGATCTAGTCTGCCAGCCATAAAGACAATGCTCACATGAATCAAAACATGCATAATCAAGGGGTGGTAAGTACTGAAAACCAGAAAGCATTTTCATTCCCTTCAAAGACATATGGCCCAAACGGGCATGCCAAAGAGATACATGTGGGATAGAACCCACAGAAAAAATATGATCAAGGGAAGAAGTGGATACAATCAAGGGATAGAGGCTGCCAACCTTGGCACCTCTTGCAATCACAAGTCTGCCACCATGAGTGGTGATCTTCCATGCAGAGTCTCCAAAAGATACATGATAACCTGCGTCATCAAGCTGTCCAGCTACCATGAGACTGCATGTCAAAGCAGGTACATGATGTACATCATGCATAACAAAACTATTGCCAGAAGGAAACTGCAGCCTAACATCACCAATGCTCACAATATCAAGAGAACTGTCATCACCCAAGCGCATAGAGCCCGAAACAGTACGGTATGAATGAAACCACTCTCGGCAAGGTGTCACATGAAAGGACACACCTGAGTCCAAGAGCCAACATTGTGCATACATAGAGTGTATCTCTGTCATCTGCGAAGCATTAGAAGAAGCTGCAAGGATGTAATCATCATCGTCAACATCCTCAGACTGCATAACATTGATCTCTTCAATTTTAACACTGGACTTTGCAGGCACTATGCTGTGATTAGAAGACTTATCCTACACTTTGTCTTTCCCCTTATCTTTGCGCCTTTCATTGCGCAGTTCATGGTACGGCCCTTTTTTCCACAATGGTGACAAGTAACATCTGCATTCTTGCCATGGGATTTGCTATGTGACTTCCCGCGAGGCCACTGCCCACAATGGTGACAAGTAACATCTGCATTCTTGCCATGTGATTTGCTACCTGACTTCCCACGAGGCTTGGACCGAGATTTCTGAGAATCCTGTCCACAGCCACTGCCACTGCCATGCTTTCCATATCCATCATTCTTGCCTCTAATTATCATAGCATACGACACACGAGAGGCATCCAAATTCTTACAGGTAACCTCTTCCAGCAGAAGAGCACTCTCAACATCAGATAATTTCAAGGTAGTAGCAGAGGCACATAATGCAGTGCGAAATACATCCCATGACTCATTAAGAGTACCAAGCAAGAAAAGAGGAGTGACATCCTCTGCAAAAGTGATGTCCTGCGAAGTCAAGTTCTTGAGTATAGCATGGAATTGGCTCAAGTGAGCAGACATGGTCACATTCTTCTTCATGCGCAAATCCATAAGCTACTTCAGCCAATACATCTGACTCGCTGTACTTTTCTTGTCATAGAGATTCTTGATTTTATCCCACGATTGCCATGCACTTTGTTCTTCCTCAAATACATTGTAATGAACTTGTTCTTTGAGAGATAATACAATAGTGGACTTGCATAACTCATCAAGCTCAAACCATTCCTCATCTGGCATAGTTGCAGGCAGCCCCACTGAACCTCAATGGCTTGATCTGCAATTTCTATACCAATACCTGCCAAATCTGGCTCTTCCAATAAGAGTAATTTGTACCATCAAGCTTAGTGATGTTGAAAATAGCATGATCAGTGGACGAACTTGCCATAATGCAGGTTGGAAGACTACAGAGACAGTTCAAAACTGCTTGCTGTTTATTGCAGAAAATGACTAAAAAATCACCAAAATCGAGAGAAAATGGCGAGAAAAGTGTAACCAAAGCTGCTGCCACCAAGTACTAGTGAAAGTACATCATTTTAGAATATTTCAGCATGAAAAATCCTTGTCAGTCCAGAGTTATATGCTTGCTGTAATAAAGGACAACAGGGTACTGTGAGAGTCAATATTGTTGACCAAATCACTACACCAAGTCAATAAATGACAGCCAAGACATGACCATCCATAAACAGCCATAAATCAGCACCAAACAGTCATCAAGACCCTGAGCAAACACCCAAACATGTCACCAAAGCATCTGTCAGTGTAGGCATACCCCCTGGACAATAGGGAAAAGTATACATAACACTGACAAGACCTGACACCAGTAGGTGTATGCTTACAAGAGTGCAAAGCCCAAGCTTAGGTCAAAAGCAACTCCAAGATATCAATGCATGAACCATGTAACATTTAAGTGTAAGAGATCCCAAAGTCTCAAGTATGTGCAAAATGCTCAAAATAGCGTAAACCTCCTGCTCAATGTCGGTCAAGCATACAAGATGCTCCCATTGGCACAAAAGGTGGATAAATGAGCTCAACAACTCAATCAAACCAAGTCAGAGTACCAAAGATAGGTAACCAAGACAATGCCTCAATAGCATCCCAAGAGCATAACAGCTACAAAGCAACTGTAGGTAGCATCCATGAGCAAGACATACATCCCAATAAATATCTCTGACAACCAAAATGCCATCCAATACAAAATTCTAGAATAGCAAATGAGAATCCAAGCCAAGTCTTCAGAGAGCACTGAAGCTCAACAAGTACATGGTACACTGTGCCAAGACAAATGCATCAAGCCGTAGGCGTCGGGTAAGCATGTACCCAAATAGCATATAACTGTCAAAGCAATGACCATTGTCAAGCATAGACCAATGTCAATAAGTGCAGGCTGAAATAAGATTAAGCTTCCAAAAGCATCCGGATCCAATGACAAGCTCGAAGTCGTCCGTCGACGATCAATACATCATAGCATAACCCAAGACATACACCCGGAACCAATAGGCATATGTCAAAGCATGAAAGATAGCTTCAGCCCAAGAGTATTTAGCATGCATTTACTATTATAAACTGAGTATTTCCAGCCCTACAATCAAGCCAAAATCATAGCATTACGTGTAGCTTCAATCCCCCAATCAATTGGGATGCAATAGGCATCAAACCAGTTATGTACTCATGCCCAAACAAGCATAGGCATAAACTGTGAATGTAGCACTAGCATAAAATGTCTATGGACTATTTATAACACTCCTGAAACACTGTTTTCAGCCACCAACCAATGCCTAATCTCAAAGGATCAATGCCAAGTACAATACATGTGCAAAAAGGCCTGAAATGGAGCCCGAACAAGTGATCAATGCCAAGCTGGAGCTGGAGCTGAAGTGGCTGCCCAAAAAAATAGGCACAGATTGCATGATGTTGCTGCTACTCTTGTTGGTCCATGTGGCAACTCTGGAGTGGTTGGAGTGCTCAAACATGAGCCAAAGGGGCCTGGGAACAAGCCTCTATCAGCCCATAACCGAGGGCAAAGAGATATGAAGGTTGGAAGCTTCAATGGTGGCTCCCTTGTTTGCCTAGACCTGTGGATTGAAATAAAAATCTAAAATAATGAAGAAATACCTCAATGTCAATGCCCTAATGGTTCCTCAATAGGTCGAGAAGAAGCTCGAGGAGTGACGGGAGCTCAAGAGAATGAGCTATGGTTGTCGGGAAGGAGACCCAATGCAAGTGGGGAGTCAATGAGAAGCTGAGAATGTCACAAGCCAAGCTCAAGAGTTGGGAAGTTGGGAAGCCGAGCTCTGATACCAGTTGAAAGGTGAGAAGGATTGAAGCTTGCACTCGAGAGCTATGGCAGGAGAGCAAGAGCAAGAAAGAGAGAGACAAGAAATGGGAACTCCAACAATCACAATGTGTGATCGGGCCTTCCTTTATTCAAACTGTCACTAAAAGAATAAAGAATAAAGTGACGGTGACGGGCGCCCGCCACCTGCAGTGTGTAGTGGTGGTGACTGTCAGTGTAGTAATACACGGGCGGCTAGGCGGGGGCGCCTTTACCCCCAACACTCTTTTGATATACATGAGAAATTCTCGTATATACACTACTTGCTCTTTATGATGTAGCAAAAGGAGCAACATGAGTCACTTTTTGTATTGGGATTTCTTTATATGTGCTATTCTAATAGGAGTAAAAGGCTATAGTTTAGCTAAACTCCCTTTTTGAATTGCTATACATTCCTTATTTTTTAATTCAAAGTGCTTTAAACATTAAAATAGTACTATTAGCTCACATTGCAGTGTTGTTTTGATATACAATAAGAATTCTCATACTATGAAAAGCAAGAATCTTAGGGCTTTCTTTCCAAGCTTCGAGCCCTCAAAAAAGAGTTTGAACTTATTTTTGTGGAAAAGAGCTAAACACTTCGAGTCCTTGGGTTGGTTATAAGATTTAGATTTCCTAAAGGCATTGGGTACCATACCTTGCTATGTGCAGTAGGAGGAGCAAAATGAGTTACTTATTGTGTTAGGCTATTTTATATTTACAGTTGTACTGAGTTTAATAGATTAGAGCCCTTCTCTAATTTCTCTAAGTACTTTCTTTTCTAATTCGATCCACTAAAGCACTTTCAACATTTAACAAATCCCTATTGACTCATTGACAAATGTACAAGTCTAAACATAAGAGCTCGAAAAGGAATAGTACAAAAGTAGTAAGCTTTGTTAGAAATATTGAGACTATCACAAACTATTTTACAAGTTGTTGGCTTGAAGAACTTTGATTAAAATATTGAGGATATTTATGAAAATGTTTCACGAGTCCATTTTTATTTATATAAAAGATCAACTTCATATTGATATGCAACCTCAATGCCATATTTCCTAAACCAATTGTCCTATTTTTCGAAACTCATAATGTAATAATTTAGATCCCCCATCACAAGGATATCTATCAATAAATAGATCCTCATTGAAATTTGATTTATATGTGGAAAGCTATTGTAAAGGAAAGTGTCATTTGCCAACTTCCATTGCTCTAACTACTATGTCAACTAATCTCTCACCATGTAGCCATTTGGAAGCTTCTTAATGGTTGGTAGGATAGTGAAGCTTCCTTTTCTATTCTATAGATACCTATACTAGTTGTCAACAACACATTGTGGAAGTAGTTGAAGGAAATTATGAAGGGCTATAAAAGAGACTAGCTTGGTGGATGCAAGCTCGTAATCTACTACACCACACAATTCCTATCCAACCCAACCACTAAGGTAGTTTTTAAATGCTTGTAAAACAAATATCTACTCTCCTTTCTATATTTTGGACAATGGAGCTCAAATGTAGATATGTGGCCCACTAGCATGCACAATTCAAGAATGGCATTGCATATTTACATAGAAATTACATCCTAAATCCCATATTACAAACCCAAAATGGCCAAAATATAGAACTAGTATAATAATAAACAAATATTTGCAATGCTTGAATGCATGCACTACATATTGGATCATCTACTTGTTGGAAGAAAATGTGTAGATTACAATATCCTCATGTATATCTACAACAAGAGGATTTTCATTCCCATTGCATGTGTAAATCAAAATTAGTACACCATTCCCACTATATGTGTGGTAAAATTTTTGGATTACATTATCCTCATGCATATCAAAAGTAGGAGATATACCTCATATCTACTTTAGATAAATCCTAGAATTTGTGTGTTTCAAAACAAATTAAATGACTAAAAATGTAGTAGATTCAACTTATTACATGATAGTCTTTGTTCATCATTTAACCAAAAATATGCCATTCATAGCAGTTTTCTGTTCATAGTTTCTAGTATTACAACAAGTGTATACAATCCAAATGGAACCATTGTAGTTTCCTTGTTGAGGATAAGAAAAGGAACTCTAAGGATTTGTTGCAAATGGGTGAGGTAGATGTACTCAGATAATGCCTAGACTTTTTGTGCTTCAAACAAATTAAATGGCTAAAAATGCATTAAATTAAATTACAATAAAGACAATCCTTGTTCATTTGGATATATTATTTCACTCTATATCTAATATTAAAAAAACCCTATCATAGCACCTACCTATTCAAGATTCAAGGATGTTTCTATTTCAATTAAACATTGTTCTTTTTCAAATAAGATGTAGACATAAACGTTGCCCACTTTTTTTAGAGTTAATATTCAAATAGAAAGAATGTCTATCACATAATCTATGACAAATTTGGTCATATTATAACCTTTTATAATTTTTAGCTCTAGTACCAACCCCCAGTAAAGCTAGTGTTTCTTGGAGGGCAAAGATTTTGGCATCCATCTTTATTACGTTTCCCACCAATGAGGAATCTGATTACTTTATTGAAGCATCTCTATTTTTGACATAAGTAGAGCAACAACATTTGAGAATTCTCATTTCTCAACACATTTATCTTGAAACTCTAATATTTATTTGAACTAGCATACCAATAACCAAATTCATAAAACTTGACTTTTGATTTTATAGGTAGTGATGCAATATGTGCCACATGTGCACTATATATGTGCTTATCCAGTGAGGATATGGCATTTGATTTGTCATACTATTTTGGCTTCTTCGTTAGCACTGCCTTCTATATCATCACTTGAAATGTGGATTCACAAACCTATAGTTGGAGTAGAGTTTCCAAGTTTCCATCTTTTTCCTTATGCCTTCATGCTTACTCTTACAATGCTCAAAAACTAGCTCGTCAGACACTACCCAATCAATTTTATGGGAAGATGGGTTTGCTTGGTTAGTAGTTCATCCATCATATGCAAAACATGCTACAAATTTGCAAGTGATTTCATTGTTTAGTGATGGTGCTTGGTAAATTGTTTGGCCTAACAATATGCAATTATTAACAAAATGTAGTTGCACACGTGTTAAGTAACCTTTGATCTATTTGTTTTACTACATGTAAAAAGTCAGCCAACCACTAAGGCTTGGGAGAACTTTCTCACTAATGTGTTGATAGAGCTTTCCCTTTAAGCCAAGGCCATACTCAACATGGAGTTCCTCCCTTGTCTAGCAAAAACATTTCAACTCTAGGTACTAATACTTTTTTGAGCTACTTGCATGAAAGAATAACTGGTAATCATAATACTTTAGATACTTTATTTCAAAATAAGAACACATAAGCATGATTAGTGTAAATCAAACCTTGTCTCTCTTGTTATTGGCCTAGTAAAGAATCATTTATTGAAGTATATTTTGGGTTGCACTTACAAGATGGAGTTCTCATTCATCTTTCTAAGCACAACAAATGATGTCAAAGCACATATCATGTGTGGAAGAAGCATATATGCATTTATGTGAGCAAACAACACCATATTAGGGAATTTGGGAATTCTCATACAATTTGGGAATTCTCAATATAGTTAATATTTGGCCACATGATCAAATCGTATCCCCTTACTTGAAAGTGGAGTGTACCCTAATCTTTGTATAGGTTGTCTTTTCAAGTGTCACTTTGAAGCATGGGTTGAGATTTAGCCACATGGCCAAATCGTTACCCCTTATTTGAGAGTGGAACTTGGGAGATTCTCAAAATCTCTAATATGGTGTTAAACATGTTATGTCAATTTATGCATACTAATCAATCACAAATATGGTAAACATTGATTTATTAGAATTTAATTCGAGCTAACAAATGACACCAATAGGTCGCATTGTTAGTTCAAAGTTGATCATAGTGCTTTCATGCAAATAGATTCATGAGCACACAAGTTAGATAAATAGATAACATTGCTAGTTTATATTTGTTTGCAATGTTTTAATTTAGTAGGCATTGTTTCGGAGCAAACAAGTCACACAAACTGATTGTATTGAGAGTTGCATAGAGACTATTAAAATAATAAACCCAACAATTAATTAACTTGTCAATATGAGAGAATATTAATAATGAGATAAAATCCATGTGGGCCATTTTATAAAGTTTAGTGAGAGAAAGAAGAATACTCCTTCAAGAGGCTGCGAGAAGCTAGAGAGAGAGAGAGAGAGAGAGAGAGAGAGAGAGAGAGAGAGAGAGAGAGAGAGAGAGAGAGAGAGAGAGAGAGAGAGAGAGAGAGAGAGAGAGAGAGAGAGAGAGAGAGAGAGAGAGAGAGAGAGAGAGAGAGAGGAAGAAAGTTAGCTCAAATCCCTTGTCTCGATCTTTAACTAAGCCATATTCTCTTACCCTCTCTCATCTAAAATCTATCCCACCTTCCCTATCTCTCAAACTCCTCATGGACGAAGGCTCCAAAGCGACGAAGTGGAAAAACCATGGAGATCAATGCAACCGGTCAAGCAACGGGTATTACTAATGATACAGGAGTGCCCGAGGTTGCGGGAGTTGCCACTACAAATGGAACATCGTGTGTGGCTAATGCGAGCGCGAGTAAAGATAAAGTTCCTAATGTCGCCATGCTGCCAAACCAGGTTATTCATTACTAGATTATCATTTTTCAATATAAGATAATTACATAAGATATTAGCTTCCATATTCTTCACTTACACATTAAACTGATAACTCATCTAGAAAGACATATTAGTACAAGCATAAAACGATTAATCACTATGATTTGTAGCTAGAATAGTTGAGATACTAAGGCATAGAATCAGTATAGAATTAATTGCCAAAGGTTATTGTACATATGTCTTTATGCGCATTCAATATAGTTATGATCAAATGCGACGAGGTTAAGAATTGATTAGTGAAGGTTATAGAAACTGATTGTCTATTTAGGAATCCTACAGATCATCTCGTTGAGTTATTGACACAATATATTTCCTTAAGGGATTTTGCTTAGGTTGGATAAGTGAATCCAAATGGAAAACTCATGCCTTGCTTAACATGTTATAAGAGGTGTACTCAACACTTCTTTATGGGGAGAAGAATCCTCATTAGAATGTAAGGTTACCTTAGGATAAGGTCTACCTTGGCTATGTGAAGCTGTGATTTACATGTTGGGATGATTGTCATTGCATTATTTGATACATATTTGAAAGGGCTGTTTGTGTTTGCTAGAATCTAGATTTTTGATTGAAATTATTGTCAAACAGAATAAAAGGAAGGATCGCGCTAGACTACCCCCAAGCTAGCGGCGAGACCCTACTCCAAGGGGGTCATGATTATCGCTACGAGAGGCTTGGACCGGCTCTGTAGGCGAAAGGTCTGTCAGTAGGGATAGTCTCGGGCAGTAGGAATTGTAGGTGCTAGAGGGGGCTCTGGCTGTAAATTCTGCATTTTTCCAAGAATCTGACGAGAGCCCCTTCGTGACCCAGGACGGGATCCTGGAACCCTAAATACTAGTTATGAGGGTGGAATCTTGGTGGACAAAATGTCCTTATGGAATTCTGTGTATGTTCCGCTGGGATGGAATGATGGAATTTGTAATAAACTTCCAATATAATAAAGAAGTTTGCTTTACTGTTCGAATTGTATGCATGTTAGTGAGATAAATTATGTGAAGGAACGTGTGACTTAATGGACTAATTAAGGAAGCTGGTTGTATATGTTCCAATAAATGTGTTGTAGGTAATTAAAAAACTAAAGATGACCCATCATCAGAGGAAAGCGGATGGGCATAACCCTCGACGGGTCCGTCCAATGGTAGGGTGGTCTCAGTTAGCTGGGAGCTTTTCTACATCGGAAAATAGAAATAGGAAGATGATAAATTGACCAAGTAGTCATTAGGTAGAACCGACTTGCATTGTTTTAGGGGGCCAGAATGGGATTTTGCCTTATGGGCAGGAGGGTTGACGTACCGCACTCCCCTCCGTCTCCCATTCTCTTTGAACTAAGTGCAATGGCAAGTCCACTTCAGATCGAGTAATCCTCTAAAAAGTGGAACTCGAAATTACTGATGCTAGCTGGCTGCTAGGAAACCCATCCGATTTTAGGAACCCAAGTCTTCAGGTCGATCCTAGTGGGTTCGGCCAGAACTCTCCCATTGTGAAGTAGACTTGGTAGGGCCTAAGTGACAACCCTATGATGTTCCAAGGGAGCACCGGGCGGCATCATTTGTGGGAAAACCTACTGATGGACTACTAAAAGGTGTGCCGTGGATTGGGACTAGCGGACACCTCACAGTTGGTATTAGAGTGCACGTTACTATAGATTATGACGTAAGCTTAAGAAAAATATTATTTTTTCTAAGCATAGCCTAGGACATGTTTTCTTCTCTTTATTAACGTATGTTTTTTTGAATTATGGCAGAGTAACAATTCTTGGAAGCGATTCTTGATCTTTGAAGTAATATTTATGTCAGCTATGCATTCATCCAGTTTTTCCTGGAGAATTTAGATGATGCGAGTACTAGATCAGTTGTACAACCCGTCGCCTCTATATCGTGAAGATGGTGGATGATTAGTGGAGGATATTGCTATATCGATGCAAGCCGTCTAGCTTATCTTCAAAATAATCTGAAAAGGGTAAAATGGATGGAAGATCTTAAAGCTGTTAAGATCTATCTATTTCATGAGGCCACTGTAAACTCAACCCTATATACTAGAGGCAAGAAGATCAAACTAAACCAGTATATCTATGGGAAGTTACGAAGATCCTTCCGATTGACAGAATAAAAGTCATAGGTCGCTCTAGCCGCCGCAACTACAAAAAAGACGGATTTCCTGAACTCCCTCAAAAATATAGATTCCTAGATATTTACTCTCCGAATCCAAGTTACTTCATAAAGGATGTATCAGAGTGTCATACTTAGATTGTAGCAGGGAATCTTTTCCTGAGAGATAATAAGATGAGCCTGCGAGCTATCTGAATAGTGTATTTCCTTCCATCTGATTACCTTGTACATCCGTTGTAATAAAATATTGATTGATACTTTATCAATCAAAGAAATAATGCAATCTTATTTTATTTTTTTCTCTTGAAACCTCTGAAATTGCAATTTAACTTTAGCATGGGAAGAGAGTTGATTTGAGAGTTGTTTCAGTAAACTAAGCGAGAGATATTTTGAGTACTGAACTCTATTATTGACGCTACATAGAGTTGTAAAATTTAACTTATGAATTGCTAAAAATTTCCCAAAATCTCGCACCCACAACAATTCCCAACAAAGCTCAAGAGAAAAGGAACCTTTTGAAGAAAGTCAAACCTCCAGAGTTTGATGGGAAAGGCGAAAATGTGGAAGTTGATGCAGAAATTTGGATCAAATCGATGGAAGATTATTTTACTGCTGCCGGAAATATCCCAGCCAACCAAGCCATGATAGCTAAGCTAAAATTAATTGGCGAAGCTCGACTTTGGTGGAAGCAGTGGTGCCGAGATCAAGGTGTCCCTGAAAATACCATTACTTGGGACTTGCTGAAAGAAGCTGTAAGAGGAAGGTATTTACCTCCAGATTATCGCACCCAAAAGATGAACGAGTTCTTCAATTTGAAACAAATGGAATTGACCTTGGAAGCATACTACTCCAAGTTTGTTTCTCTTCTTAAATATGCACCCCCCATGGATATTGTTCAACAAGTGTCCAAGTTTTGCAATGGGCTAAATTATCCTCTGAACACTTGTTTAGAATCAATGCGCCCCATAGAACTCCAGGATGCTTTGATTCGAGTTGCTCTTATTATGCGAGAAGTACAATCAAAGCCTAATAACAATAAGTTTTGGAGCTACAATAACCAGAACAAAGGAGGATTCAAAGGTCAAGCAAAAAGAACCCAAGGACAATTTTTCCAAGGGCAAAAGAAGAAGGCAAAATCCAACGCAATTGGAAATTTTGTTCCTACCCAGGGAAACAGGGATGGTCTTAGGTGCTTCCACTGTAATGAGACAGGACATTTCAGGAGAGATTGTCCAAAGCTTGGTAGAAACCATCACTAAGGCCAATTTCGAGGTCAAGGCAGAGCTGCCCAAGGTCGTGGTCATGTAGCTATGACAAGAGGAAGAACGTCAAATATTACCCTAAAATAGACTAATACGGAGGAAGACCCTACTATTGAAGAAGACATTGAAAGAGCAAGTGTTCATGCTGCATTCCACAGGAAAGGACCAAATCGTCAATATTCAGTAATACAGACACCGGCTAGTCACCAAGGTAAATCATTTAAAGTTTTGATTGACTGTGGAAGTACACACTCATTTATTTCACCCAAGTGTGCTAAGAAGATAGGTATAGATATTGTAAATGCATCAAAGCTGCTTGTGGAATTAGCAAATGGAAAGGAAGTACTTTCTACACAGCAAACTGCCAAGGTAGAGTTTAACCTAGGAGAAAACCTTTCAAGTATGAGGTTCAGAGTAATGAACCTAGGAGCCTATGAATGTTTACTAGGAATGGATTGGCTGATTCCCAATGATGCTCATATCCATTGTGGAAAAGGTCAAGTCACATTTCAGGATTTGAATGGGGAAATAACAACTACACAAGGTGAAACAGGGAAACCTAAAGTTCAATTGGCAAAATCTTCTCGAATTGTGAAAGGCTTGAAGAAAGGATTACCTGTTTACTTGATCAAGCTTAACAAGACAAATCAAGATGGTCATGCAGAAGAAGAACCATCCTGGTTAAAAGAGTACACTGACATATTTCCTGAAGAGCTAACTGAGTTACCTCCGGAAAGAGAAGTTGATCATGAGATCAAACTTGTTCTAGGAGCCGCTCCAGTGGCAAAAAGACCTTACAAAATGTCTATTCCTGAAGCCATCGAACTAAAAAAGCAACTCAAGCAACTGCTAGGTATATCCGACCAAGTAGTTCACCATGGGGAGCCCCAGTATTATTCCAAAAGAAGAAAGATGGAACTCTCCGTCTTTGTATCGAATACCGAGGGCTAAACCAGGTGACGGTAAAGAATAAGTACCCAATCCCAAGGATTGATGAGCTTCTTGATCATCTACAAGGAGCAAAGATCTTTTCTAAGATTGATCTTCGGTCAGGATATTATCAGATTAGAGTCAAGAATGAAGATATTTCAAAGACCACCTT
Organism: Lygodium microphyllum; assembly: GCF_053477565.2. Taxonomy (NCBI): domain Eukaryota; kingdom Viridiplantae; phylum Streptophyta; class Polypodiopsida; order Schizaeales; family Lygodiaceae; genus Lygodium; species Lygodium microphyllum. Next base: position 129,985,368 of record NC_141143.1, read on the forward strand.
CAACACAAGATACGGCCATTTCGAATTCATCGTGATGTCATTTGGGTTGACAAATGCTCCAGCTACCTTCAACAGGTTAATGCAGGACATTTTTAGACCCCATCTTGATGACTTTGTCCTTGTATTCTTTGATGACGTCATAACTTATTCTAAGGAGGAAGAAGATCATGAACCACATCTTCGCATTGTCCTAGAGACAATGAGAACACACAAGTTGTATGCCAAGAACAAGAAGTGTGCGTTCTTCAAAAGGAAGATTGAATACTTGGGATTCATAGTGTCTGTTGAGGGTATATCAGTAGATCCTGCCAAGGTCAAGGATGTTCAAGATTGGCCACCCCCAACCACTATCAAGGAAGTGAGAAGTTTTCTAGGTCTAACGGGATGGTATAGGGTATTCATCAGAAACTATGCTCAGATTGCAGCACCTCTTACAAATTTACTTAAGAAGCAAGTTGCCATTAATTGGACGCCAATCGAACAGTCTAGCTTTGAGCAACTAAAGCATAGTCTGGTAACTGCTCCTATATTAAGGCTACCTGACTTAAGCAAGGAATTTGAAGTTGTCATAGATGCCAGCTCTCTTGCATTGGGATGTGTACTAATGCAGGAAGGACATCCTATAGCTTACTCTTCAAGAAAATTGAAAATCCATGAGCAGAAATATGCTACTCATGACCTGGAGTTATTAGCTGTGATTCATGCTCTCAAATTATGGAGACATTACTTGCTTGGAAATAAGTTTTCCTTAGTCACAGATCATAAAAGTCTTAAGTGGATTTTTACTCAGCCTGATCTTAATATGAGGCAACGACGTTGGATCGAGGTTCTTCAGGAATATGACTTTGGAATTAAGTTCAGACCTGGTAAAGAAAATGTAATAGCTGATGCCCTTAGCCGTAAAGCCTTCCTTAATGCTCTTATCACTGAAGAACCATCTAGGTCAGAAACTCTGGCTACAATGGTATCGATGCCGACTAATCCTATCATCGAGTTGACCAAGGATGAAGCAAATAAGGACCCAGACTATCAACAATTGTTTTGGGAAGTTCAGAATAAGGAACAAGATCCCAAACTCAAGACTAAGTATCAGGAATTCTCTATAGATGAAGATGAAGGACTTGTTTATTTCAGAATGAGACTATGCATTCCTTCAAGTCAGACTCTCAAGAGAAGGATACTTTGGGAAGCACATGATTCTCATTTTTCAGGACACCCAGGATATGCAAAAACTCTTAATGACGTCAGGAAAAGTTATTACTGGCAAAAACTCAAGAGTGATGTACTTAAGTATATCACTGAATGTCTAAATTGCCAAAGGGTAAAATCTAAACGCGTCAAGTTACCAGGAAAACTCCAGCCACTTGACATTCCCCAGATGAAATGGAAATTTATTAGCATGGACTTTGTAGTTGGGTTACCTTCTGTACAAGGAGGATATAACTCAATAATGATGATAGTAGACATGCTAACAAAGGTCGCTCATCTTCTCCCAACAAAAACCAATTATAAAGCTTTAGATATTGCTAGAATTTTTGTAAAAGAGATTTTTAGGTTACATGGGTTACCTAAAGGGATCATCAGTGATCGTGATTCTCTTTTCACATCACACTTCTGGAAGAGTTTATTTGAAGCCATTGGAACCCAACTTTGTTTCAGTACTGCTTATCATCCACAAACTGATGGGCAGACAGAACGAGTTAATCAAGTAATTGAGGATATTCTACGTGCATATTGCAGCAAGGAACCTAAAAGGTGGATTCAGTATCTATCCTTAGTGGAATTTTCCTATAATGTCTCCTATCATTCAAGTATTCAGATGACTCCATTTCAGGCACTATATGGTCAAGATTGTCGTATGCCACTTAATTTTTCCGATCCTACTCTAAGGGTAGAAGCCTCAAGAAAAATGTTAGAAGAAATGGATGATCAAATCAAGATCATCAGACAGGATATTCAAGCTGCCAAGGATCGACAAAAGGCATATGCTGATCTAAAAAGGCAAGAACAAGTCTTCAAAGAGGGAGACATGGTCTTCATCCGCGTCCATCCAAAGAAGAGTTATTTGTCTTTAGGAGAGTTTAAGAAGCTAAGTCCAAGATATTGTGGACCCTATAAGATTCTCAAGTGCCTAGGACCAAGCGCTTACAAGATACAACTCCTTGAGAATATAAAAATCCACAATGTATTTCATGTCAGCTTATTGAAAGCATATGTAGCTAACCCTAACCATATCCTTGATGATGAACAAGTTGTAATACCTAGTCAAGGAGTCCTTGAGCTACAACCTGACAGAGTAATTGATGTAAGGGAGAGAAAATTGAGGAGTAGAACCCTTAGAGAATACCTTGTCCAATGGAAGGATTATCCTGAAGAAGATGCTTCATGGATAGATGAGGATGCTCTTCATCAACAATACCCACAGTTTCTCTCGAGATGAGGACATCTCGATTTCTCTAAGGGGAGAAGGATGTAATATTTCCACATAATAAAAGTTAGTTGGAAGTTAGTTAGTTAATTAATAAGTTAGTAAGATTACTAACTAAAGACTAACTAAGGTAAAAACTAACTAATATTAATTATTAATAATTTTTATTTAATTTAAAATATTTTATTTAGAAAAATCAAGAGTCGTAAATTCGATATTTTTTTCGAATTGGCAAGGACCGTGGCCACCCTTCACGTAAATTACAACGTGAACGAAACTTATGAGTTATATTAATCACTAGGATAATGTGTATAGTTTGGATGGTCTAAAAATATTAGACTTTTGGACAAGACTAGAATATTTTAGATATTTTAGAGATTATCTTAATTTTTTTAAAAAAAAGAGATATGGAGATTTCTAGAACTAGATGTCATTTAAAAGAAAAAAACAAGTGATGTGTTAGTTAGTTTGAAGATTTTGTAAAAAGAAAAATAAAGAAAAGTGACTGGCGAAATCGCATGCGCCGATCACAGTTTATAGGCAGTAGACAGCACTTCGAACAGAGAAAAGAAGGAGTGAACTGAGAGCTTTCTAAACAAGTGTCTTGGAGTTTTACCCCCCTTTCAGAGCCAATGGAACCATCGGATTTATGATCCGAGCATCAGATCACTGATCTTTCCAAGATCCCCCTCCACAAAGAGCTCCACTTCTCAACCACAAGCCCTCTTCTCCAATTCACTATACATAAGAGGCATGGGGGGCAATTAGAGGGACATAAGGAGACCCCGAGAGGTTGCGAGAGAGAAGAAGAGAGAAAGAAGAATACTCCTTCAAGAGGCTGCGAGAAGCTAGAGAGAGAGAGAGAGAGAGAGAGAGAGAGAGAGAGAGAGAGAGAGAGAGAGAGAGAGAGAGAGAGAGAGAGAGAGAGAGAGAGAGAGGAAGAAAGTTAGCTCAAATCCCTTGTCTCGATCTTTAACTAAGCCATATTCTCTTACCCTCTCTCATCTAAAATCTATCCCACCTTCCCTATCTCTCAAACTCCTCGTGGACGAAGGCTCCAAAGCGACGAAGTGGAAAAACTATGGAGATCAACGCAACCGGTCAAGCAACGGGTATTACCAATGATACGGGAGTGCCCGAGGTTGCGGGAGTTGCCACTACAAATGGAACATCGGGTGTGGCTAATGCGAGCGTGAGTAAAGATAAAGTTCCTAATGTCGCCATGCTGCCAAACCAGGTTATTCATTACTAGATTATCATTTTTCAATATAAGATAATTACATAAGATATTAGCTTCCATATTCTTCACTTACACATTAAACTGATAACTCATCTAGAAAGACATATTAGTACAAGCATAAAACGATTAATCACTATGATTTGTAGCTAGAATAGTTGAGATACTAAGGCATAGAATCAGGATAGAATTAATTGCCAAAGGTTATTGTACATATGTCTTTATGCGCATTCAATATAGTTATGATCAAATGCGACGAGGTTAAGAATTGATTAGTGAAGGTTATAGAAACTGATTGTCTATTTAGGAATCCTATAGATCATCTCGTTGAGTTATTGACACAATATATTTCCTTAAGGGATTTTGCTTATGCTGGATAAGTGAATCCAAATGGAAAACTCATGCCTTGCTTAACATGTTATAAGAGGTGTACTCAACACTTCTTTATGGGGAGAAGAATCCTCATTAGAATGTAAGGTTACCTTAGGATAAGGTCTACCTTGGCTATGTGAAGCTATGATTTACATGTTGGGATGATTGTCATTGCATTATTTGATACATATTTGAAAGGACTGTTTGTGTTTGCTAGAATCTAGATTTTTGATTGAAATTATTGTCAAACAGAATAAAAGGAAGGATCGCGCTAGGCTACCCCCAAGCTAGCGGCGAGACCCTACTCCAAGGGGGCCATGATTATCGCTACGAGAGGTGTTGGGGTAAAGGCGCCTCCGCCGTGCTGCCCCGTGTATTACTACACTGACAGTACCCTCCACTGCACACTGCAGGTGGCGGGTGCCCGTCACATCACTTTATTCTTTACATTCATGTTTTAGTAACTAGTAAATAAAGGAAGGCGCGATCACACATTGTGGCTGTTTGAGTTCCCATTTCTTGTCTCTCTCTTTCTTGCTCTTGCTCTCCCGCCATAGCTCATGTGCAAGCTTCGATCCTTATCACCTTTCAACTGGTATCAGAGCTTGGCTTCCTCTTGCTCGAGCTCGACTCGGTGCTTCTCTAGCTTCGCATCGACTCCCTTCACGCATTGGATCTCCATCCCAGCAGCCATATCCGATCTCCCTGAGCTCCCATCACTCCCCGGTTTCCCGAGCACCTTCCCGGCCTATTGAGGCACCTTCAAGGCATTGATACTGAGGTATTTGATCATTCTTTCAGGGTTTTATTTGAGTCTACAGGTTGCAAACAGCAAGGGCAGCCATGGCTTCAAAGCCTTGAAGCTTATTCCCCTCATATTGTGCCTTACACCTATCAAGGCTCAAAGAGGCTTGTCATAGGCCTTTGATAGGCCCTTCTTGAGCCCCCCATTACCCTCTTTTCAGCCCATGTGGGAGCAGCAGCAAGTTCAGCACCAACAGGGTAGATTGCACCATATATATATATATATATAAGAGAGAGAGAGAGAGAGAGAGAGAGAGAGAGAGAGAGAGAGAGAGAGAGAGAGAGAGAGAGAGAGAGAGAGAGAGAGAGAGAGAGAGAGAGAGAGAGAGAGAGAGAGAGAGAGAGAGAGAGAGAGAGCCCAAAGGGTTAGTTACATTTTTGCCTACATTTAGAGTTGTAGAAATACATAAAGTTTGTGAAGCATGTTAGATTGGAAAGTAAGCAAGGAAAGCATGTTTGCATGATAGAGATGTAAGCAAGAATATACTTATGTTATGCATATCATTAGGAGAAATACGAACTCTCTTTTTTGCCCCTTAAGGGGTTTCTCTCACCTCTCTCTCTCTCTCTAAAAACAAATTCCAAAATAATGTTATAACAAGAGATCTTTACAATCAAGAGATTCTCATACTTGTATTTTTAATAGAATTCACCTATTATTTGATCCCCAAATTGTAGAATAAGGTCAATTTTTCTCAAAATCCTTACAACTAAAAAAATACAATTCTTCCAAAAACGGAGCCAATCATTGATGACAAACGACTCTTTAATACCCTCATGACTTTTCAATATTAAAATATATTAGAATCATTATCATTTTCGCTTCTTAAAAGGATGAAAGTTTAAAAATGGTATAAGTTGATGTACACATCATATTTTAAGATTATTTTTTGCCCAAAGACACTTTTTTGACTCAAGAGTTTCCTTGTGAATTTTTATCTCTTTCAAACAAGTATATGCGAATTTTTGGGCATTTTTTCCTTCCCTCTAAAAGCTCTATTTTCATTCCAAATTTTGTGTACTCTTCTCTTTTCCTCCAGAATATGGTTTCTTGCATACAAAATCTTCTAAAGCAGCATTGAGGAGTGGTTTTGACACCATTTGTTGAAATCAAATAATCTCCATCTACAACACTCTCTATCGTGACTGAAATCAAGTGAAAGGGTCAAGATCTAATTGGGTAAAAAAGAATACAAATATAGTGAATCAAAGGGGTATAATTATGCAATTTAAATGTTAATCCAAGTTAAAATTGTCATACAATTTTCTTTCCAAAATGGAGGTGCAAGATGTACTAAGAGAAAGAGAGACATTGACTTTCAATTGGAGGATGAACATGCACCATTGTTTAAAAGAGCTATGGAAAAGGATGATGCAATAAGATACATGATGCAACAAGAAAGAAATACATGGAAAAAAAATGTGAATCTCTAGGTTGATGGGTGCATTTATCCACCCAATCCACTAACTCAAAGGCCACCGCAATTTAATGGGCTTACATCATTTGTAAAGTTTGTTTGTGGGGCAATGAAGGATTGTATGGATACAGATATAGAATTGTGACATAAGGATCAATAGGGGCTCATCAAGCCTTAACAAATATGCAAACAATATTACAAGGATGCGTGAAGTCTTCGATGGAAAAATATAGATTATTGGCTAAGAAGGATAAGGAGAATCAGAGCCTATCATTGAAGATGCTACGCATGCTACACATCTACAAAATATTGAGTTATAGTCTAAAATGATGGAGTTGGAGAAGGAGAACAAAAACTTAAAGAAGAAGCTCATAAAAAGTTTGGAGATTGGGCCCACTTTAAGAACCAAAGAAGCATGTAAATGCATCCAATTAGTTAAACCAATTCACCAATTAACCAAAAGAAATATCATAGACATATATATGCTCAATTACTACAATGAGAAATATGTTTTCTCATGTAGAGAATGATACTATTGCTAAAATCCTTAGAAAGAATATGGTCCAAAAATGCATTGAAAAATTGTAAATTTAGGGATATCATGGATGGTGTTGCAAGTGAACATCTCAGGGATGTAAGCAACTTGTTTATTGCTACGGATGCTTAGGGATTATGTGACAAGGTGGGATTGAGTTCTGAGTCATACAGCATGATCTATCAATAATTGGATACAAGTTTTAAGTAGGTCTTCAAAACTAAGCGATTAGTGTCTCTGCCAAAACCATTTTACGTGAAGAAGGCCAAAAAATAACTAAATGAGAAAGTTTTAAAACTGATTGGTGAGCCTACACATCTGGAACACACACACATACTGAAGTATGGTTTCAAAGAAGTTACCTTTGTATTGAATGCATCCAATAACTTTGTATTGGATATATATAGGGTGCAAGTGGCTATGGTCAAGTTCTACAATATGTTTTTGGAATAATGTAGATGCAAGCTTAAGTTTGTCCTCAAACTTGACGAGAGTGAGATTATCAAGGGACAAAAACTTGAACGTGTGAGTATAACACTTATGAATCGAGTATTGGATCCTAACATCAATGAAAAGCATCCTTTATACTTTAGTGTGCAATCAGAGAATGAAATATGGTGGCTTGTAGCATTTGAAGTACCAAAGGAGGATCATGAAGTACTTTAAGTTTTTTTAAACATCACTAATATACCCAGTGTTATTTAACACCAAAATAATGGAGCAACTTTACATGCTGAAGGATTTGGAGACTATCAAGTTGAATGGCATCTTGCAGGTGATTTAAAAACAATGAAGTGTATATTTGATTTATCGAATGTAGCAAATGCAAAATTTTCATGCATATATTGTATGCAAACTAGGAAGAAAGGGAAAGATGGAAAGAAAGAATGGCTTGCCAAGACAAGATAACAAGGTGCTTTAACACATGATCAAAAAGTCATGCGAAATGGAGTGCTAGTCCTAATGGATCCAAACTAGCACCCTATTTTGGAAATACTATTGACAAGGGTTCACTTTTGCACATTGAATTGTTTGGTTAGAATAATTGAGAAGTTAGTATATGAATATGTATGCTTCGCATACAAGATGCAGTCTGTGTCAGAAGTTGATGCTACATGCAGGAAGGTGGAAAAAGTCCTCTCTAAAGTTGGATTGTATGGGCGCCAAGTAGAAATAAAAAAGGACAATAAAAAATCTGGCAAGAGTGGAAATATCCCTTGCAAACCATGCTTTGGTGGATCCAAGGCTAGGAAGTTTGTATCTCCACCCCGAGATGAGGAAGGCAATATACTTGTGAAACAACTAGAGAAGTATGAAGCATGGAAAGGGTTGCACCTTGTTGTTCCAAATTGGAGCAATGGGGAAAGAACGAGGATTGCAAAGGTAGAAGTGTGGATACACCTAGATAGATTAGCAGCTCTCTTACAAAAGTTGAGGTCTAGGGATGGTGATGCTAATACATTTAAAGAGACATTTGCCAAATTCCACAACTCTATGGTGGAGGCATGGACTTCAAACAACATAACATAGTACATGGTCAGTATTGTCACCATTACAAAAATATATAATCATTGCGAATTAGTTTGTATTTCTAATCTCTCTTTCTTATGCAACATATACTTGAGGCACATGGTCCATACTTTGTAGATCAAGGGAGTTTAGCAGTATGGTCAACTCAAGGCATGGAACGGTCTCATTGGCAAGCTCATTGTGCTTTTCAAAATGCAATTGATCATGGAGGTGGCATCAATGATTTCGATTCTATGAGGCAATTATTCCAATGGTGGTATAGGAGATTAGAGATATGATACGAGGAAAAAAAGAAGTCCAAAACCTCTCAAGTAGAATCTATAAGAAGGGCAATATATAAAGTGAGGAAAACAAGATATGAAAACAACACAGCTAGACAACACCATGTAGAATGGTTGGCAACCCAAGAGAGAGGTGGCAAGAAATGCAGATCTAGATTATAATGTGCCCGCGCACCTATTGGCCGTCCAAGCATGTTTTAGATGTCCATTGAGAAACAAATCTAGGCGTTGTTGCCCGAAACTCCCGTGGAATGTTCCGGTGTTTGTCGCCCACGGTTTCCCGAGTCTGCCTCACAACGAAATGTTCAAACCCACTAGGATCGACCTAAAATTTGGGTTCCTAGTGGTTAATGTCTCCTAAAAACATTCTAGCATTGAGTCTTGGACATCCTACTTCTCGCAAAGATACCCAAGCCAAAGTAGATCCAAGTCGTACTTGGTTCAAAGAGAATAGGAAACAAGAGGGATGTGCCACTCAACCTCTTTGCCCATAGGACATAGTCAATGCCATTCCGGTCCCCTAAAATGGCATGAATGGAGTTCTAACCTAAAAATTTCTAAGGGTTGGCGGATGTCAGTAAAACCTTGTGAGAAGCCTCCCAGTTCTCTCGGACTACCTTGCCGTAGGACAGACCCATCGGGGGTTCTGTCCATTCGCTTCCCTTAATAGCTTTAGTTTTCTAATTAGGTCCTATCATGCTTATGTGTGACATTCAAAATCGGCTTCCTTAATTAGCCTTTTAGGGAATAGGGTTTGTTCACGTAATTTATAGCACAGACATGAAAATAGTGCAAGTAGTCCTTTGGACAAACAAGTTCATTAACTTATCTTCAAGTTAATCTTTGTCTCCTGCCCATACACGAGAAATTATGTATCCCTTTTGTTTAACAGAAGTACCCAATACAAATCACATGGCACCATAATTTCCATTCATTATCTAGAGTAGGATCTTCCAATGCCACATACATTAGGATCACAGTAGTCTTCAACTCTGTTCCAGACTAGGATAGGAAGATCCAGAGCTCCACTGACCCCAAGTGACCTAGGAGTGAGACACAACTTCTGTGGTTGGCCTTTTTACCACTCGACCTTCAGCTCGTGAATTGAGTAGTGCCCTCTCGGGTTGAAATGTGGCGTGACCTTGGAGATGATCCACCCACACAAAATATCCTTCCTTAATTAATCCAATTAAGAATCAAGCACAATCAAGGAAACCAACCTAATATCATCTTCCAAAAAAACATTCCTTTATTTTCCCATGGCAAGTCATCACTGACCCCTGCCATGCATTTACCATCAATCACAAGCACTTGGAATAATCATTCAAACCACAATCCAACAATTAGCTAATGCCAAAGCATTTAGGATGTTGTTTGATCAATCATAAAAAACAATGGTATCCTTTTTCCAAACATTGCAAGAATAGTCGCGATAACCTTTCCATCATGTATTTGCTCCCCCCTTGGAATGAGGAGTGGTTCCATGTAAAATTTACTTAATACTCCCTTCCTTTGGTTAATGAATATGTTAGGGGTTTAAACACTGTACACGACGTAGGTTCTATAGATCACTTACATTGTTTGATAATGTAACCTTCTTCTTAGCAAGTACAAAAGCATCTGTCTTTCCTTTGACTTAGGGTTTCATAATCCCTAGAGCTCTCCACTTGCCTTTGAAGCTTGGAATTGTAGTTTGTACCTAGCCCAATCCCCAAGTTGGGTTGATGAAGGTAGTAGTTTCTAGATGGACCCCAAGGCATCTTAGTTTTAGCCCTTATGATTGTTATTTGTGCTAACTATGCATAACATCAATATTCCAATCTACCAAACATGAGCTATTAGTTCATGTTGTTAGCAAGAGCTTGGGCAAAGCCTAGAGTTTTTGGGATGAATTTCCTTTAGGCTAGATCGCTTACCATGGCATCCATCAAGCATGCAAGTTACAACAAATACCTTAAAGACGATGAAAATGCCCCTACCATTGCGAGGATGGGGAGTCGACAATGCTTGAAGCCTTATATGTTATTTACGAATTTATCCCATAGCGTCTAAAATGCAATTAAATTCTCTTGAAACTAGCATTTGGGAAACTCAATCCTTCGAATAGTCGAGATGAAGTTTACATTTTTCAATGAACTACTTCTCATGTGGTAAAGTTTGAAACCTAATGTATCGCATGTGTGGAGTTAAGCAAGCATCTATCAAATTAGGAATACATTATTTATGACTGGTACCGCCATTGGATTGGCAGTGATGCCCTCGCTTGAGGCTTCATTGCTTGTCGTGGGGTTGCCATCTGCATGTGTGACACTTTCTGCTTGGGGGCCATCCTTGGTCTTCTCCTCTTTTAGATGCGAATCGCACAAGACTTCAATAGCCACTTGCTCGAGAAGAGGGCCAATTGGGAAAAAGTTTAGGTTGGGAGATGGAGGACAATCTCACAAGAGGTACGGGGAGTAGATTCACATGCAAGACTTCAGTAGCCACTTGCTCGAGAAGAGGGCCATCCTTGGTCTTCTCCTCTTTTAGATGTGAATCGCACAAGACTTCAGTAGCCACTTGCTCGAGAAGAGGGCCAATTGGGGAAAAGTTTAGGTTGCGAGATGGAGGACAATCTTGCGAGAGGTACAAGGAATAGATTCATAGGAAAAGGGGAAAAAAGATGCATGTGGCCACCCTCTTAGGAGGGGAAGAGAAAGAGTCTCTCTCCCTCCCTCTCCCTCTCTCTCACTTTCTCACTCTCTCCCTCTCTATCACACCCTCTCTCTCTCTCTCTCTTTGCCGATCAACATCAAGCCTTTCAAGGCCTCCTTGTTTTTCTTTCGGCAACAAGGGGGAAAAGGAGGTAGTATGTCCCTTTTTATTCTGTGATGGTGGGGGGGGGGGGGGGATTTTATAGGGGAAGGGTGGGGTATTATTAGGGGGGAAGGAGTGCTGTTATGGGGGAGTCGTGATGGTGGCCTTCCTTCCAACTAGGCAGCCAGTTTTTGGCCTGCTATCATGCACTCAATAGTTCATCACCATCATCCACATTTTCCCCCTCTTAATCATCAACGACTTCCTCCCCATTTCGATGTTATCCTCCTTTCCCTCGCCACCTGTTTGGTGGCAGTGGGGGGTGGGATTAAAAAATTTAAACTAATTTTATTATAATTGAAGGGGTGGTTAGGTGGGGGCAAAATATTACATCCTCTCCCCCTTAGAGAACTTGAGATGTCCTCATCTCGGACAAACTTAGGAAGACAAGCATTAATGGGGGTTAAGGCTTGTGGGTTAGGACCCACCATGCGTCTGCTGCACTACTCTTAATGATTTAAGTAGTGCAACTCATATTGGTTAGGACCCACCATGTGTCTGCTGCACTACTCTTAATGATTTAAGTAGTGCAACTCATATTATTGCAATTAACCGTAGGTACAAGAGTAGGATTTATTTCCAATATAAGTTGTATTACACATCAGTAGAATTTCTAGGATTGCTAATCATCCTGAGAAGGTGTAGTGGATTCTAAGTCTTCATCTTCATTTGATTCCTCTATATATCCATAGACTGCACTTATGTAGCTTCGTTTTCTTGGAGGTTCAATATCTTTCAGAATTAAGTTGAGAGTAGTCTGCTTGGATGTGTCCTAGCTCATTGTAGTGGAACCATTGATGGTAGGGACATCCCTTATGGATGTGCCCTATCTCTCCGCACGTATGGCATCTCTTGCCCTGATCTCAGAAATCATCTTTGTCACAATTGCCCAAATTAAGTTCTTGGATGATTGTCTTTGCTCAAAGTAATGCATCTTGCAAGTTCGTTGGACGCATTGCTTCAAGATGGTGGTTTAGAGGAGCATTCAGACCATGGAAAAACTTGGATACTTGCTACACAATATCTATAGGTGGTGCATATTTTAGTAGAGTTACAAACTTTGAGTAGTAGGCTTCCAAGGTTAATCCCAGTTGCTTGAGCTTGAAGAATTCATTCATCCACAAAGTCTGGTAAGTTGGCTGAAGGTATCATCCGCATATAGCATCTTTTAGCTGAGCCCAAGTGACAGCGGCTCCAAAAACACCTTGGTCTTTGCACCATTGCTTCCAACATATCCGAGCCTAGCCAACTAACTTAAGTTTGGCTATCATGCCTGATTGGTAGAAGTAGTTCCCGAAGCAGAAATATAATCATCCATTGATTCAATCCATATCTCTGCCTCTGTTGTGATGTCTATCCCTTCTCCATCAAACTCGGGTGCCTTAATTTTCTTGAGAAGGAATTTCTTCTCTTGCATGTCAGCATTCGTGGGTGCAGAAGGTGCCTGATGGTCAAGCCACACCACTTTGGCTATTCTGTTTAGGATATGTCTACGAACCATATATTAATCAATAATGTAATATTACTAAGTTTTGCTCTGATACCAACTGTAATGTGCTTGCCTATTGGCCGCACCTATTGGCCATCCAGGCATGTTTTAGCGGTCCATCGAGAAACGAATCTAAGCATCGCTGCGTGGCACTCCCATGGAATGTTTTGGGGTTTGTCACCCAGGATTTCCCAAGTCCTCCTTGCAATGGAATGTTTGTGGCCGAACCCACTAGGATCGACCTGAAATTTGGGATCCGAGTGGTTAAGCTCTCCTTGCAACATTCTAGCGTCGAGTCTTGACATCCTACTTCTTGCAGAGATACCGAAGCTGAAGCAGATCCAAGCTGCACTTGGTTCAAAGAGAATTAGAAACAAGAGGGATGCGTCGCTCAACCTCTCTGCCCGTAGGGCATAGTCCCATTCTAGTCCTCTAAAGTGGCATGAATTGGGTTTTAATCTAACAATTTCTAAGCGTCAGTAAAACCTTGTGAGAAGCCTCCCAGTTCTCTAGGACCACCCTGCCGTAGGACAAGGTGGGACGAGGGTTCTGCCCACCAGCTTCCCTTAAAAGCTTTAGTTTTCTAATTAGGTCCTATCACGTTTATGTGTGACATTTAAAATCAACTTCCTTAATTAGCCTTTTAGGAAACATGGCTCATTCGCGTAATTTACAGCACAGACACGAAAACAGTGCAAGTAGTATTTTTGACAAACAAGTTCCTTAACTTATCTTCAAGTAAATCTTTGTCTCCTGCCCATACAGGAGAGATTATATATCCCTTCTGTCCAACAAAAGTACCTGGTCCAAATCACATGGCACCATAATTTCCATTCATTATTTAGAATAGGGCCTTCCAATGCCACAGACGTTGGGCTCACGAGAGTCTTCAACTCCGTTCCAGACTAGGCAAGGGATTTCCAGAGCTCCACTGACCCCAAGCAACCTAGGAGCGAGACACAATTTCTGTGGTTGGCCTTTTCACCACTCGACCTTCGGCCCATGAGTCGAGCAGTGCCCTCTTAGGTTGAAATGCGACGTGACCTTGCAAATGATCCACCCATGCAAAATATCATTCCTACCATTGCGATGAAATTTTTTTGGATGAAAATATCATTCCTACCATTGCAATGGTAGGAATGATAATTTGAGAATAATGGTCCACCATTGTCTAGAAATGGTGGTCCATGTGCTCTAGTTGCTCCAACTCCCACTATTGCTTCAACTAGTAATACACATCCTCTAACACATAAGAAGTGAAGATGGAGACCAAGCACAATTCCGCTATGTGAGATAAGAAAATTCTAGAAGACCGCCAACTTAATTATTCCTATGGCACCATTCTTTAGGTTGGTGCAAGAAATACTACAAGATCTACAGTCAGGGTATCATCACAAGTTCTTTTTAAGGAACCACACAAGGAATGTGGGATGATGGTCAAGCCAAGCCTTGCTTGCACTCTAAGAGACAGTTGAAAGCTACTTGATTGATCTCATGAGTGATGGTCAACTTCTAGCCATTCATGCCCGATGTATCACTATTAAGCCCATAGATTTGATTCTTGTTCGTAGGATTCGCAACAAGGACGCATTTAATCTTAATGTCAACAACATTCTTTGAGAAGCTACCTTGTAAATGGATATATGTTTAGCTCAGGTCTGGTTGTAGATTTTATGGAGCATAGTTTCTGGTTATCCTTCCAGTAGACCTTCAAATATTTAATTATAGTGGCCTTCAAAACAAAGCTAAATTTTGCCTAGCTCTAGTTGTACTTGGTGCGATGTACTATCTATCATGTATTTTGTGGTTTCATAATGCTATATTCGATATTTGATATTCTATTTTGCCCATGACTTGCATTGTGTGAATTTTTAAGTTTCCAATTTTGCAAGTAGTTTATTGGAGGATAAATTTTATATGCAATCAAGCACATGTCGGTGAACAGTTGTACTTCAACCGATGCACTATATCTTTACTGTATTTTATGGTTTGTCAATACTATATCCGATATATGATATTCCACTTTGCCCATGAGTTGTATTTGTGAATTTTTAAGTTTCCAATATCGCACGTAGTTTGGTTAAGAATACATTTAGGTACACTTGGTGAAATTTTTTGGTTCTTAGTGAAGTATAATCCAATTAATGCATTTTCCAAAAAAAAAATTCAATCGTCAATTTTATAAATCGAAATCTGGTGAAACTTCACCCATGTGCCAGGCATCATAAGAACTCATGAAAACTAGAAAATTGGCCCCATTAGAAGCCTTTGGGATACCTGGCTAGAGGCTCACGTATGGAGCCTCGACTTCCCAAATTCAGGGCCCCACGTGCGAGCCTCTAGCCACAGGTGTCCTAGATGCTTCTGATGGGGCCAAAAATTTTTAAGTGGTTGATGTGTTCTAGAAGAGTCCACATGTAAAATTTCAAGTCAATCTGATCACTTGTCATATTTATTCTGAAATATGGAAACTTTAATTCAAGTTCATGGATTTTTAAAAAGTTTGTCTATAAGTTGAAAGTTTCACCTCATTTTACCCATTTGAGTTCTGTGTTTCAAGTTCTCACTCCTGGAAGACATGGCATGCACCAAGCAAGCGGCTCGAAGATTCCCCCTAAGAACTCCCACGCAGAGAGGCAACCTCCCCTTGCTCCAGCACCACTACCACGGCACCATCGCAAGTATCAATGGAAGCTAGGCACATTGGTTCTCTGAGAGATCCGCCATTATCCAAAAACCATGCACCTCTTGATACCAAAGGCTGCATTCCAAAAGATGGTACATGAGACAATGCATAACATACTGATTAGAAATAGCAGGAGGCACTTCCCTGATAGTTTAAGTGTGGATCGACATGATCGCTGGACTACCCAAGCTCTCCTTGCACTAGAGGAAGCTATTGAAGCCTTCCTAATTGACTTGTTCGGAGAATCAGTCTATGCAGCATTGCATGCAAGGAGGTTCATAGTCACTGACATGGATCTACAAATAGTGAGATTCTTTCAGCAATGGAGGGACAGTCCTCCTGGCAAAGATCAGCAACAATAGGGGTCTAGATCTATGGAAGCTAGCTTCTAAAATGATTTTGTAAAACCCTACTCGTATCAGATCCTTTATAAATTGTTATGAATATGAATACAATTTTTTGGTGCATCTTATTTTTGTTTAGTCACTTGTTATTTGTTTCATATATTTATTGAAGTTATCCTTATGTGTCTTTGGATAAATAAATGTTACACATGAATTTTATAAAGCAATGTGTATTAAATTTAAATGACGAATCATGTTGCATATCAATTCGACAAATAAGTATTACATTCAAATACAAATAATAATAAATGACACATATCACAAACTACATTGCATGCAAATCCAACAACATCAATTTTTATTAATACAAGAGAAGATTACAAACTGCATTACATTACAAAAGGGACATCATTAGGTAATAAGTACATCCAATCTATCCTAGGCTTCTTGGAGCTAGGCTCCCAATGGTTAGAGCTGCTCTTTATCATCATAGGTAGCAATACATTTTGCCTCGGAAGTTCATGCCAATGACATTGAGGTCTTCAACTCCAGCAACCATACCACGGGCCACCATGGAGAAAAGTGGGCCAGACCTAGTACTTGTGAATAAGTACAATAGCTTTGAACGTCGAAGCAACACTACTTTCTCCAAGGTGGAGTTGGTCAGGATGGTCTTGAAGGGGCCAAAATTCATCAGTTCCCTCAGCTTCAAGAAGTTCTCAGCGAAACAAGAGAACATGTCTTATGAAATACTACTATATCGTTGACAAGTTGGCCAATGTACTCTTTCAATGCGGAATCATGTATCCTTCCTTGGCCACTAGATTCGCCACCTTGCCTAGATGAAAACTATCAAATTTGATGATGTGGGTCCTTATGCCCTTGAGGCCCTATGGGTGAAGCTGCATTGAAAACCAGAAATGTTACCTTCTCTGTGCCATATATCTATCGATGTAATGGAGCATCTAGGTTTTCTCCTGCAATCAGGCTGCCCTCATCTCTCTCTTGGAAAGGTATCGTGTAGTGGGGTTGAGGACCAAAAAGGCTTCTTGTAAGTGCTCAAAATCCTAGACAAAGATGTCATACTCTGGTGCCGCATCCTTAATTTGTTCACAATTGCAAAGAAGTCATTGATGCTCATGCCATTATATTGAGCTACCTCATCCACATATGGTGGTGCATCCTGCACATCAAAATCTATAAAATCATCTGGTGCATCACGCACCATGATACAATATAGTTCGTCTTCTCTTATCTCCAAAATATCCAACACATCTTGCATGAATAGGTATTCAACCCCCTCGATGGTGATATCATGGAGAGAAGTAAGGGCTGGCTCATTACTCAGCATCTTAGCAAGGCAGGGATGTGGGTGTATAATAGCTAAGCTCTATATTGCCTCCTCACTTAGATCAAGAGCTATTTCCTCAGGTACCCTCTCGAAATACTATAGCTATGGCCATTGAGAGGGTGCGTCGATATCTTCCTCATTGTCCTCTTGCACATCAATATACAAAACATAGATGGCAAAGGCTACATCATGCTCGATGAGATCCATCGTGATGTGGTCATGGGATGAGGTGGGTATAGCTCTAGTACGGAGTTGTTGCCCCATATGCACCAAAGCTCAATTTATTACCTTTTCATGGCTTGATGATCTGACACATAGACTATACAGAAAATCTATCGAAATCCACCTAAGAGCAGAGTTCAGGATGGAGCAAGTGAGAGGGTTCGCCTCATCACAAAATGATGCCAATATGCTACAGCTAGGATCTACCATGGAAATTGAGTTCTCTAGATTCAAGATCATGCAAAACATTGGGTAAATCTTGTCTCCTATTGGCACGTAGTTTGTGGAGCTAATCCGTGTGGCAAAGGCGGGAGTAGTAGCCATGGCAGAGAGAAAGAGAGAATGAAGGAGAGCACATGTATAGAGAAGTAGAGAATGAAAGTGAAAATGAGTTTGAAGATCTACATTTTATGTATCAAGGGTTTTAAATAAAGATTCTTATAAAAATTTTAACCCTAAAGTTTCAAATTAAAACCCTAACCATAGATACTTTATTTCAATAATTGAAAGCCACCATCAAAATTACTCAAATAGACAAAAACTTCATTATACTTAATTATATCCTCAAATATGTTTGGATCGTTGAGTATGTTCAAGTCTAACTAGAGAAAATATTGGATTTTTTAAAGAAAATTTTCTAAAAGTCCTTCAAACACAACAACTAGAAATCTAAATACTTTCAACACTTATTTTCATTCCTTCCAACAATAGAGCAAGTGCTCAAAAAATGAGTAGAAAAGATGAGCTGCAATATATCGATATGCAAAGACAATATTCCAAAGGCTACAAAAATCGAGCTTGCAATTTAATTGTGATTTTAACTAGCGTGATTGACTAATTACACACTCACATGCTTGGATCACATTAAACCAAAATTATCAAAATTAAAAGTACACAGAAGTTTAAAAAAAGTTTGTATTCAATCTTTATAAGAATTTTTATAAGGATTCCACTATCTCAAGGATAAGTGGAGAAGCATATTGCTTACAAGTCAGGGATTGTTCACTACGAGTCCTTACCTTTCTATTATCTAACTTGAAATAAAAGTTGCATAGGGGCTCATTGAACACTAATTGGATTTCTTATCTCAGAAAAGAAATGGGCCAATGACTCTCTATGCTAACTATAAAAGGATTATGACCATTCCACAAGATAACTACATCTATGAGAGCTGTATGTGTCTCAGCTTAAGTATCTTGATCCAAGCTAATCCACTCCCCTTGCAAAAGTCACTATCTTCTATATCGAGAGTGAATACACAGAGTTTGTCTAGCGATGAAATACTTGTAATTAAAACAAAAAATCTGGTAGGTAAAAGTAACTAACACAACAATTCATCTAAGCAATATCTATATCAATTAAATCAATGCATACAATTCAGTAAAAAAGATTTACCTGAATGTAAGATCTGATTGGTTGACCCTGCACTTGATCGTCTCATCAAAATGTGTTCTTTTGACCTGCCACCATGACTCACCCAACAACTAACTCATCCATTCCTTAGACGGACACTTGCATTGATAAGTAATCTTCGTTTTCTTCAGAACCTCACATGAACCAAACAAATGTGCAAACAATGAAAATGGAATAAAACAACTAAGGTGCACATCTTTGGAGCTTGTGGTAGGTTTCATAGCACTATTGATGTTAGATTTTATCTTCAACTTACATACTCTTGACAACTTCAAGCTACCAATCAACCATTCACAATTAGATAATGGTGGTGATTGAACACGTTGCGATCTTAGACTTTCTACTACATATAAAAGATATTTTAAGTTGCAAGTTGACACGAAGAGTTATTGTCATAGATCAAAGAACCTATGTCTTTATGCCAAACATGTATCTTGTTGCTCAAACATTCCACATTCTGCCATTCATGCAGGTTGATGGTGGATATAGAGCTATCAATAAAACAAATTTGAATTAGAACACTACAAAGATTATACAAAACAACTCTAATACAAAAGAATAAAATTTACAAACTTACTATTTTATTTATATTTTGCAATGTAGTTCTCGTCGTGCACAAAGATTTGTTTATGCATAAAAACATGTTGGATCAACACTTCTGTTACTATACTTGTTCCATTAAACACTTTTTTGAACTCTAAAATTCTACCTTTCCTGTAATGTGCCCGCCCCTCAATTTGCGGGACACGTCTTAGCAGCCCATCGAGAGATCAATCTAGAAGATGCCTCCTGACACTCCCAAGGAATGACACAGGGTTTGCCAACTAGGGTCTCTCGAGTCTGCCCAGTAATGAAACTTATCCGGCCGTTCCCACTAGGATCAACCTAAAGTCTGGGCTAGCAGCCGAGTCTTCCTAACAGCCTTCTAGCGTCGGTCTACAGATGCTCCACTTTGCATAGATACAACTGGACCCAAGCAGACTCATACCGCACTTGGTTCAAAGAGAATGGCAAACGAGAGGGATGCATCGCTCGACCTCTCTGTCGGTAGGGCATAGTCCCATTCCGGTCCCCTAAAACAGTATGAATCAGGATTCTAACCAACATTGTCTAAGGTCATCGTCCGTCTTTCCCTAACATTCCTTGTTAACATTTCCTTTTGAGGAAAGCTCTCAGCTAACCGAGACCACCCTTCTGTAGGATAGACCCATTGGTCACATCCACCACGCTTTCCTCAGGGGTTATTTTAGTTATCTAATTACCTACCATGTTATGTTTGACACATAAAAGCAGCTTCTTTAATTAACCCATTAGTCATAGGTTCCTTTACGTAATTTAGGGCACTGACACGAAGATAAGATAAAACAAGATCAAACACTTCCTTAACTTATCTTAAGATTAATGTTTGCCTCCTGCCCATACAAGAGAATTAAGTGTTCCTTTCTGCCTCTGTAAAAAAATCCTCTCGTCTCCCGGCAATAAAACCCGAAGGTTTATCCTCCCAAGATTCCGCCTTGTAACTAGTATCAAGGCCTCGAGATCCCATCTCGAGTCACGTAGAACACTTGTGTAGGGTTCGGAGGCATTGGGATTTACAGCCAAAGCCCCCATTGACACCCAAGCGTCCTCCTACGCCAAGTAATTTCCACAGAGAGACCTCTCGCGGCGGGTTCGGTCCACATTCATGGCGTGGATTCATAACCCCCTTGGTTAGGGTTTGGCAGCTTGCGGGGGGTAGCTAGCACCATCCTTTCTTAATGATTCCTTTAGGGAATCAATCACAATTGAAGCACCCAACTTACAAACAATTACTAAGGAAAACATCCCTTTCATTTCCAATCAAGAAAATATCATTTTCTACATTAAGCAATCACTTTGCTTATAAACCACTTGTCCTTAGTAGGATCTCCTCTTACCAAGGCAACCAATCAATTCACTTAGAAATATTCTTTTTGAAACAACCAAGCATAAGACTTGATCAACATTCCATTTAGAGTCAGCTTACTAGTCTAGCTTAAGCCTGGAGGATATCCACTTCCAATAATCTAAGACAAGATCCTTAAAAACAACTCATAAGCACGTGTATTTAATCACTCAACTTTTTTTGAATCTCTCTTTCCCTTGGGTTTTATCCTAGGGTTCCAAGTTGTGAATCCTCGATTTTCTTGCACGTCTTTTAATATACTTGGTAATCTTTAAAGCACATTGAATATATTGCAAAACTTGTCATACATTCTTTCCATCCTCTCTTAGTGCGATGCTATGTAGAATTTTCTAATCAAACTTATCTCGCATGCACATGGTGCGTTTTTAATATATTAGTACAGCCTAAACAATCTTTAACTCTCTTCATATCTAGTAATGAGTACTTGTTCCTAAAGTGTAGGGTCTCATGTGACTTGAGTATATAAAAGTTTAAACTCAATTCACTTATCACCTCTATGCTCTAACATAGGTAAAAGATAATCATATAATGCATAAAAATCTTTCCTTGTAAGCGATCCATGAAAGTCTAAGAACATGTTAGTATTCTAAATGCAAATTTACCCTAATATTTCATGTGGTCTCCAAACATAAACATTGGCTATCATAGGATAATACAACCTATTTGTGGTATGCAAGATCAAGACCTATCTTCCGTGTGGAATGCAAGATAGATGACAAGTCCTCTATGCTTCTGTGCAGTTGCATCCTATGAATGGAAACTAACATTTCATGTATTTATTTTAATCACGGAAGTAAACCATGAATTATAGTTAACAAATCATGCCTTAAACTAAGTGAAAGTGTATCATTTTATGTGACATATTATGAAAACCTTATCATTTCATGTGGCAGAATGAAATCAATAGTTCTTCCCTAGGCCAAGGAGAACCTAGTTCTACGAGACGGGGTCTGGAGTTGTGCTAATTCCTGCGTTGGCTATACCCGGTGCTCCATTAATGGCCGCAATTCCAACGGCTCCAATTTCACCATGAATTCCTTAAGCAACTATGATAGCTCCCGCGGTCTTCACTCCTTCGCAACGCTTGGGGGCCATGGTAAGTAGCTAGCCAAAAATTGTGGATATGATATAAAGAGGGTAAGGTGATGATGATAGTCAAGAGGGAGGATAACAAAATCTAACTCTATCCCTGTCCCTTATCTCTCTCTTTCTCACTATCAATTCACTCTCCCTACCTCTCACCTTCTCCCTTTATTTCTGTCTATTTGTTTTTCTTAAGCTTTCTCTCTCAGCCTATATTCTCTCTATTTATCTCCCCTAGACTCTCCTCATCTTCTCTCTCTTCTCTCTCACCCTTCTTCTTCTCCTTCTCTTCCTTCTCCTTCTCTCACTCTTCTTTCCTTCTCTTCCTTCTCTTCCTTCTCTTCTCCTCCTCTTCTCTCTCTTCTCCCTCTCCCTTCCTCTTTCCTTCTCTTCCTTCTCTTCTTCTCCTCTTCTCTCTCTTCTCTCTCTTCTCTCTCTTCTCTCTCTTCTCTGTCTTCTCTCTCTTCTCTCTCTCCCTTCCTCTTCCCTTCTCTTCCTTCTCTCCTCCTCCCCTTCTCTCTCTTCTCTCTCACCCTTCTTCTTCTGCTTCTCTTCTCCTCCTTCTCTCACTCTTCTTCCCTTCTCTTCCTTCTCTTCTCCTCCTCTTCTCTTCTCATGGCCAGTCACTTGGCCGAATGGGGGGGGGGGGGGGGGGGGCGTTTCAAATGACGGTCTAAGGGGGGGGGGGGGGGTTTCCCTGCCAAGCTTCAACGTGGTTGCTGCCTCCAGAGGGGGGCGTTCTGTCGTAGTGTCATAGGGGGGGGAAGAGCTCGTAGCAATTGTTATCGCCAGCAGGGGGTGCGCTGCAGAAATGGAGGGAGGGGGCCACTGCTACATCAGTCGGAGGGGCGGCTGTTGTGCAGGTAATGACGCTGGAGGGGAGATGCTGCCTGACAGTTCGAAGGAGGGGGGAGCTTTCCTTTGCAACAGGGGGGAGCATTGCTACGCCAGTCGGAGGAGGTTGGGACCTACAACGGAGGGGGGGGAGGTGGCACGGCGGTGCCACCTGCCACCTAGGGGGTTGGATGGCCCCCCATCTTCCACATATCACACATAGGCACACACACACTCTCTCTCCCCACCATGCACACGGCAAGGGGGAGAGAGAGGGAGAGAGAAAAAAATTATCAAAAAATTAAAAAAGGGCGGGGGGGTTCCTATGGGGAGCATGGGGACATTACATCCTCTCCCCCTTAGAAGAATCGAGATGTCCTCATCTCGAAAAGACCTGGGGGAGGCAAGCACTACTGGGCCTTAGAGCCTGTGGGTTAGAGCTCATCACGCTTCCGCTGCACTACTCTGATTACTCAAATTATTAGAATAACAACTTGTCACAACTCATAGGGTTCAATAGGATTTATTCCAAGTACAAGACTTATTACCTCAAGAGGATCTTCTTAGGATATCTAGTCATCCTCAAAGGTTACAACAGGCTCCAAGCCTTCATCATCATGTGTTTCATAATGTGCACCAAAAGCAGAGTTTAGACGGCTTCGTTTGACCACACGTTCCTGATTCTCAGGGTCCAACTCAGGACAATCTGTTTGGATGTGTCCTAGTTCATTGGAGTGGAAACATCGGCGGTTGGGACATCTCTTATGGATGTGTCCTATCTCACCGCACTTGTGGCACCTCTTGTCTTGATCCTGTGAGTCATCTACATCATAGTGGCATGATTTAAGATCTTGGACGATTGGATTCACTTGGAGTAATGCGTCTTGCAAGTCCGTTGGGCGCATTGATTCCAATCGAGTGTTTATGGGTGGATTCAACCCAGCACAGAACTTTGACACCTGTTGTGTCATATCCATTTGTGGCATGTATTTTAAGAGAGAGACGAATTTTGAATAGTATGCATCAAGGGATAGTCCAAGATACTTTAATTCATAGAATTCGTTCATCTTCTGTGTGCGTAGGCAGGTGGCAGATACCTCCCTCGCACAGCTTTCTTAAGCTTGTTCCAAGTGACTGTCCCCTCCGAGATCGCTTGGTCTCTGCACCACTGTTTCCACCAAAGTCTCGCTTCTCCTGTAAGTTTAAGTTTGGCGAGCATGGCTTGGTTAGCGGGTGCAGTACCTGCTGCCTCGAAATAATCCTCCATAGATTCAATCCATATCTCGGCATCAGTTTGGATGGTCCTTCCCTTACCATCGAATTCAGGTGGCTTGATTTGTTTGAGAAGGAACTTCTTCTCTTGCATGTTAACATTCATGGGTGTAGAAGGTGCTTGACAATCAAGCCATACCACTTCGGTTATTTAGGTCATGCCTATGATTTGAACATTAATCAATCATGCATCATTAAGAAGTTTGGCTCTTATACCAACTGTAACGTGCCCGCCCCTCAATTTGTGGGACACATCTTAGCAGCCCATCGAGAGATCAATCTAGAAGATGCCGCCCGACACTCCCAAGGAATGACACGGGGTTTGCCAACTAGGGTCTCTTGAGTCTGCCCCGCAACATAACTTATCTATCCGTTCCCACTAGGATCGACTTGAAGTCTGGGTTCGTAGCAGTCCAGTCTTCCTAAAGCCTTCTAGCGTCGGTCTACAGCCGCTCCACTTTGCCTAGATACAACTGGACCCAAGCAGACTCATACCGCACTTGGTTCAAAGAGAATGGGAAACAAGAGGGATGCATCGCTCGACCTCTCTGCCCGTAGGGCATAGTCCCATTCCGGTCCCCTAAAACGGTATGAATCAGGATTCTAACCAACATTGTTTAAGGTCATCGTCCGTCCTTCCCTAGCATTCCTCATTAACATTTCCTTTTGAGGAAAGCTCTCGGCTAACCGAGACCACCCTTCCGTAGGATAGACCCATTGGTCACATCCACCACACTTCCCTCGGGGGTTGTTTTAGTTATCTAATTACCTACCACATTATGTTTGACACATAAAATCAGCTATAAACGCCCCGAACAACGTAGTATGCTTAACAATTATGATATTCACTTGTTTTCGAGATTTAATATAAAAGAGAATGAACACTTAAAGTTGAAAATGAAAATTACTCACAAAATTACAGCCATGAAAATGTAAAAGTAATGGAGACAAGATTGAGGGTTGAAGATGGGCAACCCCCCCCGAAGGAATGTATTTCTGCTCAACCCAAGTCCCTTAGGGAAGAGCTCAGTTACAATCAACCTGAGAGTGAGAAGAAGTAATTCTCACTCTCACAAGATCATGCAAAGATGTACAAACACACATGCATTATCTATTATGCAATGATAAGAACTGATTTCTTTACAATATGAGAGAAGAAAAAGGGGAAATCAGCCTTCTCCATCGTTGAACAGTAGTACATGGATAGGGCTCAATTCTTGTTGCTAAAATGGAAGAAAGAGCTTGAAAAGGAGGTGTTGTAATGAATTTACAGGCTTGCTGTCCTGTAAAACAGCAGTATAGAAGAGGGAATATGGAGGAATTTGATAATGGAGAAGTGGGGGATGATGATGGGGCCAGATGGATGGGGCCAGTTTCTGGCTATCTGTGGGTGCTGTACATGAGTTTACAGCAAAGAAAAATGATGTTGAATGAAGAAAAATGAGTTCTTATTTATAGGAGAGGGAAGAGCTAGTACAAAAGGGGAAAGTGGAGTAGCACAAGACAAGTGTCCAGCCACATGTCATGAGATGTGACAAGTGGTGGGACACTTGGAAACTTGTGTGACAAGTGTCTTGACACTTGTCTCTTCTCTATGGCCTTCCTTTTTGGGTTGAATACTGTCAAGAATAGAAACAACCAAATTTAGTAAGCACAGTCAGAGTACAGAACTTACTTTTTTTAGAATGACATCCCTATTTTTTAGGACTAGCATTTTTAGGCTAATTCGAGGCTCCTAAAATTTAGGGACCTCCTAAAATTTAGGGATTTTCTAAAATTTAGGGACCCCCCAATATGGGTGTCATATGAAAGCTTTTTTCGTGTACATCGCAAAAATGGTATCCGAATCTTCATGTGACTTTCCTATGCAAAGAAATGTGCATTTCAAGCTTTCAGCCCACACATGCACATTATACAAGCATTTCATGATCATGCCATCTTGTTGATTGTAAATGTTTGTTCTGGTGGATCTAGCCCACACTTCAAGGCATCAATCCTTTCTGTGTGCGAGTCTAACCCTGATATGCGTGAGTTCTAGTCACAGGCGCCCAATCGGCCATATAGGTGGAAGTGTGAACTATCTTTTCTCTAACCCACCGCGTGGGTCCGCCATAACCTGTGACCACTTATCAGTGGCCAGCTCCAATGCACTTTTCTTTATACCTAATTAGTGTAAAGGAAATAAATTTAATAAATCATTATATAGACAAATTAATGAAAAAGGATACAAATTCTATTTCGATAGAGTTGTGACAGCCCTCTGGCTTTTATTCAGCTGTCCTCAGCTGAAAAGCTTCTTGATATGGCTGAAGAATGTTTGGGTAATCCTTCATGAATTTTTCATCTACCCACTGTGCATCTGTTGTGGGTAGATTCTTGAATTTTAGTAAGAATTTTCATGTCACAAGGCCACTTCTCGTGGTTCTATCCTTGAGAAACAAAATCTTTTCAGGTTCCAAGAGTTGCTCTGTTTCTTCAACTTCTGGGGGATCTTCAGTAATGGGTTCCTTTGGTTCTGGTCCTATGTAAGGTTTTAGCAAACTTACATGAAAAGCATTGTGTATTTTCCAATGAGTAGGAAGCTCAAGTCGATAAGAAACTTCATTTATTTTCTCAATCACTTTGAAGGGTCCAAAGTATCTACTGGAGAGCTTTGGAAAAGATGAATTTTGACCAGAACCTTGTTTGAGCCTGCTTTTATCAAACTTTAGCAAGACATATTGACCTTTTTCAAAAGCCAAAGGTCTTCTTCATTTATCATCTTGCTTCTTTTGTCTCTCTTGGGCAACTTTGATAGTGGCTCGAACTTGATCCATTGTTGTTTTTAAATCTGAAGCAAACTCATCAGCATAAAAAATCTTATCTTTAGTGCAAATAATTGGAGGAATCACTTTACCCTGTACTATTTCATTTGGAGCTTTCCATGTGGATGAGTGCACTGTATTGTTGTAAGCAAACTCCAATAATGGAAGATATTTCTCCCATTGTGACTTATGTTCACTAACATAAGCTTTCAACATATCCAAAAGAGTGAGATTCATCACCTCAGTTTGGCCGTCAGTTTGAGGATGAAAAGCTGAGGAGAACTTTAAAGTGGTTCCCAAATTCTCAAATAAAGCACGCCAAAAGTTACTTGTGAATTTGGAGTCTCTATCTGAAATGATCTCAGAAGGCATACCATGTAATCTGAAGATATGTTGAATGAAAAGTCTTGCAGCTTGTGCGGATTTCAATGTTTTATGGCATGGAATAAAATGTGATTGTTTGCTGAATCTATCAATTATGACCCAAATCATATCATGACCTTGAGGTGTTCTTGGAATACCTAAGATGAAATCCATTGTAATAGATTCCCATGGATATTTGGGCACTGGAAGAGGTTGCAACAATCGTGGAATCTTTTGCCTATCATATTTGAATTTTTGGCATACCAGACAAGCCTCAATGAAGTTATGTGTATCTTTTCGTAATGTTGGCTAATAAAAGTAGCGCTCAA
Source organism: Lygodium microphyllum (assembly GCF_053477565.2). Taxonomy (NCBI): domain Eukaryota; kingdom Viridiplantae; phylum Streptophyta; class Polypodiopsida; order Schizaeales; family Lygodiaceae; genus Lygodium; species Lygodium microphyllum. The sequence goes on from NC_141143.1 coordinate 130,012,964, forward strand.
TTGCACTTAGAGTGGCTGCCCTCCCTCTATGCCCTGCATAAGGGGGTTCATGACTTTCTTTAAGCACCTTTTGTCGAACAGGAAGAGTGACACAAAGGCGATTGTTCATGAGAAGGTAACCATCTTTGATGGAATAATCTAGATGAGAACCTCCTTGCTGTAAATTTGACCAAATTGCTGCAAAATCAGTATCTTCATCATAAGTATTCTTCATCGTTTGAAAATCTTCATGATGAGCCACTGTAATAGTTGCAATGCGAGGCACTCTAGAAAGTGCATCAGCAACTACATTTTGTTTCCCTGGAGTGTGCATAATTTGAAAATGAAACATAGACAAGAAATTTTCCCATCTTACATGTTTCTCCTGCAAATGCTTTTGAGTCTTGAAATACTTCAATCTTTGATGATCGGTTTTAATAAGGAATTCATTGCCTAAAAGATAATGTTTCCATATCTTTGAAGCATGAACACACTGCTAAGAGCTCCTTTTCATAAATGTCATACCTTTTCTCCACATCATTTAGACGGCGGCTTTCAAAGGCTACAACATGGCCTTCTTGATTTAGCACTGCACCAATACAATCACCGCAAGCATCTGCTTCCACCACAAATGGTTTTACTAGATCTGGAATGATAAGAACAGGTCCAGAAGTAAGAGCTGTTTTCAGCCTTGTGAAGGCTACCTTCTCTTTTTCCTTCCATTGGAAAGAGATCTTCTTCTTTGTAAGGTCATGAAGTGGAGAAGCCATATGTGCAAAATGCTTGATGAAGCGGTGGTAATAGGAGCATAAGCCAAGAAACGATCTCACCTCATGTACATCATGAAGATGAGGCCATTCTTGGATTATCCTGATCTTTTCAGGATCCATCTGAATCCCTTCAGAAGAGATGACATGCCCAAGGTAATTTATTTTATGCATGAAAAATTCACTCTTTTTACCATTTACCAAGAGTTGATTTTGTTGTAGTAATTGTAGAACAATTTCCAAGTGTTGATGATGCTCCTCTTCATTCTTGCTAAAGACAAGAATATCATCAAAGAAAGCACCGACATATTGTCGATGCTCTCTAAAGATGCGCTCCATCATTCGATTAAAGGTGGTTGGTGCATTGGTTAATCCGAAAGGAACCACCAAGAATTCATAAAGACCGTATGAAGTGCAGAAAGCAGTTTTGTGTACATCTTGTGGTATTACCCTAATTTGATGATAACCACTCTTTAGATCAATGCGGCTGAAAACCTTTGAGCCTCCTAGATGATCCAAAATGTCGTCAATTCTGGGAATAGGAAACCGATTCTTCACAGTGATTTTGTTGAGGGCTCGATAATCAATGCACATCCTGAATGTGCCATCTTTCTTTTGAACAAGAAGAACCGGTGAACAAAATGGTGAGCTACTTGGCCTAATTAGCCCATGGTTGAGTAGGTCTTCGACTTGCTTTCTGATTTCTTCTTGTTGAGGATGACTCACACGGTATAGTGCTATATTAGGAGGAGAACTGCCCGGGATAATATCAATATGATGGTCTTCTGGCCTTTCTGGGGGAAGCTGATAAGGAAGATCTTCCGAAAAACAATCTTTATACTTTTCCAAGAGCTGAAGTTGCTCTTGGTTTTCAGCATTCATATTATCTTTTACATCAGTGACATAAAGCAGACAACATTGAACACAATCCTTAATTGCTCTAGAGACTTGCATATGGCTTACCATAGGTATGGTGTCTCCAGAAACTCCAGCTTGGATCTCGTACTTCTTGCCTTTGTTGGTGAGTTCTACCTTCTTTTTCTGAGAGAAGATGGTTGAATCTACTCTATGATTCCAGGGCATGCCAAGAATCACATCGCAACCATCAAGGTCTCTGATACAGAAGGTATCTTCGTCACTGTAGCCTTGAATTTGAAACTTGAGCTTGCCAATGTAGGGTATCACAGTCTTCACTGTGTCACCTTCATCAGCATTTAAAGCTTGGCGAACTTTTGTCGGAGTGTCCATCTCTTCATTCTTTAATCCAAGCTCTTTAGCTAATTGCAAGGAAATTATATTTTCATTCGCCCCAAGATCTATCAAGAATAGTGCTTGCTTACCTTGCAACTGTCCCCAGGCTTTTAATAATTTGCGCATCTCTGGAGTGTGAGTTGTGTTTGCAACTACATCACTGATAGCATTGATTTTCACTAGCGACTTAGGCTTGTTGTCAGAAACCTTACTTTGTCCCTTGTTTGGACATTGCTTCGCTATGTGGCCTGTTTTTCCACATTTAAAGCACTTCCCTTCTTTCATGAAGCGTTGCTTTTCTTCTTCGGAAAGTTGCTTTTCTTGTGGGTATAGATTGGAGCGAAATTGAGGAGCATTAGGAGGTGCATAGGGCTTCATCTTCTTTTGATTTGATGGCTACTTTTGCCGCTGTTTTTGTCCTTCATTTGGGGCTGAATACTCCTCATCGTCAGCTACTCTCTTGTTATCATTCTTTTGGAATGATTTGTTGCCATTGTGCTCCATTTCCCATGTCTCAGCATGGTCAATGAGTTCCCTGAGACTAGAACAATGATAATGATTAAGAGCAGTACGAAGTTTAAAATGCAAACCTCCTTGAAACTTCCTAAGCTTTTCCGAATTGCTGATCTTCTTGAAATGTTGGACCTTCAAAAGTAGCTCCCAAAATCTCTTGGTATAGTCACCAAGTGACTCATTTTTCCTTTCCCAAAGCCGATCCCATTCCATTTTAACATATCTTTTGAAATGAACATGAAGAAATTGGCTTTGTATCATGCGAACAAAGGACCGCCATGATTTTGGGGTAGCATGATTATATTCCAACCCTGTCCACCAAGTATGGGCTAAGTCGGTTAAATGTAAAGATGCAAACTTAATCTTTTCTTTTTCTTTATACTTGTCACGACCATACAAAATTTAAAATTGACGAATAAACTTCAGAAGAAGATCAGGATTTCGGGGACCATCATACATACTGAACTTGATCTTCTTTTCAAGTTGAGATAGTGACTTAGTCTTCTTCTTCTTCTTATGCCTTCGTCCATGCTCGGATCTTGAGGTTGAAGATGATGAAGTGCTTGATGGGGATGAAGATGGAGACGAGGGTGAAGAATGTCAACGCCTTTGACGATGATGAGGTCTTCCACGAGAAGGGTGCGACTCTTCATTACTAGAAGAGGATCCATACGAATAGGCGCCAGATGACTTTGAAGAAGAGGATGAGCTTCGACGCGATCTCTTTCTTTGTCTTGAAGTAGAATGGGACTGCCTCTTGGAAGTAGTTGGACTTCTTGATCGGCTCCTTTCATTGGTATGGCTTTGTCTCCTTGAAGTAGATGGGCTTCTTTCCTTGAATTCTTTGGGATTCTCAACTTTTTCTAGTTTGAGAAGTTTCTCACGAATTTGCTAATTCTCCTCTCTAAGACTTTGAATGGCTTGAAGGATAGCACTCGATTAATCCATTGAGACTCTTAAGAAAAAAAAATATGCTCAAGCACTCAATGCAAGGGCTGAAAACAAACAAACTTATAATTGTAAGCACTACCAGTGTTGGGGTGAGGACCGAGCCAAAGCTCTGATACCACTGTAAACACCCCGAACAACGTAGTATGCTTAACAATTATGATATTCACTTGTTTTCGAGATTTAATATAAAAGAGAATGAACACTTAAAGCTGAAAATGAAAATTACTCACAAAAGTACAGCTATGAAAATGTAAAAGTAATGGAGACAAGATTGAGGGTTGAAGATGGGCAACCCCCCCCCGAAGGAATGTATTTCTGCTCAACCCAAGTCCCTTAGGGAAGAGCTCAGTTACAATCAACCTGAGAGTGAGAAGAAGTAATTCTCACTCTCACAAGATCATGCAAAGATGTACAAACACACATGCATTATCTATTATGCAATGATAAGAACTGATTTCTTTACAATATGAGAGAAGAAAAAGGGGAAATCAACCTTCTCCATCGTTGAATAGTAGTACATGGATAGGGCTTGCTTCTTGTTGCTAAAATGGAAGAAAGAGCTTGAAAAGGAGGTGCTGTAATGAATTTACAAGCTTGCTGTCCTGTAAAACAGCAGTGATAGAAGAGGGAATATGGAGGAATTTGATAATGGAGAAGTGGGGGATGATGATGGGGATGGATGGGGCCAGTTTCTGGCTATCTGTGGGTGCTGTACATGAGTTTACAACAAAGAGAAATGATGTTGAATGAAAAAAAACGAGTTCTTATTTATAGGAGAGGGAAGAGCTAGTACAAAAGGGGAAAGTGGAGTAGCACAAGACAAGTGCCCAGCCACATGTCATGAGATGTGACAAGTGGTGGGACACGTGGAAACTTGTGTGACAAGTGTCTTGACACTTGTCTCTTCTCTATGGCCTTCCTTTTTGGGTTGAATACTGTCAAGAATAGAAACAACCAAATTTAGTAAGCACAGTCAGAGTACATAACTTACTTTTTTTAGAATGACATCCCTATTTTTTAAGACACATTTTTAGGCTAATTCGAGGCTCCTAAAATTAGGGACCTCCTAAAATTTAGGGATCTCCTAAAATTTAGGGACCCCCCAATATGGGTGTCATATGAAAGCTTTTTTCGTGTACATCGCAAAAATGGTATTCAAATCTTCATGTGACTTTCCTATGCAAAGAAATGTGCATTTCAAGCTTTCAGCCCACACATGCACATTATACAAGCATTTCATGATCATGCCATCTTGTTGATTGTAACTGTCTGTTCTAGTGGATCTAGCCCACACTTCAAGGCATCAATCCTTTCTGTGTGCGAGTCTAACCCTGATATGCGTGAGTTCTAGTCACAGGCACCCAATCAGCCATATAGGTGGAAGTGTGAACTATCTTTTCTCTAACCCACCGCGTGGGTCCACCATAACCTGTGACCACTCATCAGTGGTGGCCAGCTCCAATGCACTTTTCTTTATATCTAATTAGTGCAAAGGAAATAAATTTAATAAATCATTATATAGACAAATTAATGAAAAAGCATACAAATTCTGTTTCTATAGAGTTGTGACATCAGCTTCCTTAATTAACCCGTTAGTCACAGGTTCCTTTACGTAATTTAGGGCACTGACACAAAGCCAAGATAAAACAAGATCAAACACTTCCTTAACTTATCTTAAGATTAATGTTTGCCTCTTACCCATACAGGAGAATTAAGTGTTCCTTTCTGCCTTTGCAGAAAAATCTTCCAGTCTCCCAGCAATAAAACCCGAAGGTTTATCCTCCAAAGATTCCGCATTGTAACTAGTATCAAGGCCTCGAGATCCCATCTTGAGTCACATAGAACACTTGTGTAGGGCCCGGAGGCATTGGGATTTACGGCTAGAGCCCCCACTGGCACCCAAGCGTCCTCCTACGCCAAGTAATTTCCACGGAGAGACCTCTCACGGTAGGTTCGGTCCACATTCCCGGCGCGGATTCAGAACCCCCTTGCTTAGGGTTTGGCAGCTCCCAGGGGGTAGCTAGCGCCATCCTTCCTTAATTATTCCTTTAGGGAATCAATCACAGTTATAGAACCCAGCTTACAAACAATCACTAAGAAAAACATCCCTTTCATTTCCAATCAAGAAAATATCATTTTCTACATCAAGCAATCACTTTGCTTATAAACCACTTGTCCTTAGTAGGATCTCCTCTTACCAAGGCAACCAGTCAATTCACTTAGAAATATTCTTTTCGAAACAACCAAGCATAAGCCTTGATCAACATTCCATTTAGAGTCAGCTTACTAGCCTAGCTTAAGCCTGGAGGATATCCACTTCCAATAATCTAAGACAAAATCCTTAAAAACAACTCATAAGCACGTGTGTTTAATCACTCAACTTTTTTTGAATCTCTCTTTCCCTTGGGTTTTATCCTAGGTTGCTACACCGCGAAGGGCGTCTCAATCTGAGACAATGCACTCTTGCACTTTCTGACTGTGCTACCTGCAGAGACTTGCTCCCAAGCTCGAAAAATGAAAGCAACACTAGTCCTCTTACCAAAACACCACGAGCTTGGTTTGCTTTCTTGAGCTCCTTACCACGAACCAGGCTCTGATACCATGTCAAGATTGTGGGATAAGAATAATCTTGGGGTTTTTTAAAAAGTTTATATTTTGATAAATAAACATATCTAAAATTGTTAAAAGGTCACAGATAAGGATATTTATAAATAGGCATTGAATGCACGTGATATAGAGGGTATGCATATAGTGAATTACCCGGTGACCATGCCCAATTAGAAACTTGTTCAATGGTTTATAATTAATAACCATTCTCTTTTTACATCTCTTTTGATCTAAGTACTTGTTGACATAAAATGCTTGACAAGCCCATGGGGAGTTTGTCGGCTCAATCAATCCTTTCTCTAGAAGAGTCAGCATCTCTTCTTTGCACAGTGCTAGATCTTCTTCATTCATTCCTGAATGCAGTGCTTTGGTTAGAATTGCATTAGGTTGAATGGGGGGAGAAATAACATACCTATCCTGCTTTTCTCTATATACTAGGGGATCATCATGCATGAATGTCTTTATATACTCTTGTATTCTTTGGATTTCTTTGTCATATTTCTGCATTTCATTTTTGATCCAATGAATTCTAGCTGCATCCTTTGATGGAGGGGATGATTCTGTGATTGAATAGATGGTTCTACCAATCTTAGGCAAAAGAGGCATATCTGCCTTCTTTTGTTTATAGGAAATAGTGAAGTGGTCTTACCAAAATGTGTACATCACCAAGTGTTGTAGGATATCTGTGGTGATGAGAAGGTCATATCTCATTTCTATAGGAACTTTGATAGCACCAAGTTGGAGGTATGCCTGTGTGACATGAATCAATGCGATTTTTTTTGTTATTTGATAACTCCACTATAATTGGAGTAGTTGACTTTATACAACTCTTAGGAAAAAGTTTGAATGGAGCAATTGTCAGACTGGATCCTATATCCAATAGAGCATCAATATAAAGTGAGAATTGAGGCATATTTTTTAATTGTACATAAACCATTGGTATTGGACCGCCGGTATTGAAGACATTGACTTTGTGAACCGTGGGTTGAGATAGTCTCACTTGATTTACAGGAGTTGCTGGAATATTTGTAGAAGAGCTGAACTCTTGCAGAATAGATGTAGTTCCTTGGGCTAAGTCTTTTTGACTTGTTAAAATCCTTATGTATACTTTACATAGAGAATGTAACTCTTGCTGCATTAAGAGAAAAGCATTTACCATATCATTTCCAGCTTGTTGTGTACCTGCTCTCATGGAGGAGAGTGACTGTAAGAGTTGGGAAGAAGCAGTCCTTGGTTGATGAAGTTTTTCGAGGTTTTGTGGCGTAAACATATTTGCTTAACCTTTGGTCTCTGATCCAAGGGTGCCAGGCTTTGGCATAGGGGTTGGAGAAAATTTCCAGCCTTATCTTGTTCTTGTGCTTTTTGTTCTTTAATGAAGAAGTTGCTAATGTATCAGAATCAGATGATTTTGATGAACTCTCTTTTACTTGTTTTCCCTTTGATTTTCTTGAAAAATCATTTTTGAAATAGGAAGTAAATGTAGAAACACTACCCATAAATTTGTCTCTTTTTCTTGGGAAATGTACTTCATGGGCATTTTTCGGTTGAAAGCTAGTGGGATGAATGGTATCATCATCTGAATCTTCAATGATGTCTGATGCTGTATCAGTATTTGAAGATTCACTAGTAGCTTTATCTGTAGTATGCCAGGAAGTGTTACTGGCTATTTATTCAGCTGTTGTAGAATTAGTAGATCCGGTAGATTCTTCTACACTATCAGTGTCATATTCACTGTCATAGGAGTAATTGCTATTAGTGTTAGAAGAATAATCATAATAGTCTTTAGAGGAACCAGAACCATATCGGTGGATGTTTACTTTGGCAAAGTTGGGTTGATCTTTGCCCTTCTTAGGACATTTGTTAGCAAGGTGTGATGTGCTACCACAAATAAAACACTTGAGATATTTCTTTTTTGAGTTTTTCTCATAATCCTTGTTCTTATCAGACTTGTGATAAGACTTTCCTCTTCAATGTCAGTGCCGAGAAAACCTGTGTCCATAGTCTTGCCTATTGAAGTAAGACTTGGAATTTGAATAGTTTCTATGGTGGTGGGAAGAATGTCGATGCTGGTGGCTATTATGACTACTTCTATAAGTAGTATCACAACTACATTTTTCACAGCCAAAATTAGCATCAAACTTAGAAGCAGACTTACATATGGACTGGAGAAACATATGATTGAGTTGTGTCATCTTCTGATGATGAAAAACTTCTTTGATAGTTTGTTGTATGGTCTGTATGATTTGACCAACACTATCTGTGAAGTCCCTATTCTCATTTTTCATTTTCTGCTTGTAGTAGAATGGACTTGAATTGGGAAAAGAACATACCAGATGTTCTTTCATAGAGTTGTCATGCGCACCAAGACCTTCATATAGCAGATCTCTCATATAGATCAAGTATTCTTTGTACATGTGGGGGTTGCATAACTTTGACTTGAAGAAAGCTTCTCTTGCTTCAAGTACATCATCAAGTTTCTTTCCTACTAATTCTCCTAGTAGTAGTTCAAAGAATATCTATACATGATCGACATGTTGGACTATTGCCATTTTCACTTGTGGGTGTATGGAAACCCACCATTGCTTCAAACCACCTACAAAGCCATGAGTCATGGCATTGAGAATATCTATTCTATTAGACTGTGGTTTTTCTACCATATTTTGTGTGACATAAGCGTACATCATGTAGATGAGTAGCTTTATTTCTTTGGGTGACTTTCCATCAATTGACCAAATGGGGAAATATCCAACTTTTTCTGGTACTCCTATCTTCTTGTAGAAATTGTTATAGGAGGGTTTTGATGTGGAAGCAGTATATGTAGCATTCACAGAAAGAGCAGTATTAACAGAAGATATTTTGGAATTTTTCTTACTTACATGGTGATGGTGAGCATTCATCTAGGTACGCAGCACTGATGTAGGGGAAGTTTGAGAGATCCATGTGGATTGTTAGGGACAAAGTCCTCTTCAATCATGCTGTCTCCATCCTCATCTGATGAGGTGAGGGTATATGTTCCATTTCTCTAAAAGAAATCTTGATCATGGTAGTACCATGTTGGCATCTTAGTTGGGGAAACATGTGGCAGATGCTGTTCTATACTTTCACCCATGAATTTGGAGTCTAGTCTTCCTTCTACATGTCAGGTGAATTCATCCTTATGTCTGTTCTCTGGGTCAACACATAGTGGCATTTGATCCAAAGCCTTGTTTTCTTCTCTTTGGTGTTGAATGAGGCCAAGATCATGGTCATCTATTTCATCAAAGGCTATTTGGTAGTGTTTGTCTGACCAATCCGGGAACATGAATTCTAGTTTTTCGGTCAGTTATGTAGTTGTATGATTAAGTTGGAGTGGGTTCTGAAACAAATCAGGAACAATAGATTGCTTTTGTACGTCTGCTAGCATAGGAAAATACATATTTTGCATTTCTTGTAGCAGATTTTCACCATTGTCTTCATTTGAGAGTTCAATGTCTTCATAACATTATAGGTCCATATGTGGAGTGATAGGAATTATTGACATGTGTGAAGATCTTGAAGTTCCCTCTCTTGTAGGTATATTGGACTATTTCCATTTTCACCTTTGGGTGTATGGAAACCCACCATTGCTTCAAAGCACCTACAAAGCCATGAGTCATGGCATTGAGAATATCTATATTAGTCTGTGGTTTTTCTACCATCTTTTGTGCGACGTAAGCATACATCATGTAGATGAGTAGCTTTATTTCTTCGGGTGACTTTCCATCAATTGACCAAATGGGGAAAGATCCGACTTTTTCTGTGGTTCTCCTATCTTCTTCTAGAAATTGTTATAGGAGGGTTTTGATGTGGAAGTAGTAGCTATAGCATTCATAGGAAGAGCAGTATTAATAGAAGATATTTTGGAAATTTTCTTACTTACGTGGTGATGGTGAGCATTCATCTATGCACCAAGCACTAATGTAGGGAAGTTTGAGATCTATGTGGATTGTTAGGGACAAAGTCCTCTTCAATCATATTGTCTCCATCCTCATCTGATGAGGTGAGGGTATGTGCTGCATTTCTCTGAAAGAAATCTTGATCATGGTAGTACCATGCTAGCAGCTCATTTGGGGGAACATGTGGCAGATGCTGTTCTATACTTTCACCCATGAATTTGGAGTCTAGTCTTCCTTCTACATGTCACGTGTATTCATCCTTATGTTTGTTATGTGGGTCAACACATAGTGGCATTTGATCTAGAACCTTGTTTTCTTCTCGTTGTTTTTGAATGAGGCCAAGATCATGGTCATCTATTTCATCAAAGGCTATTTGGTACTCTTTGTCTGACCAATCTGGGAACATGAATTCTAAGTATTCGGCCAGTTCTGTAGTTGTATGACCAGGTTGGAGTGGGTTCTGAAACAAATCAGGAATAGTAGATTTCTCTTGTATATGTTCTAGCATAGGACAATATATATTTTGCATTTCTTGTAAGATTGTCACCATTGTCTTCATTTGAGAGTTCAATGTCTTCATAACAATAGAGGTCCATATGTGGAGTGAAGGGAATTCTTGACATGTGTGAATATCCTAAAGTTACCTCTCCTATAGATATGATTTCCTTTTCTTTTCCTTTAGATGAAGAAGTAGAGACTTGATGTACATTTAATGTACCTAATAAAGGGGAAGAGAAATGGGAAGTCCATCCCTTCTATAGTCTCTTGTTTGAAAAACTTGACCAGTCTCTGATAGGGTTTGATGAGGGCACCAGTGAAGTAACTGCATTTGTTGACAATGTAGAACTGATCTACTTGTTGTAGACTTAGACAATTGTTGGCATAGCACAAGCAATTGATCAGATATTTGCTAAAGAGATTCCGTCTTTTTCATCAATCTTGTTGACGCAAGATGTGTCCAATTCATAGCTTGGATTTCTACTTTCCAAGAAGTGTTGTCTTGAGAACATAGATATGGAGCAGTCTTGTGCTACTTACTCTCATAATCAAAATCTTGAATGGTGTTGCACAGTCTGTTCATGTGAGCACAATTGAGTATGAAACTTTAGAGTATTCACCTTCTAAGAAGGAGAAACTTTAAGTTGTGGTTGCACTGGAAGACGAGGAACTATTGAATTAGCGGTAGATGTTTCCTGAGGTTGTTGTTGAGGAATAAACAATGTTTTTCCTTTAATATTTTGAGCTTTTATTACCTTTGGAGGTAATAACTCTTTCTTTCTTATGGAGGATATATCTAATTGCCATTCATGTGGCAATTGTATTTATGACCAGTTCACACAGTCATGTAAAAACATTTGTGTGATTTCATCAGACTTCATAATGATAGTCTGACCTTTGTCATGAGAGGAGTTGACACCTTCTACTACCCTAGGTATGGCTAATGGCACACAACAAAAAACCAGTCTATATTGTATGGCAAGATGGGCGGAGGACGCTTTCATATGTAAACCCATATTCCTAATGTGAAGCATTAGTAACTCTGGCAAGTATGGGTCATCCATGGCAATAACATAGTTTAGACGGAGCTCAAAAAATATTGGTCCGTTTGATAAGGGAGAAACTGTTTCACCTACTATCATATCATGGAGATTAAGATGACGAGTATCTAATACTATAGCCATGCATGAAGCATTCAAACCACGACGAAACAGAGGAATGATTCCAATAGCTATATAACCTAAATGGATATAGGGGCTCTCCTTTTTGTTTTGGTGTTTTTGTACTTTAGGATATACGTGATAGAAAATTAACATGTTGGTCCTCAGAGAGTGAATCTCCGACAGTGAGAACACCCTGATCCTCAATATACATGTCACGATTGTGGGAGAGAAGGAAGGAGTCTCACTTGTAGCTTTCTTGCTTGCACAATGGGGGAATACACACACAGGTGGAGGCTGAAAACAATTTTCCTCTTCTTAGTTTGTGTAAGCCAAAAAGAACTCTAGTACAAAGAAATAGAAGAACCCTATATATGGATCTCAAACCAAACTCAACTAACTAAGGTGGCATACTAACTGAGCCACGAACTAGAGTAGATAAGGATAGCTGTCATCTAGCTATTATTCATGGGCGGTGTACCAACCGCATCTGCAGCTAACAAGTCGGTGACATAAATGCACAACGGTCACCCTGGCATATCACGAGTGGAGCTCGATATCTCAACACTCCCCCTCAAGCTCAAACCCAATTCCTGCACACCAAGCAGGTCTCTGAAGTTGCGCAGCTTCTCTGCGCCCAATACCTTCGTAAATATGTCAGCTACCTGATCCTCTGTGCTGACATAAACTAGATCAATAAGACCTAGTAATACCCTCTCCCACACATAGTGATAATGCACCTCAATGTGCTTTGTTCTAGCATGATAGACTGGGTTATTTGCCAAGTGTATACTACTCATGTTGTCACAATAAATGACAACTGGCCCATCTGTAGGTTGATGCATATCATAAAGTAGCTTATGCAACCAAGCTACCTCACATGCAGCCATTGCTGCACCCCTGTACTCAGCCTCTGTGCTTGACAAGGCAACTGTATGCTGTTTCTTGCTACTCCAAGTGACTGGAGCACTCCCAAAAGAGAACACATATCCACTGGTAGATCGTCTATCAGAAATACTACCAGCCCAATCAGCATCAGTGTATCCATGCAACTGTATTTGGACCCCAGTCTCATAAAATAGTCCATACTGCAATGTGGACTTCACATACCTGAGTATGCGTCTAGCCGCATCCAAATGTGGTTTCCTTGGAGCCTACATAAACTGACTTACCAATCCAACAACATAGCTCAAATCTGGCCTGGTAATAGTCATATAAATCAAACTTCCTACAATGCATCTGTACATAGTAGGATCTTCCAGAAGCTCACCTGCATCTGCGCTCAGCTTCACATTTTGCTCCAAAGGAACTGAAATAGGCTTACAGCCTGTCATCCCATATTTGGACAGCATGTCTAATCCATACTGCCTCTGCAAGAGCCGTATCCCACTTGGTGATCTAATCACCTCAATGCCCAAGAAATAACGCAGCTCTCCCAAATCCTTCATCTCAAACTTCTGCTTCAATAGCATTTTCACATGAAGGATATCTTCATCACTGTCACCTGTCATAATCAAATCATCAACATAAATGACAAGTAGCATAATACCTTTCTCTGTTTTTCTCACATAAAGTGAAAAATCTGCCTTGGAAATCTGAAATCCAATAGTGGCAAGATACTGTCCTATCTTGTCAGACCATGCTCTAGGTGCCTGCTTCAAGCTATACAAGGCTTTCTTCAACCTGCAAAAAAACTCAGGATGAACAGCATGCACATAACCTGGTGGCTGCTCCATATAGACCTCTTCTTGCAAATCACCATGCAAAAAGGCATTCTTTACATCCATCTGATATAAAGACCATCCCTTTGATGCAGCCATAGCAATGACTGCTCTTACAGTTGCCATCCTTGCAACCGGACTGAATGTTTCTTCATAATCAATGCCATATATTTGTGCATACCCCTTGGCTACTAATCTTGCCTTGTATCTATTCACAGAACCATCTGCATTGTGTTTCACCTTATAAACCCACTTACAACCAATTGGATTCTTATCTTTAGGCAAATGTACCAATTCCCATGTAGCATTTGCTTCCAAGGCATCCATTTCTTCATCCATGGCTTTCTCCCATTTTTCTTTTCCCATGGCTTGCTCAAAAGAAGTGGGTTCTGGTTTCTGTATCACTTTGACCATATATGCATAATGAATGGTTGTAAATCCATCATATTTCAGCCTATCCACATGATACCTAGCTCTGGTAGACCTACGCAAAGTAGGTTCACTCCCAGGTGCTCTCAAAACATCCATGGTCTTCCTTGCTCTAGGTGTAACAATAGAAGGAATACCCAACTCATCATCAATGCTCTGTTCTGAGCCACTGGATTCACCATCCACATAGGAGTGACCTGCATTCACATCAAACATGGGCTGATCTACCTTCTCTTTTCCTTTTCGTGATACCTGCATACCACTATTTGCATTGCTTTGAGAAGATTCTCTTGATCTCAATTTGCCTGTCCATGGCAAAGAATGTAAACCACTGCTAGAGGACGCTCCAGGTCCACTAATATCTTGTGACTGCTGCTGTGAATTCTGTGCAGCATTACCATTTTGTGCATCTACATTATCAATCACATTTACTGGTTTATACCAGCTACTCATCTCATCAAAAACAACATCTCTGCTCACTGTAAACTTACGAGTAGAAGGGTTATAGCATCTATACCCTTTTTGCTGCAGAGAATAACCAATAAAGATGCACTTCTCAGCTTTTGGATCCAACTTGGATCTCAACTCATCTGGCACATGAACATAGGCAATGCAACCAAAAATTTTCAAATGAGAAATATCTGGTTTCCTACCAGTATACCTCTCCTCTAGAGTCATGCCATGTATTGCTACAGTGGGAGTCCTGTTCATTATGTAGACTACTGTAGCAACTGCCTTAGCCCAGTAAAAATCTGGCAGGTCTTTTTCATTGAGCATGGCACGAGATACCTCTCCAATATGCCTGTTTTTTCTTTCTGCAATTCCATTTTGCTGTGGGGTATGACTACATGAATATTGCTGCTTTATGCCATGCTCCTGCAAGAACCTTGCAAACTCATTTGAGAGGTACTCTCCCTCTCCATCAGACCTTAGGCATTTTATTTGCAGGCTTGTTTCTTTTTCAACCATAGATTTAAGAGTTTTGAAATGCCCAAAAACTTCACTTTTCTTTTTCATAAAATACACCCAAACTTTTTTGCTATAGTCATCAATAAAAGTGACAAAATAATGACAGCCTCCAATAGATGCAGCTTTAGTAGTCCACACATCAGAGTGGATTAATTCCAATGGCTTCTTACTCTCTTGAACATGTCTATGAAATGGTTTCCTTGCCTGTTTTCCAAATTGACAGGCTTCACATACCTTATGCATTTCTGCAACCTTGAATTTAGGCAATCTTGCAACAATATTTTGGGCTTGCATTGATTTAAGTCACTGTACATTAACATGACCAATGCGTTTATGCCAGATATCAATATCTACAACTACACCGGTCCCATGTGCAAACATTGCTGCACTCAATTCAGGCATGTCTGCATCCAACGTAAACATTCTGCTCTTCTTCTTTCCTTTTGCTATCAAGCGTATTTTTCATATCCCTGACTGTGTGAACTGGTCAGAAATAGAATTGCCACATGAATGGCAATTAGATATATCCTCCATAAGAAAGCGAATTGAGATCTATGTGGATTGATAAAGGGACAAAGTCCTCTTCAATCATGCTGTCTCCATCCTCATCTGATGAGGTGAGGGTATATGTTGCATTTCTTTAAAAGAAATCTTGATCATGGTAGTACCATGCTGGTAGCTCAGTTGGGGGAACATGTGGCAGATGTTGTTCTATACTTTCACCCATGAATCTGGAGTCTAGTCTTCCTTCTACATGTCAGGTGAATTCATCCTTATGTTTGTTCTCTGGGTAGTTCAATGTCTTCATAATAGTAGAGGTCCATATGTGGAGTGATAGGAATTCTTGACATGTGTGAAGATCTTGAAGTTCCCTCTCTTGTAGGTATGATTTCCTTTTCTTTTCCTTTAGATGAAGAAGTAGAGACTTGATGTACATTTAATGTACCTAATGATAGGGAAGAGAAATGGGAAGTTCATCCCTTATGTAGGCTCTTGTTTGAAAAACTTGACCAGTTTGTGATAGTGTTTGATGAGGGCATTAGTGAAGTAACTACATTTGTTGACAATGTTGGAATTGATCTAGTTGCTGTAGACTTGGACATTGTTGGTATAGCACAAGCAATTGATCAGATATTTGCTAAAGAGATTCCATCTTTTCTATCAATCTTGTTAAAGCAAGATGTGTCCAATTCTTAGTTGAAGCTTTAAATTTAAAATCTAATTCTCAGTGTAAATGTGGGATGCATGTATCTTTGATAAAATCCACTTGGAACTTGGTTGGGATTCATCCATGATGATTGTTGAGTTTCCCAATGACTTGTATCGATCAGACAAGGTCTTGAGAGAAGAGAACATGTTTCCAACTTGCTTGGAAGAAGCCATGAGGGATTACTATTACTGGACTGTAAAGGAATGAACACTCAAAAACAACAAACACGGCACATGCAAAGCCTCATTTCCTAACACAAGCTGAACCTCTTAGTGTCACTAACTACCTCACTTCAGTTGGATAGTGTAATTGGCTCTGATACCAAACACAGGGTGAGCACAGTGGAGGGTAGAAACATAAGACAGACATAGAAAACACAAAGTAATACACAGAGTGAAACCAAGAGAGTGCAGAGTGCTATCTAAAAGATAGGTGAGACAACTGAAGGTAGCTTTAAAGAGGACATAAACTTGGAGATGAAATGTTCTCTTTGAGTGTATTTTCTATTACGTGCAGTCGTTGTTGAAGAATGATACATGACGAAGTATTTATAGGCTTGAGGTGAGGTTACAATGCTTTCCACGTAAAGAGATAAGAAGGTATCTCAGAAGTGCAGGCTGATGTGAGCAATTGGATGCCTTTTGGAAAGAAGACAAAAGATATTATACAATCAATGTGGAGAATATTGTACAAGGCTTTATCTTTTGCTTTTCAAGGTGGCTGTTGGGATAAGAGATCTGTAACAGTATTCTACATGTCGGGTATATGTTTGAAAGTGACATCTAAGGCATAAAAAAAGAGTGACCATCTTAAAAGTCTTTTATTCCCAATCTCATTGGGAGCTTTCCTTTGCCAAGTATCCCAGGACATGCTTTAAATGTGTGTGGATTGTGAAGGGAACAAATTCGATGAAGAATCTAAAGGCTTTGATGGTTTTAATCATTGCCAATATATCCTGCTGATAGGAAGGATAGTTTTTTTGTGCGTTGGAGAATATGCCCGAAGCATATCTGCAGGGGTGTAATTATGAAGATTCTTCTTCGCATAAGCATGTGCCCCACCCTAAGTCGGAGGCATCTGTGTACAAGATTAGGGGAAGGCCAATTGGCAAGCGTAAAGGGGGAAGATGCTTAATTATATTTTTTATATTTTGTATTGCCAATGTCTGGATAAAATGCCAATGGAAATTATATTTTTTGAGCAAAGGATAGAGATTTTTTGAGTAATTGGCAATTTTTGGTGTAGATAAATTTATCCAATTTAATGAACCCTGGAGTTCCTTAAGAGAGGTCAAAGTATCTGGCATGTCAAGGATTTTCATGAGGACATGATCCTGCAATTTAATTGATCCTTGACTGATTTCCAACCCTAAAAACTCCAAAGTAGTTTGGAACATAATAGACTTGGTTGGAGATAACACCATTCCTGCATCTTCAATGGCCTTTGCAAAGTGAGTTAGATGATCCCAATGATCCTGGATTGTCCCGAAGAACACAAGTATGTCATCAATGTAAGTTAAGCAAAAAGTAAACTTGCCAAATATGGATTCTATCCACTCTTGAAACTTAATGGGGGCTATTTTGATCCCGAAAGATAGGACAATCCACTGATAGTGTCCTTGTGGCACACAGAAGGCTATTTTGTAGCGGTCTTTGGCTTTAATGGGGAGTTGCTAGAAGCCAAAGACTTCAAATCAAACTTACTAAAAACATTTGCCTTCTTTAATCTTTTCAACAGCAAATCCTTGAGAGGGATTGGGTGACCATGCCCAATCAGAAACTTGTTTAATGTTTTATAATTAATAACCATTCTCTTTTTACCTCTCTTTTGCTCTAAGTGTTTGTTGACATAAAATGCCTGACAAGCCCATGGGGAGTTTGTCGGCTCAATCAATCCTTTCTCTAGAAGAGTTTGTATCTCTTCTTTGCATAGTGCTAGATCTTCTTCTTTCATTCCTGAATGCACTGCTTTGGTTGGAATTGCATTAGGTTGAATGCGGAGAGTAATAACATACCTAGCCCACTTTTCTCTGTATACTAGGGGATCATCATGCATGAATGTCTTTATATTCTCTTGCATCTTTTGGATTTCTTTGTCACATTTCTACATTTCATTTTTGATCCAATGAATTCTAGCTGCATCCTTTAATGGAGGGGATGATTATGTGGTTGAGTAGATGGTTCTACCAATCTTAGGAAAAAGGGGCATATCCTCCTTCTTTCCTTTATAGAAAATAGTGAAGCCGTCTTACCAAAATGTGTAGGGCACCAAGTGTTGTAGGGTATCTATGCCGATGATAAGGTCATATCTTATCTGTCTCATCAACTAGATTTCTATAGGAACTTTGATAGCACCAAGTTGGAGGTATGCATGTGTGACATGAATCAATGTGATTTTTTTGTTATTTGATAACTCTACTATAATTGGAGTAGTTGCCTTTATACAACTCTTAGGAAAGAGTTTGAATGGAGCAATTATCAGTCTGGATCATGTATCCAGTAGAGCATCAACATAAAG